>NC_048409.1:6619031-6712460 GCF_013103735.1 Etheostoma cragini
TTGGGGTCCCCTGCTGGAGCTGCTGCCCCCGCGACCCGATACCGGATAAGCGGTCGAAGATGGATGGATGGATGGATCCAGTCACATGCAACACTTTTGAGCTTTGAAAACCAGTCAGTATCTGGTGTGACCACCATTTTCCTCACGCAGTGCAACACATCTCCTTGAACGCAGTACACGCCAAGCCAGAGCATCCTAAACATGCTCACTGGGTGACATGTCGAATGAGTGTGCTGGCCATGCGAGAACTGAGATGTTTTCAGGTTCCAGGAATTGTGTTCAGATCCTTGCAACATGGGTCCATGCGTTATCATGCTGCAACATGAGGTGATGGTCACCATGGGCCACTCGATCCACAACGTTGACATCAGCAAACAGCTCACCCACACAACACTGCCATCTGCTCTGTACAGTGTAAACCGGGATTCATCCGTGAAGAGAACACCTCTCCAAAGTGCCAGACGCCATTGAATGTTAGCATACGAATACTACGAATTGCAGTCAGGTCGAGGCCCCGATAAGGACGATGATAGTGCAGATGTGCTTCCCTGAAACGGTTTCTGACAATTTTTGCAGAACTTCTTTGGTGATGCAATACAGTTGTGGCAGCAGCTGTCCAGGTGGATGGTCTCAGACGATCTTGGAGGTGAAGATGCTGGATGTGGAGATCCTGGGCTGGTGTGGTTACACGTGGTGTGAGGCTGATTGGATATACTGCCAAATTCTCTGATACACCATTGGAGACGGTTTATGGTAGAGAACTAAACATGGAATTCAGGGCCACCAGCTCTGGTGGACATTCCTGCAGTCAGCATGCCAATTGCACCCTCCCTCAAAATTTGAGACATCTGTGGCATTGTGCTGTGTGATAAAACCTCACATTTTAGAGTGGCCTTTTATTGTGGCCAGCCTAAGGCACACCTGTGCAATAATCATGCTGTCTTATCAGCCTCTTGACATGCCACATTTGTGAGGTGGATGGATTATCTCTGCAAAGAAGAAGTGCTCACTAACATAGATTTAGACAGATTTGTGAACAACATTTGACAGAAATAAGGCTTTTGTATATGTAAAAAAAAGTCTTAGATCTTTGTTTATGTTAAATGGGGGCAAAAATAAAAGTGTTGCGTTAATGATGTTGTTCGGTGTACGTACACACACAGCAGCCATCCAATAGGTCTGTCAGTGTGCCGACCAAATTCAGTTGTGATGATGCAGTGGACCGACCGCATTGACAAGTCCACTCATACTGTAGTTGTTTGTCATACAGTCATTTTGCATTTGAGCAATCACAATCACATTATTGTTGTTTTTTAAATCATTTTGCTTCTTACCTTGATCTACCCCATCATTGTCTAGATTTACGTTATTCAGTCTATTTGGGGTTATTTCATGCAGCGTATTGTGACTCCAGCTCAATATACAGTTTGCCCAAGCTCTTACTTGAGATATTTTTTCTCCAATCGAGGTCAGCTTCTTCCGCTGAGGAGGCCAAGTCGAGTGTTATATTTGTGTTGACAGCTTTATTTCTTTCTCCAAGGACGTGTGTGTCTCGGTCTGTGACTCGCTTTGTACATCTCCTCTGACTCGAAGAGAGGAATGTGAATGCAGACACCAGCAGATGACAGGAGGGTTTTTTTTCAGACATTTGTACAGAATTAAATTAGCCTTTTATTTTACACTGCACTGATCACATATTTGTTCACCATACAGAATGTGTCATGTATTGGCAGTCAAGCTGAGCTGACTCCTCACTTGCTTCACACAGCACATGTTGTGCCATGGCCTTCTATCTGTCACTGAGTATGTGCTGCAGTGGCAGGGGCAGCAGATGGAGTCGATGTTAGTGTCAACGCTCTGCATGTGTGCACAGATGCAACATTTCTCAACCCACCCACGCACTCGCCTTCTCACTTTGCTCTAGATAAATTGATGCTGACTTCCATTGGGAGGAGAATCGTGTGTATGTGTTGATCTTATAAACGTCACATATGGAGAGAAAGACTCATTCTGGCAGTTTGGAATCAACACATGTCACAGGAACGATGGATGGGATCATAAAAATGAACAATAATCTGCATCAGGTTTCATTATTTTACATAATTTCATTGTTACATCAATTTCAATTAAAGAAGATCATAAACAAGACAAATGCTTTTCAGATGGGGTTTAGAAAATGTTTTTTTTGTAATGATATGGAGGAGATGATGCTTTAATTTTGGTTTTGTCCTTATGTTATTGTCTTGTGGGTGGTTATGTACCAACAAACAATAATACTTGTTGATTTAAGAAGATAAACCTCTCTTATCTTAAGAACTGTTCTGCTATGGGCAACAAAGAAAAAACAGTTTTGATGTGAAGACAAATCAAAGTTTGACTTTTGTTGCTTGTCGCTTGTTTGCATATGGTTTGCAGGCTTTGTAAGTAACAGTTGTTGTATATCCTCTGTCATAATATCATTTGATTATTTTTGTTTTCCTACAGAACACATAGCTAACAAGATCCTTAGGAAAGGATGTGATCTCCATTAGGTTTGTCAAGGTGCTGCCAATCTCATCTCTATTATTGATTTGCAAAGGTACAGTATTGACATAAACACATCCTTTAATAGTCATGGAGATACTTCTTTTTTAATTAGAACAGTAAACGTAGGCTACTTTGTTTTGGGAAATTAAAATGAACATACAACATGTCCTGATAAGAATCAATCCATTGGTTTTAGAGCTTCTGCTCTGCTGGTTTCTTATTGATTTTTAACTTTGCTGCTTTTCAGCAAGAGGGGGGGGGATGTCTTCCGCATCCTTGCTCAGTGTTGTTGAAACCCACTTTTCAAAGGACACACTCTATACAAGCCACCCGCCCGGCTTTAGTTTGCCATTATTGCTCGGTAGTGATTAACACAGAGGTGAACCCATCAACACAAGAGGTTCCCTTGGCAACCAGGTCTGTGGCATGCTGAAGTCTGGGAGAATGCGGGGAGGGAGGCGGGGGGGCAGACATTCGCCCTGTTGCTCATGCTCATTTGCTGGGCAGAAGAGTCGTGACTAACCAGCAGAGCCTCCCCTCACCCATCTGCGCACGTTCTTTTTCTCACTGTCATGAAAGAATAAAAAAAAGATGCCTCCACTATGTTTTTTTTTCTTATTCGCGCTTGAATGGACGGTAAAAGTATGTGTGTCTGAGGCGTCTCAGGTCTTGTTCCCATTTTGTACGGCAGCAGATGTGTTTGTGTGATGTCAGAGCAGCACGGATCACAGCGACAGGGAGGCTCCACGCTGCGCTCAGACACCTCGCTGCTCTCACATGTTACCACAGCAAACACTCAGATCCCTTGTGTATTTACCGACGTCACAGCTGGAGCCACGGAGGCACCTGTGGGATCAGCAGCGACTTTATTTAGACCTCCATCCCACTCCCCCTTTTCCCCTCCTCCTTCCCACACGCCTGATTTAGAATCTCCACTACTGCTGACCACAAAACACTTTCCATTCTCCTCATCTTACACCGCTCAGTCCGTCTGTCACACACATCAGCATAGACTAAAATAAACATGTCTAGGGTTACAAGCCAGCTGGGGTCCTCTTGGAATTCACAGGGTTTACTTTCTTAGCCATAATCATTCATCCACTTGTTAGCAGACAACACTGATAATCTGCTGAGGCTTGAACTCTCACTTTGGGCCAACATTTAGCATCAGCTAATACAGATAGCTGATGCTCATCATTAGCATTCTCCCTGAGTAATTTGTTTTTAGCAGCCTGAATGGGATCACTGTGCTCATAAATTTCTATGTGGATTGACCGATCTCCGCTGCCTCTCATAAAGTGCCATAACTGAACATCACAGGTTATTGAGTGTCTGTATAGGTTTGAGATATGTGCAGAGGAATTGTGCGTTTGAATCACTGTGACACACTCTGCAATGTCCAACCCATCACTTATCTTGCGTTGCAGACAGTCAAGGTTAATCAGTGTCACTATCTGCTTCATTCCGAGCAGACATTCAGAATGCAGCTGCAGGTGCTTGTTATTACGGTGATGGCGCCATTGTAAATTTTCAGCCTCTATGGCAGCCATGTTAAGCAGGAGCGTCTTCCCAGAATGCCTCTGACTCGCCTGACATTTCACTCCGAACCCCAGTCTTTGTCTCTCCAGCCTGCAGCTATCCATCTCTATCTATCCCTCTATCCATTTTACATTACACTGTTCAAATTCACCACTTTTTATACATCTACCTTTTTTTAACTTCTTTTTCATTCCATTCAGACATTTTGTGTCACCAGTTCCTCATCTCTTTAAACATTCCATTTCAATCAACATGAGCTCCTATTATCTTATGCATTGCATTTCAAGTACAGGGTGGAAATCAGTGTCAAAGACTGTCTCTGTTTTTTTCCCTTCATAGGGCAGAAACAGTCACCCTTGCACCAGTTTGCAACGCCTGCTACTGCAGCTGTTTGTTTCCACTTGATTGAATTTGCAATGTAATTAGGAATGATTCTGAGGTAGAGGCCATGGGTTTGTGGGTTTATGGATGAAGAAATATCTCCCCCAGGAGCCCTTTGAAACAGGATTGACTTTAGAAGGCATGTCTAATTATGGTTTTTGTACAAGAAGGGCTGCACAGAGAGCCCTGCTGCCATCTTAAAGGTCTCAGAGTTGCTGCTATGGATGGTCGAAAGACTCGAGCTCTGTGAGGATATCAAGCTGTTCACTCCAGGGCAGTACATAATGACATTTAAAATAACCGACCTAAAGAACAGACAGTGTATTTCTTTTCCATTTCCACCTGTTGCCTACAGTGCCACGGCAACATTTAAACTGGTAATGTGTGCATGTGTGCGTTAAACAATTTGATTCCTACTGAAAAGGAAACAATGCCTGAGCGACTGTGGGGTGTGATCCTACATATTGCATCTCCAACTCTGAGTTTGCTCTCTGGTATTTTTAAGTCCAAGGCCAGCAGCATGATCACACAAGACTCCGCAGGCATTAAAATAAACAGTTGCATGTGAAGCTACTGTATCACGTGTTCTCACCAGTCACATGTATGTCCTAGAAGGTGCTAAGTTTAAGAAAAAGAACAGCTTTTTAGAAGCAAATATAACACATCAGTGTCAATAAGGTTTGGTGTCTTAATGCTAAGCAAGACACCAAGGAGTTGGCTTGCACGCTGCATCCTCTGATGCCCTTTGAGAACATGTTTTCAATAACTACAAGAAGAATAATTACTTTGCTCATTTTACACACACACAGAGACACACACATAGGCCCAAAATCCACAAATGCACACACAGAATCCAAAGCAAGCAGTTGGGTTGATACTTTGTATTGATAGTTAATAGATATTTTTTAAACTTACTTTTTCTAACTATCGACATATTGATCAATTTATCATAGTTAATCCATCCGTCAGAAAATAAATGCATGGTTAAAGAAAAATCGGACTGATAAGCAGGGCTGGCTTGGCAACACCAAGATCATGTCTTCTGTAATATGTTTTGGAATTTTGGGGTCTGTTGACAGGATATCATGTTGTGGGGTATTTTAAGGCTGGTTTGGATGTGTATTAGGCAGTTTTAAGTCAAAAAACTAAATAAAAAAGAGATTTGGTATTACCAACCAGAATTAGAGAAGGTTTTGAAACAACATTCAGATGTAAAATGACCTCTGTATTTCTAAAACAGCCCAGCTGACTTTTAGAGCTCATTTTCCAATAACTTCTGAGAAAAAACATCACAAACATTTTGAGGAAATCAAACAGTGTCTTGTTTAGAAAGAGTCACAGTTACAAAAACCATCAAAATTGCATTTCAGTCAGTCTTTGAGACAAGAGGTTTGTTTTTGATCCCCCCCCCCCACCCCACCCACCCCCCACCGCCACTGTATGAGGAGTTATTAATGCCAGAGAGGAAGACAAGAAGTAAAATTGCCTGTATGGAAGGTGATTGTTGTCTCAAACGTGCACATAGTCATGCACGTTTGAGACAAATGTAAATTTACTAAATAAAATTAAATTGGAAAACATGTGATGGACATTTGTTTTGTAATTTGCCCTGTTTCCTGTTTTATTTTGACAGTCTGGGTTTCTGTTTTGTTGTCTTTATTACTTCCTGTGTTTGTTTTCTTGCCCCGTGGTTGCCTGATGTTTCTTACCTGTTTCCCAGCCCTTGTGTCACCTTGCCTCTTGTCTCCAGTCAGGTCATTTCTTTTGTTCCTGTCAGTGTGTTTCGTTCAGCATGTCTGTTTGTTTGAATCTCCCCTGCGGCTTCGGTGTTCCTGGTTTTTCATCTTAGCTTTTTGCCTGCTTCTTTTGGACTCCTTGTGTTTTTTCATCTGCTGGATACTTGGACTTCTTTGTTTGTATGAACTCTGTGTTCTAATGAATCCTCAAGATCAGATTTCCTGCCTGATCTCTGTTTTTGGGTCCCGTACATAACAATTTCGCTCTCATTCATTTATGATAAGCCAAGCAGCAGAGAAGGAAAACATGCCATATGGCTGCAGAAAGTAAAGGACAGTAAAGTGTTTAACCCTCATGTTGTCCTCGGGTCAAATTGACCCATTTTTACATCAGTGTTCTTTTTAATTACCCAAAATAACATGATTGATTCCACAAAATGCTCTTTGGCAAGTAAAAATCTCTACTTTTATTCATTTTGTGGTGTCTTATTCATTTAAAAAAAACAAATTGAAGTGATTTTGAGTAAAAGTTGACACATTCCAGTCTGTGATTATCCATCAACATCCATTCCTTAAATTTTAGTCCAAACAATTCCTTATTCCTGCTTTTCTAACTCAAACATTAGGTTTAATTTCCTATAAATTAGGTTTTTTTAAACCATAAATCCCCAAAATAACTGTAAACTAAAGTTAATAAGTTACTGTTACATTAAAAGGTCAAAAAAATGACAGTACATTGAAAAAAGCATCATGTGTTAAAAGGAACAAAAACGTAAGGAAAGGTTTTTAAAAATTGATAAAAAGCAACAACAGTGTTGATTTTCAATTTTGACGGGAAGACAACACAAGGGTTAATAAAAAGCAGTTTGATTTACTTTTTATTTAACTTTGTGGGCTGCTTCAGTTGATGTTAAACCCCCCTTCCAAAATTGTTTTCTGTGCCTTGTCCTTTCCGACGAACATACAAACTCCACACAGCCCAGCACACCTTGGATTCAAACCAGGAACCTTCTTACTGCCAGGCAGACGTGCTAACCAGTTAGCCACCATGCTTTTTCAAACAGGTACGGTACATAACCTGTTAATAAAGACATATTGATCATATTTAGTGATGGAACGTAACGCTTCTTTAAGTAGCCTCGTTGGAATGGGGTCTAGGAAATAGGTAGATGGCTTAGCCAAAGAGACCTTAGACATGAATTGTTGAAGGTCAATAGGATGGAAGCAGTCTAAGTACATGTAAGGTTCTTTCTAGTGCTACTGCGTTTAAAAGTGATAAATTTTATCTCTAATTGCTATAATTTTATCATTAAAGAAGCTCATAAAGTCACTACTCCGAGCCATTACTCAATAGAGCTTTTACTATCTGTCGGCCTGGCTACAGTGCTGAAAAGAAACCTAGGGTTGTTCTTATTTTCTTCTATTAGTGATGAGTAAAAGTCTGCTCTGGCATTTCGGAGGGCCTTCCTGTACATTTTCAGACAGTCTTGCCAATCTAATCGAGATTCCTTTAGTTTGGTGGAACACTATTTACCTAGAAGTTTTAGTTTTAATTTGCGAGTTTGTGAGTTATACCAGTGTGCTAGTTTCCTTTGCTTCATCATCCTCTTTGTGCGAGGAGCAACAGAGTCTGAATTTGTCTGTAGGCAGGTCGTAGCACCATCTACAAATGTATCAATTTGGGAGGGATTAAAGTTAACATAAAGGTCCATGAAGGTGTTATGTTAAGGACAAAAATTCAATTAAATGCTGTTAGAATGTTTTCCTTAAATTAAGCTATAGCACCGTCAGATAAGCATTTTGGGATTCTGCGGAAATACTATTAAATCTTCAATTTCTATGCCGTATGCTAGCACAAGGTTGAGGGTGTGGTTAAAAGAGTTTGTGGCCTTATGCACTCTCTGACTGAAACCAATTTAATCTAGTTGAAAGCCATAATAAGGCTATCATTGTCAATTTGTAGTACATGCTGAATAGAAGCAGTAATATTCTATCTACAGCTATTTTATGTGATCTCATGTGCGTAATATGCTTATAATGCTTTCCATTTGGAAGTTGGATTTTCCAAGCTCAAAGTTGGAAACACGCCCCCTGACCTGGATTTCCAAAGATAGAACTCATACAACCACTGCTTACCCCGAGCTAAAAATCCAACATGGCTATTCCCTACATCAACAGCTGTGTCATTTGTGTCCCACTAAATCAGTCGGGTTTTTTTTGCAAAAAACTGCAAAATGCGATGTAATCAGCTGGCATGGCTAACAATGGCTAACCTGGTTAGAGATAATGAATATAAAAAAATGACTTGTAAATGGAACACATCCAACCTGGGTGTGACATCCCGGCTTCAGTGTTCCTAGGTAAATGGAACGCACTATCATACAGACTAGTTGGTGCTAGAAGAGCCTAGACTCTCCTTCTCCTCCTCCTCCTCCTCCTCCTCCTCCTCTTCTTCTGTGTGGCACTGATCACCCCTCATACAGAGGATGCCCTGTGCTGTACTGATGGCTCGTATTTCTGTTGACTTTCACATTATGCTGTTGTGTGTCGCGGTTTGTCACCCGCCTCCCGGCCTCTCACCATCCCGCTGGACGTGTGTAAGAGCGGACTGACTGAAGGTAACTGGCCGGAGTGCAAGAGCTGCCCTCCGGATTGAGACAAGCGGGGAAAGCGCTTTGAAAAAACCTCCATCTCTGCCCGAGTCGAGTGGTAAGTTGAGTTTTTATAGAAGCAGTTTCTGCGTCATTTCCACCTAAAATTTGTATTTATATCCATACAAAACATTTGTGTATTTTAACATGTGTTTTGTGGGCATTTATCTTCAGGTTTTATCATGATCAGTTTTCTGATGTAAGATGGGGGAAATTAAAGAAACGAGCGCACCTGCCGCACTTCTGCTTAAAGAAGACATATCGCTTAATTTCATCGGGCTGTTCAAACTAGGACACTAATATTACACTGGCTGTTTTGTAATTATTTTTACTTAGAATGATCTTTTTCCGACACTTGAACTTATTAACGTACGAGGACGAGCAGCGTGTGCTCAGAGGAGCAATCCTCGTCCACAGCTCGCATTCTAAATTATTCAACTCGTGGAGTCATTCACTTTAAGCTCCATATTTTCAGAGAGTGTCACACTTTCTTTCCATGAGGCAATCAGAAATTCTCAATGTTTCTTTAACAACAGCATTTATTTTCCTGAGGATGACATAGCCCATAAATATAGACCTACTTAAAGATATGACACAATTAGATACATGGCACTCCCTTAGAATAAACACTAATTGATATTAGGGCTGCAACCAGTAGGTGATTAGCTAGTTAAGAGAATGTTATAGATATGACAAAATTGATGTAATTACAAATCCTTCTGCTCATTCAGCACCACGGACAGCGCCATGGATCTATCAGCACACAGGATACTGATACCACTGATCAGTGAAAAACTGTATCAATGGCCACTGACTGAGACCACTCATATTTCAGCGATATTATCGGGCCGTAGGTTCTAACTGGCCCAAACCTCAGTCAGATAAAAGCTCAATGACTCAGGCAGACTAGACTAACATTCAACTAAAAAAAAACTCAACTAATAAGTATTTTTGTTATCACATAATCTCCTGGTTATTTTCTTGATTAGGACAATTAGTAATCTCAGGGCCCAAAGTGTCATCTTCAGTTTGTTTCTTTTAGCCGACAAACAGTTAGAAAGATATTTAATTTTTTTCATACCACAGAAGTCAAAGAAAAGCCCCTATTCAAAGCTAGATTCTACATTCCTTGGCATTTCTGCTTATGATTAAAACTCAAAATTAGTTTTTCAAATTAAAATAGTTGATTATTTTTGCAAATTGAACAGACTTATGAATCGGTCTTAGGTCTGTTTGATATTCACTGCTTGTAGCACCAATTATAGGTAATAAGGCAGTCTCATTAGATTTTACCCAGCATGTTAAAAGAAGAATAGAGGCACTCCCTTCATCCATCTCATCTGTCTTCTGCAATACTGCTATTTCCCACACACTCTGCTTTTAAAGCTGAAGTGAAATAAATGACTAAATACAATAGATGTTGGTGGAATATGCCAGAAACAACTGAACGCAAAGAGGAATCTTTTGGCTGTGCATTGTATTCCACAGTGTTTTCCTTGTTTGCAGTACATTTATACACTCACCATCTCTTACTTCATGACACATTGGCTTTGTGTGTCAGGCTCTCATTTTGTCTGAGGTCTAACATGGTGGGTAGAGTTAGCTGTATCCAGTTGATGCTTTTAACAATATTAAAACAAAACAGACATTGCAACACATATTATACATCTTCTGGGATATATATTGCCGGAGGATAACATAGCCTACATGAATGGTCACCCTCTATTGTTCATTTTAAAGGGACATGCATCAATCTGGTGCACTTTGAGACCAAAATTAACAGACTAGATCGATTAAGAACTTTGTGCTCTACTAAATAATTTAATCAAAATACTTGATTGTTAAGATAGGCTTTTAATATCCTGTACACGTGCAATTATCCATCATGGACATATCTGTTGAAGTGAAAGGTGTAATTAGTGTATATAAGTATTTCATTTGGAGTAATGTAAAAGGAGTTTTGGTTCATTACCAATCTCTGGACCTAGTCTGTAGGAAATTAATGGGAAACATTGGATAAGACATGGAACATGAGAATTGTGTACGTTTATTTTTTGCAAGAAGCAGCAAAAAAGTTGTACCATGACCTCTTTGAGTTCATTTGCCTGACTTGACATCCTTCCCACAACGTGACTATTGTGCATGCTGAAACGATATACCATGTTGTATTGTAAACCCTTTGCAGACGGCTTTGTTGTGCAGCACTATAGTTTGTTGGTTGTTGTAAAGCTGCATCCATTGTGTTTGCATGAATTTAAGAAGCTGTGTCATTGCTGCTCATTTTCTCCTGATAATTATCCAGACTGTTGGCAGCAGAGTCACTTTCAGAGATCACTCAGACTGAATAAATGGATTGCCTTTGAATGAGAGACACTAATGAGAGCTACGTGTTGGCGTGTGCACCTTCTCCAGCTGTTTTTATCCATCTATTTCTGTGGTGTGTGACATGTGAGGAAGTGTCTGTTGGAAATTCAGTTTTTCAACAATAATTCTTGTTGATATTTTTACCAAGAAGAGTCGTGAGAGTGTGCTTTGCTGTTTGGTTCTTCCACTGAAGAATTCCTGCATGAGGGTCACAGTTTCAATTTGTTAATGGAGCGGTGGGAAAATGTTTTGAGAATGAATTCTCACAGTAAGTGTGTGAGTGACAGTGAGCTGCAGTCTCCCCACTACCTAAAACATTAGAGTAGATTTTTCTTTCTGCATAATTCTCACTCCTGTGCTCTCTGCAGCCTCTCTCCTGCCCTGCCCGGGGTATAAATAACCATGTGGATGGAGCAAATCTCAGCAAAGCCCACTGCTGTGGTACATCAGCACTTTGGAGAGGACAGGGATTATTTGGTTCTCTTATCTTCCTCATCTTTCTGTTAACTGTTTTATACTGTGGTCAGTGGGTTGCCACAGCAACAGAGTTTGTTCTTACGACAGCTAATGTTATCTCCATGTGTATTTGCATCACTTGTGCACCATGTTGAACCAGTTAGTGTCTTGTAAGCAGGACATCTGTTCAAAGTTCACCTTTTCAGTTTTAGCCAGATGTCACAGTTATCAAAAGTAAATTTTATTTAATTTTGGTATAATTCCAAAGGGCTTCATGTGCATGAAAGTTTGACCAAATAATTTGTATGTGCACAATAAACAGTAATATAAACATAAGGACAACATTAAGATTGATTCATATTTTTTCTATTTATTTATTTATTTGGGTATTTAGTCCAAAATAACAAATTTACCTAAGAGGGCTCTACAAAATCTTCAGCATACAACACCTTCTGTACTTTTTAACCCTCACGTTGGATTGGAAAGATATCCAACCAAATAAACTTTAGTGGGGGAAAGAAAATGGAAGAAACGTTAAGAGGAGGGATCCGTCTCCCAGGATGGAAAACAATGAGCTGAAAGACACTAAATGGTCTGTAAAGCTGAGGGAAAGTAGATCTCTGTGTCGACCACTAAAAGTCACACGTTTCACATCACACACAGTTAATCTGTCTTCCCGAAGAAATATGGATTAGTGCAGGATCCATGTTGACTGAACAAGGATACATTCTTGATTAGAGCTAAATGAAATCTGTTAACAAACACAATGTGAGACTAAGTGATGACGTGAAAAAGAAATGGCAGTTCTTATCATTCAAATCTTACATATCAGGTTATAGTTGTTGTGATTCCTGTATCATTAGACTATTTTACCCTTACTATCTGAGAAGATTAGGGCTCCAACTAAAAAACTTTAGATTGCCTGCAGAGTTCTCGATAAATTAATTAATAATCTGATTTATCAGTAAAATAGAAAGAATGAAGACCAATTTCCATTAGAGGGTTGGATTGGAAACTCTACAGTGTAATGATACATTCAACATCTATGTGTGTGAGACATGGATTACCACACTTTAAAATATTACAGACTCCAGCTCACTAAAATACTAGAAAAAGTCATAGTATAGCATGTCAAAAAAAGTGATAAAAAGTCATAGTATAGTGACTTGTATTACTACGTTGAAAAAAGTCATAGTATAGTATGTCAAAAACGTCATAGTATAGTATGTCGAAAAGAGAGATAAAAAAGTAATAGTATAGTATGTAGAAAAAAGTGATTAAACAATTCATAGTATAGTATGTCACTACAAGTGATTGAGAAAAAAGTGATACAAATTGTCATAGTTTGGTATGGTATGTCCAAAACAGTAATAAAAATTCACAGTATAGTTATGATAAAGTCATATATAAATTGCGAAGTTGGTCAGCGTATTTAAAGACATCAACATTTTTAACTATTTTCTATTACAGCACATTGGCACACATTTTATTTATAGTATCAACTACTACAAGAGTTATCTCAAGAAACTTTACAGAGAAGACTTTCTCTACTTTAGAGTAGGTCTAGACCACACTACACCACATAATTAACAAGGACCCAACACTTAGTAGTACTAACTAGTAGTTCCCTCCAGAGCAAGCAACAGTGCAACAGTTTTTAGGAAAAAACCTCGGACAGACCAAGGCTCTTAGTAGGCGGTGTCTGACGGGCCGGTTGGGTTTGAAATGAAAAGTGGCAATAACAATCACTGTAAAAGATAACAGAACAGTAAATAAAAATAATGGAACAGTGACAAAAGAAATAGTAGTTTGTAGTAGTTCATTGCATAGCAGGGCACTGCGTGGCATTACAAGGCACAGCAGGACACAGCAGGACGTAGCCGGACATAGCAGGGCACCGCAGAGCCTAGCAGCATGTAACAGGGCTTCGCAGGACGTGTAGCAGGACTACGGTAACAGCTGCAACCATGATCTTGGAGTCTCCCTGATCCAAGGAAACACGCTGCGGGAAAAAGAACATAAGGTCTCCAGGGAATGACTCCCCAGAGTTAGGTTAGTAACAGGCATTTCTGGGACAAATGGTGACAAATGGAAAGATAAAGGAGAGAAGAGCTCAGTGTGTCAAAGGAAGTTCCCCGGCAGTCTAAAACTATAACAGCATAACTAAGACACAGGGTAAAGAGAGGAGGCTGGTTGGGCTGTATATGAGATATTTCCCTTTTTTTTTGTCAGAACACGCGCTGCAGCATTCTGGATCAGCTGGAGAGTCTTAAGGGACTCATTTGAGCATCCCAATAATAAGGAAGTAGAGTAGTTCAGCTTAGAAGTAACTAATGCATGGACTAGTTTTTTAGCATTGTTTTGAGACAGGATGTTTCTAATTTTGGCAATGTTACAAGATGAAAAAGGAATTTCTTTGTTTGTTTTAGATGGGCGTCAGAGGATATATCCTGATCAAAAACGACTCATAGATTTCTGACAGGAGTGCTAGGGGAATACCATCCGGTGTAGCTCTATGAAGTTTGGAGGTGCTTAGGACCCAGCACAATAACTTCAGTTTTATCTGAGTTCAACTGTGGGTCATTGTAGATCATCTAGAATTTTTGTCTTTTTTATGCATGCTTGAAGTTTAGCTAACTTACTGGTTTCGTCGGGCTTGATTGATAGTTATAATTGGGTGTTATCCGCATAACAGTGAAAGTTAATTGAGTGTTTCCTCACAATATTGCCTAAAGGAAGGCAAGGCAAGGCAAGTCAAGGCAGCTTCATTTGTATAGCACATCATTTCACAAAAACAGTTCAAAGACAGTTCAAAAATAAAAACAGATAAAACACAAGAATAAACAGTTAAAAATAAAAAATAAAAACAGATAAAATACAAGTTTAAAAGTTAAAGTGCAGTATAAGAAATTAAACATTAAAGAAATGAACAACCATTTAAAGAAATAAAACATCAAAAGAAAGGTCTTCAGCCTTGATTTTTAAAGAACTGAGAGTAGCAGCTGATCTGCAGTTTCCTGGAAGTTTGTTCCACATATGTGCAGCATATACTGTATGAGGAGAATAGAATTGGTCCAAGCACTGAGCCTTGTGGAACGCCATGGCTAACTTTAACGTACTTGGAGGATTCATTGTTAACGTTAACAAATTGAGATTGATCGGATAAATATGACTTAAACCTTAGTGTGATTCCTGTAATGCCTACTAAATGTTCCAGCCTTTTTAACAGTATGGTATGGTCAATAGTGTTGAACGCAGCACTACAATCTTTATGGCTATATGCTCTGACCAACAATCATTACTGTAACAAGAATGTAGAGGATGTAACGTATTTATTCTTGAAAAGTGATTGATTATGAAAGTAGTAGTACTGATGCAGGACTTGTGTATTATATAGTGCTTTTTTCAGAAAAACCTATGCTTCTTCTCAGTGCTGTTCTGATGCGTTGCCGACCACCCTCTGATTGTATGACAGTAACACTCATTTCCCAGAGTCTGCATCGCTGCATTTGTTGTCTCATCACCAGCGGCAACGGTGTGTAGAAAGGGGGATCATGGCAACCATTTTAGAGGCAAAGTATATTGGTAACCAGGAGCAAGCCAGAGAAACCTTGCCTGGACAGGAAGGGAGTAGGGTGTTTTTTTGTGACTTTGAAGCTTTTTTAGTTTTTTGGAAAGAATAGCAGACCATGCTGGGGTGGCAAAGATGTGGTTGATGGAGGAGAGGGTATAAAGGAAGGTGACAAGGAAGCAAGGGAGCTCCAAACCTGGAGAGGAAGGTTGACATCCTTTCATTTCATTCATGCAATCTTTAGGCAGTACTAAAATTGAGGTATGTAATATATTTTTGGAAAGAAATAGCCTTATGCAATGTTACATTTAAAGCCTTTTTGTATTGTTAAATCAAAGTATCATCTAGGCCACGTGCAACCATTTGTACTACAATGCAATCTGAAATAGTTTTTCTAGTGACAACACAGGAAGGGAAAATTATCCGGTAATTCATATGACTAAACTAGGAAAGGGTGGAAAAATTCATAATGTTGTGTAGCAGAATAACTGTATATATTTTTTTGTTCCTTTCCTGTTGCAGTAGATCCTGATTTTCGAAGTAGGGAACTACTAATTTTCATCAACTAATTTGTTGATTGTGGATTAAAAAGCTGCCGCCATGGTCATACAGATATTTAAAGGTCCCATGGAGTGAAATTTTCACTTTATGGGTTTTTTAACATTAATACGAGTTCCCCCAGCCTGCCTATTTCGAGACCTGGGTATCCTGCTCTGCCTTTGAGAAAATGAAAGCTCAGATGTGCCAATCTGGCCTCTTGCACCTTTTGAGGTCATAAGGGGCAAGGTTACCTCCCCTTTCTCTGCTTTGCCGGCTCAAATAATTTGGCCCACCCATGAGAGAGAGACTTAATGGCTTTCAAATGAGCAAAGTGGCAGTTGGTCAAGGTCACACCCTTGCCCCCCCCCCCCCCCCCCCCCCCCCCCCCCCCCCCCCCCCCTCTCTCCTCCTCAAATGCTACAGACTCAGAAATGGCACATACAGTACTAAGGAAAGCTCATTTTGGGACTGGCTCTAGTGGCTGTAATTCTGCACCCAGGTTGAATTTTGGGAAAGAGACTTCAGATATGGTATTGGGGGACCATTAAGGTCTATATAAAATCCAAAGAGCACCATGTCATCTGACCTTTAAAGCCACGTCATTCCATTTGTGTTTTGATAACAATTTATTAAATAAAAGAATCCTGTTTGCTCAGTGCGGTACCTTTGCTGGTGACAGCAGGTGGTTGTTTTTTCTGCAGGTTGAATTCCAGTTAAGAGTAGTTGACCTGTTTGTCTTGTTAACCAGACTGGAGCAGAAAATGAAAGAAAAAGACCTGCCAGCCAGACTGGTGCACAAGGTGTGGATGACGCATTAGAAGTGCAACAGTGTGTGAAGTAGCACCCGGAGCTGTGGGCTCTCTGCTGATAAACACAGGAGGCTGTTTCCATCATATACAGTGCAGCTAGATATGTCACATTACGGTTTGCATATTATCTGTTTTTCCCTTATCGGTGTCATCTTACGGAAGATCATCGTTTTTGGAAAAAGGAAAATGGAATTAGATTAGTCAACCTTAGAAAATGTGGAGCATAAATAAAGTTTTTTTATCAGCCCACTTTAGTGTGATCAGACTGTATATGATTATTTTCCACCCATCAACAGCAGCGAGAGCCAGAGAGACGAGAGATGTAATCTGTAAGCGAGGGCTGTGAATGGATGGACATGAGATGAGGTGTGTGCACGCCTCCAGGGAGACTCACACGGCAGAGGGAGTCACGTCTCAGTGTGCCTCACAGAGGCATTTTGACCTGAATGTAGAGAAACATACAGATAGATAGATAGATAGATAGATAGATAGATAGATAGATAGATAGATAGATAGATAGATAGATAGATAGATAGACAGATAGATAGATAGATAGATAGATGTGTTTCTCCAGCCGAGATAGATTCATGTTTTATCCGTCGGGGAATTCAAGAAAAAGGTTTATCTCTCTGGGATTTTCATTAATTTTAAAGAATAACATTTCCTGGAAGGTTTGTAACACTTATGTTTTGGAATCTTTGCAAACAGCATTGTTGTTGCACGTCCTTGAGAAGTGTTTTTACGTCTGCCAGCCTGAGGGCTCGGCCTACAGTGAAGTAGAAACATGTTTATTCTAGATTAAAGTAAAATCTGTTTGTGTGTTACAGGAGCTGTCTGTCTGTCTGCGCTACTATGACTCTGAGCTCCTGAAGATTTTGATTTTGATTTTTTAAAGACATTCCCCATCCTTCTTAAAACCACTTGATTCCTTAATGGGTTCTCGAAGCCAAGGGTTCTTCCACCACCACCACCACCACCACCGTGGCTCCATGGTGCCCACCATGGTGCCGAGGCTGCTGCCTGAGCACGGCAGCCTGCTGGGGGGTATCGCTCAAATCACCCCCAACCTCTTCCTCAGCAGAGGGAATGTGGCGTCCAATCGCAGCCTGCTGCTGTCCAAAGGCATCACCTGTGTGGTCAACGCCACCATCGAGCTCCCCAACTTCAACTGGCCTCACATGGAGTATGTAAAGGTCCCCCTGGCAGATATGCCCCACTCCCCTATCTCCTTGTACTTCGACAGCGTGGCTGATAAGATCCACAGCGTGGGACGGAAGCGAGGGGCGGTGCTGGTGCACTGTGCGGCTGGGGTGAGCCGTTCCGCCTCTCTGTGTCTAGCGTACCTCATGAAGTATCACCGCGTATCTCTGGCCGAGGCCCACGCCTGGGTCAAAGCCCGCCGCCCCATCATCAGGCCCAACGGCGGCTTCTGGCGCCAGCTCATTGAATACGAGAGGAAGCTGTTTGGTAGAAACTCTGTTAAGATGGTGCAGACACCCTTTGGGGTCATACCTGATGTTTATGAGAGGGACCGCAGGAGCCTGGCTCCATACTGGGGCCTGTGAGATCCACATTGAGGGGATGGAGGAGGAAGTGAAGCCCTTTTGCCCTCCTGGACTGCAGTTTCATGCATGTTCAGGACAGGCGGAGTGAGAGGCGTGTAAGTGTACATCTGTGTGAGGCTTATTTAATGAACACTGGTGCATTTGGACAGAGGGAGTCTGAACCAAACACTGGTTCTCGGTGCTGTTTGTGCAACCAGCTGGCTCCATTTTGTCTTTTAGTGAGAGCAAAGTGACTTCAAGCCAAGAATCCTTCAGACCAAAGGATCGACGGGGACCACAATGATGTCAGACACCAAAACAAGATCAGGGCGTGTGAAGTCTGTCTCCTGGTCTGTCTTTCCAGTTTCAGTGGAGGACGAGCTCTCGGTGAAGGTGTTAGCTGTGCTCGAGTCTCTGCACCTCTGACAGTGATGCAGCTGAAGTCCTTTTCCTGACGTGATGATGTCATGTGGTGGTATTGTGCCAGTTTTGCAATAATCTTTAGTGTCAAGGGCAGCAGCATGCTCTCAATTATGGTAGCATTTAACATAGGTGTACAGAAAAAAAACATGTAGACAAATTATTTTATTGGAATGTACTATGACAGTGAGGAAAAATGGCATACTTTAACTGAACAGACAAATATGTTGTTATGTCTACCTTTTTTAAGGTGAAATATTTTAGAAGATGTGAGCTAAAAGTCAAGGTTTAGGGAAAGCTCCTGTGTACCACAGGGTGACCATACTATACTATTTTAGTGCTATTTGACGCTTTATTAAAAAACATATATGCCGCCTCAAGGGAACTGGTAGCTCTATGATAGATTCTTGGAAGTATATTTTCTATCCCGCTGTTTTTTCCCTGTTGTCCTCGGTTGCAAAAAGATCAGAGCAAGACAGAAAACACATTATATTTCTGTGTGTAAAATCGCCTAAAACACCGATGTCACAGGCTGAAGATCCTACTTCTGCTGTTGTCTGCTGCTGGTTGAACTTTTTTTTTTTTTAACTTTGCTGCACATCCTGTCCCACAACTCCGCAAGTATTTGTAGGGGTGGGACAAAAGAATGAATACTGCAGTGAATCACAATACAGACCATCATCACCAATGATGTCACATAAAAGTAACAATGCAGTGAATGTTTGTTGAAACGCTTTCTTCCTACTTTAGTGGTATGTTTTCCTCTCTGGGTCTAATAAACGTGTTGAAAGTATTTCATGAAAAGATATAAAGAGAAAATGTAGCAAATTCTCACATTTTAGAAGCTGCAACCAGAGATAAATGATCTTATGGACTAATCTCAACTCATTTTTCAGCACTACATGTATCAGATGACTCTGTCCTATAATATATCATGTGTTGCACAATCAGCCATACTGTGATACCATTGTTACTGCAGAATGTATTGTATTAGGTTTGTATTGTGATTACCTTCTTGACTCTCACTCCTACACTATACTGCAGTATATTATCACTGTTGGGCGTGGTCATCAGACATGTCAGACCACACACAGCAGTGATGTTGGATGTGACAGAGTTGACATTTTCAACCTACAGAGATCAGTGCAACAATGTTATAACATAATAGATTAACTGTGATATTACAATAAAAAACAAGAGTAAAAAGTTGGGGGTAAATAATCATTAGCAGGGGAAAGACGTTCTGTAATCTCACTTCTAATGATTCCCCACCCTAAAACAGTGATATTAAAATAATTTAAAAAGGTGTTGTTCAAATGTGTTTGGATTTACTGGAAGCAATACACCTCAAACATACAACATTTAAGGCTTTTACAGGAATAAGAATTGACACATTTATTGGGAACTACAACAACGTCTCTGAGATGTTTTTGCATGAAAAAGTTGCTGCGTTTCCTCCGACAAACGCTTCTTGATGGTTTTTCTGCACGGCTGTTTTCCCCAACAGACATCTTCAGATGTCAAAGAAACACTCTGTCATTCATTTTCATATTGCTTTGGCTATAGCAGCAGACAGATTGTTGATGAGCGCCATTTGTCTTGTGCCCACACTTTCTGAGGGACCTCCGGAGAGGCCTCCACAATGAATGCCATTACCCAGAGAGATGTCTGATGGCGGGCCAACCACTGCAGAGTGCCCAAGTGATGGGCTCAAATTACACACTGCACGGATGATTTTCTCACAGTACAAAAAAATAAATCATCTCCTCCCACCGCCCTGTCTTCGCTGTGTTGATGTGTCTACACGCGGGAGGTTTCCAAAGCATAGTCACGCGCTAAAAGTAAACACATCCTTCACCAACAGCAGGATACTATCATCTATCATTAATGCAGTAAGCAGAGCCATTTGCATCATCCCGAGCGTCAGAGGCAGGCCAGGCTCCAGTGGTGCAGGCCCTGCAGAACCAACAATGCTCATCAAGTCTGGAGAGATGGAGATGAAGACGGCAGCAACACTGGTGAGCTGACACCAACTGCTGCTCAAGTCAATTGTTTAATTTATAAAATGTGAGAAGTTAGTGAAAGGGTCTTCCATCTATCTCAGTGTTCTGGTTGCTTGTTTTGTCGAAACCAACCAGGCAAAACCCAAAGATATTGAGATTACAATTATGTCAAACTGGAAAAATCATGAAATCTTGACATGTATGATCACCCAATACAGCGTCATGGCTCTGTGGACGACCACTTTAATTTAGACCAGGGGTCTTCAATGTTTTTCAGCCAAGGACCCCTTTATTTGGAAGAGAGGAGAAGGGACCCCCTACTACATTTATTGTATAAAATGTTGCATATTACACTGGGCTACAATAAAGTGTAGGGCGGCCTAAAGCCTTTAAATACATACCTTTTATCATAGAATACTAAGTAGAATACTAACTTTAATTCTGTTAAAACAGCCGTTGGAATGATTTTATGAATCATGTTTGAATGTTAAACATCAAGGCACAGAGAATCCAGAATAACTGCATCTATAGATGGCCAAAGTGACTACCTTGTACCTTGTACAGTATGCTATTAATGTGTTGCATGATTTTTTTCAGGACATTTCAAATTTTTGAAAAAAAAGAAACAAAAAAAAGTAGCCATAATTTTGAGCCCCCCCTGCATTGACTGAGGATCCCCTAGGGGTCACAGACATTCTGTTTAAGATCCCTGGTTTAGACAGAAATATCTCAACAACTATTAAATGGATTCATTCAGCACTCATCACTACCAGAGACTTGTTGCTTGATAAACAACTGTTATGATTGCCAAAAAAATCATCAATTTTAAAAGTCAACTTTCCATTCCAAGCTGTAACAGTGAGGAAATGTTCTCAGTAGTTTGTCTTTCTAGTATTGAGTTTTTACCAGATTGAATAGGAGTGTATGTTACACATTGTGGCTTTTCAAGGCTGATCCCAATTTTCCTTTCGGCTGACATCTGTATTTCTCTCTCTCATGACAATATTCTGACAGTGTGAGAGGGCAGTGACGGCTTTAAAGCTTCAGTGCTTGACTTTTTGATATTAATGAACATCCGTTAGATTCAAGCCATTGCTACAAAGCTAATTAAGACTATAAGCTCCACACAATTCTCTCTGTATCTGTCAGTGTGACTATGTTAAGGAGATTTTGGCGTCCGGTGACTTTCCCGCGCAGAAACTTGGGTCAGGATAAATGACCTCTTTTGAAAACTCCATCATGTTTTTTAATCCTCCATGTCCTCCTTTGCTACTAGCAACTGCATGGAGGAGGGAGGTGTGGACGCACACAACAATGGTGTTGCCATTACTTTGAATTCCTCATGGCGGAATCAGAAACTAGCTTTAAGTATGGTAAAATGTACAAAAAAACAGAACTCAACAATTGGAATACTAAATAAAATGTGTGAAAGGGAACATTTCTGTTATTATTTCAGCATATCTGTCTGTCCAGGGTTTATTTCAGCCACACAAAGCAAATAACTGTCTTTAATGTGCAATGAATCACTGAATATGGCTTTTGCTGGGCTTCAGATTATACAGCCTTTAATAATTCACTATAATCGGTATGAGCTACAGCACTCCTCCTGTATCTATAGGCGAAAATCCTGCATTTCCATTTTAACAAGGCCACACACACAAGACCAGTTATTAATATAAACATGCTGCTTTCACCGCTGCTTCAATTCCAAGCTCTCCGCCCTCGTTAGAGTTGTAATTTGACAACTTGATTTATTCACAGAACATATGCTGTTGGATGTGTTTGAAAGTATTTATTTTTTAGTTGAAAACATAAAGACATAAACACGAAAAGTCACATGGAAAATGCTGATTATTTGGCTGCCAAAAGCACTTGGAAGTCTTAATAAAAGCCTCAGAGTCAGACCATGGGTCATCTGAAACGCAGTAGGAGATGTTGGCTGATACAGTTTAATTTTTTAGTGAAACAAGTCATTCCTCCTCAGTGAGCAGCGGAATCAGTCTGTCGTCTCTGGGATGTAACACTGACTGTCTATTGCCTTTACATCCTTAACTGTCTGAACTGATTGATGGAGCCGACACTGAGGAAAAAGACTGTTAGCCACGGAGCTGGATTCAATTTGTACTAAAAATCACAGTGAAAATTGATTAATGGTGAAATTGAGGCCTCACAAATCCACAAGTGTTGACTTTCGGTGCTTTCTTTGATTAAATGCTGGACCAGGTTTCTATGAAAGAGAGAACTAGTGGTAAAGGATAATTTGCTCATTGTCTCAAATCCCAGGAAAAGGCCAAAACCAACAATGAGTTGATCCAATTGGTACTACAATCTATCTTATTCCTCCGTGTCACACAGCTTTGTTGCTGTCCAGAACTTATTAAAACATCAGTGAGTCTCACTGTTGCAATGGAAGAACATGGGCACTGTGGCTGTTAGAAAATCCCACATACACTTTCCCGCTTAGATCAACAAATGTGTATCAATACACAAATGAAAATAGTTCCCCACAAATGCACCATTTACTCCTTTTTGAGTAACGTTTGCCAAAACCCACAGTGCCCTGATGTTGTTTTAACAAGTTACTTAAAATAAATTATAACTAAAAACATGTGTGGCCTTTTCTTTAAAGGTCCCTTGACATGGTGATCTTTGGATTTTATATATACCTTAGTGGTCCCCTAATACGATATCTGAAGTCTCTTGCCTAAAATTCAGCCTTGGTGCAGAATTACAGCCACTAGAGCCAGTCCCACAATGAGCTTTCCTTAGTATGTGCCATTTCTGATCTGTAGCTTTTGAGGGGGGGGGGGGGGGGGGGAGGTGGAGGCTGGGGACGTGGCCTTGACCAACTGCCACTTTCTCTCTCATGGGTGGGCCAAATTCTCTGGGCGGGCAAAGCAGAGAAAGGGGAGGTAACCTTGGGTCTTATGACCTGATAAGGGGCAATATTCTTGATTGGCCCATCTGAGCTTTCATTTTCTAAAAGGCAGAACAGGATACCCAGGGCTTGGTTTACACCTATCACCATTTCTAGCCTTTGGGGGACAGTAGGCAGGCTGGGGGAATGCATATTAATGTTTAAAAACCTCATAAAATGACATTTTCATGCCATGTGACCTTTAAAGATTTAGAGTGGGAACAATCAGT
This sequence comes from Etheostoma cragini, assembly GCF_013103735.1. Lineage (NCBI taxonomy): Eukaryota > Metazoa > Chordata > Actinopteri > Perciformes > Percidae > Etheostoma > Etheostoma cragini. The sequence continues at coordinate 6,642,719 of NC_048409.1, forward strand.
TTTGGGGTGAGTGCCACAGACAAGGCAGGGAAGTCAGAATAATAATAAAAATACAAGTATAGAATGCACAAACTATAGTCCCGCAAATTTGATTTGAGTTATGCCTTGTTTTTATGTTAGGTAAGTCTACTAAATAATTTAGTGCTTTCTGGTATTGGTGTGAATGTTGGCTGATAAATATGTGTATATGTATGTTTGAGGTTATTTTGAAACCATTATTACATTACTTTGTCCACAACAGAGCATTGATTATCCCAATTCTGCTGGTTAATTTCTGTTGAAATTGTAATAATATCCTAAAAATAGCCAATAGATGTTTTCAACTCTCAAATATTACTACTACCGTACTCCAGAATTAGTTACTCATCATGATGACACTAGTATTCTTTCAAGCTCTTCCTACTTTTACAGTTTAATCCTGTAATCTCTAAAAACAGCAGCTTTTGCTTTGTAATTACTTCTTACTCATTCTTTTTTTTGAATCTGTGGATAAAAGGAAATGTTATTGAAAGAAATTAAATCAGGAAGCAACTCTATTCACAAGGGTGAAGGGATACTTAACGTGCAAATCAGCTGTTTTTAGTCAATAATGTGATTGTCTACGGCCAGGAAATCCCAAAGAGCAGCAGTCAATACAGCACAATATCCCTTCAATCTCGCTTCTCTCCCAGAGTTCAGCGTCGCTGACAATAGGCGTGAAGATGGTAGGCACATGCGGTCTGCATTTCGAATTACAAAGCATCATTCAGTAATTGATTACAGCTTTGGTAATTTTCTGTAATCTCAGTGTTCACCGTGAATTCATTTTCCGCAGGAAATGAATTAGGGAACAGCGAGTGATAAAATGGATGTTGGAGAGCACACCTGAACACAAGTGTGAGAATGATAATGAGAATGGTTTCACAGAGCCCCCAGACATCTCACATGATTGGCTGAGCTCAACTGCCAGCGATGGCCCAGCACACTTGTCAAAGGAGAATTTATTCCATTTTGTCGCAAAGTGATGGAGATGAGGCTTCTCTGGCCGGAGAGAAAGTACATTATAGAGCAAAATGACTGAGTGAAAATGTGCAGAAACATTCATGCATTTGGAAGAGGATCCTTTTCAGGTAAAGCAGGCTGAATAATATAAAAAACCAAGTGACTTAAATGACTCATTTCAAAGCTGTAATATGCTCATACTGGAACAGAAATTCAGGATAAATGAAACCAGAAAACCAACACTAGTGCTTCTTGTAACACAAGTAAAAAAAACACTGATGCTTTTTAAGAGTGTGAAAGGGAAAGGAAAAGATATTTGCTTTCTTGACTAGTAACTTGAGTCGTCAAGAGGATCGACTCTCAGATCTGATCGCTAATTGCGAAGCTTCTGCCAGAAGCTGCTTAACTTAGCATGGCTTAGCATGAAGACAGGAAATAGGTATATAGCATAATATAGGTGAACTATATTACTGTATGACTCGTTACAAGCCACAACAATGAGGCTGGCAGTGTTTTCACGTTGTGTTTGTCATCATAGAGACACCTACTGTAGTGTACGAGTACTTTGCCAGGTGTATACATGTTTGCGGCCAGATGCAGTCACAACTCCTCTATAGGTGTGTACTTGAGTTAAGCCTGAAGGCCACATCCAAAAAGGAATTTGGTCTGAGCATAGGGTGTCGGAAGTAAGAAAACCTCCCCAACCACTTTACAACCCTGGATCCCATCGCCCAAGATGGTCTCTAGTGGACTTATATTTTATTTTTTTACTATACTATGATTCTTTTATGAAATAGCATACTACACTGTATAGAATGGCATAAAAATCCTCGGGAGGGGAAATTATGTTAAAATGCTGTCTATGGATTAAAGCTCCGCATTTAAACAATTATCCCCTGGTTACTGATTAGAAAGCTTGATAACCCGGGACTTAACTCCCCCCTGCAGCTGGATCTTCAACCCGACAGGTAGACCTAAGGAGGTGTGGGTGGGGCATCCACACCTGATCCCTCAACACAGGAACCCCCTAAGGATGTGTCCTCGGTCCCCTGCTGTACTCCCTGTACACACCTGACTGTCTGATCTATGCTGAGATTAGACTTTTAATGACATTCTATACTAAATAAAAACAGGTTTTGAATATGTTGTCTACCATAATATTGGCATGTGAGTATTATAGAAAAAAAAGAAGAAAAAAAATTGATGGCACTTTAAATAAACTATATGCATTTTTATTTATATTGCAATTACATTACAGTTAGTTATAATTACAGTGGTACAGCATGACACTGTAATATACAAAAAGTGCTCTGTCATTTTAGTTCAGAATCAGACAACTTCTTGCAGACATTCAGCTCTTGTTGCACAAAACACCAAATCACAAAAACACATTTGGTAACATGGTTCCCTTTAGGTCACCAGATCATAACTTTTTACCCCTACGAAATACTCAAAATGCTCCAAGATGCTGTAATCTCCTTAACAGTGCAAAAAAGGAATGGATTTTTTTTAAAGCAGTCAAATCAACACAATTCAGGAAAAGTTAAAACACCTGCCTCATTTGCATGTTAAAGATTTCATTTTAAAACCAAAACAGACCCGACCAACAAAGGTAATTCAAGTACACTAATAGGCTTATGATTCACCAGCTATGGTTCAGTGGGAACAAAGGGAGTCATGAATAAAAAATCCTCTCACACAGAAGCAAAGCAACAAATATTTCAAGATGTTTACAGACTTCCTCTTCCAGTGTTTATAATGATATTGCACGCCTAATAATTTAAATATGAGTCATATCATTAATAATATTGACTTTTTCTGCAGTGGAAATCATCTCTTAAAAACCTCACTAGTAATGGATTTAAATATGACCAATACAGCTGACCTAAGGGTAACAATAACACCATAGATGGTAAATATTTATACGAAAGCTTGAAATTTAAACAAACTAGCAGATGTGAGTGACAGTTGAGTTGTGATAAGAGATATTACAGAACAAAAAAATAAATAGAGGAATCCAGTGACTATAAACATCCTTCTCTTAGTCCAAGCTGAGAGTCCGTGCAGTGAGCAGTGCGTCGCACTTCACCTATCTGTGGATGTGTTATGTTGATTAGCCTGTGCCCCGTTGCCATGGCAGCCACAGCCCAGAGCTCAGAGCAGGTCAGGCAGTATGAGGCCGGGGGGTTTGGGCTCCACGCAGTTAATCCAGAAATTGGCACAGCTGGCGTGATACTGGTGACCCCCGTAAAGCAGCTTGAAGTTGTCCGTCTCCGAGTTGAATGCCTGTCAAAGTGAAAGGGCAAGATATTACAGACGTCGTAGACAGAGACAATAAAACCATCTGTGCACACAGGAGGGATAAATATGGACAAGAAGTGAGACACTTTCTTATGCTTTTACAGTTCTAATGTGATGCTACTTATTGTGGCTATTGCTGAACCGAAAAAAACAACAAAAAAACACACAACTACAATTTATCAGAACGATTCTTATACTGAATATATAAAAAAAAAAATTTGATATGGCTGATACATCAAGATGCCGGTGTTAAACACATTAAAACATTAAAAGACATCTTAATGCTTTATCACTTTGCCCTCTTTGATTACGCAATAAGACAGACCACCATGAAGGCAATCTCAAGCAAGGCTGTATGTATAATCACATTATGCTAATGGAGGGGGGGGGGCTTCCACACTTTAACGTCTCACAGCAGGAAAAGATTGACTGGAGAGAAAACTTTGCCGTCAAGGTTTCAACATCGGCGTAGACAAGAAAACTGTCAGGCAATTGAAAATAACTAAACATTTTTTCGCAACAATGGCGGAGGTGCTACAAGAGAAAAACACAATAAAGTTGGATGCTGGAGATTTTATTAAGAGTTAAGAGTCTGAAAATATTAAATATATATTAACAGTTTAAAACTGGGTAGGAAGTTATGAATGACATACTGATGTGCCATTGTTTGATTAAGAGTGAAGTAGCAGGTGCTCTGTACCAGCAGATTGTGTTCAGATAATCTAGTTCGTCAGAGACAGCGAAAAACCTGATGCTTCATAATATGATTTGCTTTTGTGGCTGAAAAACTATATTTTTGTTAAACTTATTGTTTGTGTGTGCAATCAGGAGACGCTAATGTGTGTGCATCCCTGGTGAAATGCTGGAAGCTGAAGCCGGGAGAGAGGAATGAGTCATGTACAGTGAATCATAGCTTCCCACACAGGAGAGGGGAGGCGCATGCAGGAAGCAACAACTGCATTCAAAATATACCACGACATTACACCATTAAGGGGGAACTTCGGTATTTTTCAATTTGGACACTATTTTCCCTAATTTACCCTGTGACTAATGACAAATGTGGACAAAAATCTTTAAAATTAGTCCAGGACTGAGCGAGAATGCTGTAACCTGGCTGCACTGTAATCATATATGAGCATCAACAATTTCCATCCACTAAAACTGTCTCGTTTTTGTTATTATGATTATTTCCATAATCTCACAAGATGACTTGCCGGGAAAAAGCAGTGTGGTATTTGAATGAGGAAAAATTAGTTCCTGGGAGTTTTTATTTTTAGAGCCCAACTAATATATTGACGGGCCGATATTAGGCATTTCTCAAACTATTTATAATGGCCGATAAAATACAAAAAATGAAATCATTTTCATTTAATCAAAGGAGTTGATTTTTAAACATTTTACTTATCAGACCTTTAATATATTTTGATGTTCCTCTGATCTGTTGTTACAATAAAACAAATTATATTATTTTAGTGCAAACTCATTAATAACTACAAATAACTAATATTAGGTAAATCTGTTTATGTTTTGGTAAGCGTTTCTGGATTTTTGTTTTTAAAATTCATATCGGCCAATACATTGGAATATCTGATTTTTAAATGATCAAATATCTGTATAGGTTTTAAAAATCCTTTATCAGTCAGGCTCTAGTTTGTTGTTTTGGTGACAGTAACTTTATTATGTAAAAGATTTATGTTGAGCTACACTTTGCACAGCTATTATAGACCTTTGGATAGGGACAGGCTAAAGTTGAAGCTAGTTGTGCTAGCATAAAGACACAAAAGGATCCAAACCCTCCGGTGCATACTCTGTGGCTTGCGACCATCAGGACTGCAACGGCCAGTTTTAGTTGGGATGACTACTGCCAACCAGAGTGGCGAAGAAGTCCTATACCAAAGCTAATTTTCCTAAAGAAAACTGCTATTCCAAGAACAGAGAGCTAAAGACAGATGGGAGGTAAGATAATGCTTTTAGCTGAAGTCAATGTGTTCACCTGGCATCAGTAAGTTACAAATGAAAGCGTGGCGAAATAAACAACTTCTCCATCTTGCCATAATGTGCAGACACAATGTGAGACTGTCAGTGTCAAAAACAAGCACTAGTAGACGTACATTGAAGGTGCAAATTTGCCCTAAAGGGGTACACTGCAGCTCGATTCACGGCTACAGCCTTCTCGCTCATTACTAGACCAATTTTAAAGAGTTTTGTTTGCATTAGTCGCTTGCAGACACAAAAGCATGAGAAAAAAGAAAAATACAAAAATGTACCCTTTAAGTCAACCACCTGCCTGAATGTAGTCTGCAGCACTAATGCTCTTGCCGGATGAAGGTCTTTCTCACGCAAACTGAAGGACACATTTCCACATTGCCTTTTGTTTCTCACACACTCACATTTCACGGGCAGAGCTTGATTTCCAGATTTCCTTGTGGAGCCCTTTTGTGCCCTGGCCTACTTGTTTTCAATAAACCTGCACTTAACGACTGCCTAAGCTGGAAAATGCTAGACGGAGAGGATGCTGCACGAAAGGGGGGTCACACAAAGAACACTGTGAGTCCTTTCTTCTTTCACTGCAGAGCCTTTTTCCCTCTCAAACCTACACTTGTCCCTTCACCCTTACACGCACTGAATCATTCTTAGCCTTCACCTGTGTGCCAGTGAATATGGGCCAATATTGTCGGTTTTAACTATATAGAATTATTGAGCCTTTTCAGACAGGCAGCCATTAGTAACTGTTCTGGAACATGAATGATAATATTCTTGCTTTTAGCTGGAGATTGTCAGATAAAACAATAACTAGTAATTCAGCTGACCTTTGTAGCTGCGTATAAAATTACACGTAGATTATATTTAAAACTACCCTAAGTCTACAATCTGGCTTTCTATACTTCTACTCTATAATTAAAAAATAAATGAGGCATAATTACCCTTAACCTCCTGTCATTGTCTTTAGTCAATGCCTGTAAGCACAAGAGGAATCAGCATGGTCACTCAATGCCCGGAGCAAAGAATATAGTGCACAGAATGAGCAGCAAGCAAAGGTTCAGATCAGGTGTTTCAGCAGGACAGTGCTCCCTTTCCCCAGTTAATGTGTGGGTGAAAACATGAAAGAATCAACGTTAGTATTCCTCAGGGTTCCTTCAAATTTTCCATCTCAGAATTTAAGAGATTGGTTATGAGTGATCTGAAATATTGATTCAAGGTTTCATCCAGTGTTGCAGATCAGTGCAGTCAATCATTATTAATGCCGTGCCACCTCACTTGTAAAAAGAAATCTGTCCAGCACATTCTGTAGAGCTGGTTAAATGTTCAAAATATCAATAAATCAAAATTGAAAATGCCATTTAAATAAATGAAAACTTTTAATTTATAATTTATTAACGAATTTAAGTCCAGTTTTTTTCTGCTGCTATTACCAGCTGCTCCAAAAACAAAATCCTTGTGTTTTTGAGCCGCTAAAAAGCGAGCAATCTGCCTACACAGACCGACGGTGAGCTGCCACTCTGCATATCTCCTGCCAGCTTTGTAGCTTTTACCTTCCCTGAGATACATTCCACTTTTACTGCATTGTATGTTTTTAATAAGTTGTGTATTTCTACTAATTAAAATGGAACAAAGGATAGAGTTTGGTGATTTAAATCCAAAACTAGCAAGTTTATTTATGTTGCTATAAGCAGCGCTGTGACATCCTGGCGTTGGAGGTCGGACAGAAGCAGTCTCTTAATGCTACTTTTTCACGAAAGCCTGTGTCATAACAAAATTCAGACTGAAGAACTTCCACATTCACACGGACCTCCATCATCTGTTGGAAAGGGGCGAATGCTTACAGTGAATAACCCAAACATCTCTGCTTTCATTCTCAGTGTAGAGGCAGTATTGTGGCAGCGCTTGAGACCAAAACACATAAGCAGCCGGATCCGTTATTAGCTAAGAAATATTTTTCAACAAAGATTTGTGTGGCGTTCTTAGTCCTTTAGTGAACCTTGTGAGGCAGACATTTTGTCAATTACCAATCTTTTAAAGCCTGTTATTTCCCAAGTACTTTGTTAAAGCGTTTTGGAACCCTGCAAACCTGAGGCACAAGCTGTGACAGAGATTGGCCACCAGAAAACTGATTTACAATCTCAAAGTTTGAGGAGATGGGAACAGTTGGCAAAGAAACTGACTGAGCTTTGATCCCAAATTCTGTTAGCACTTCTGTCATACTTGACGGAAAAGCTACACAGAATAATCACTCCAAATCCGCAAGGCACTTCAGAAACCTGCAATATTATAAATAGCCAGAAATGCTAAATTAAATTATTCAACTTAAAACCCTTTCCAGTGCTTCTCCCTGTAATTGCTCAAATTAGCATTTATCATTTAGCAGTAGTGCTGGAGCATCATTAGCTGAAAAGTATCACAGACAAAACATAGCTGCTGCAGCCTTTGAGGGATAAACTGAGATGAGATGAGATAAAGCTGCTCCCGGTTGCCCATCCCTGCCTTCTGACCCAAAGAAGAATTAGAGATGACAACTGCGGCATTCCAAAATTAGTGGCCCGACAGCAACAAGGTGAGAGTAAGACACTCAATTTTACAAAATGATTTTTGGGGCGTATTCTGTCAACAAATAGGTTAACATTTTGCAGCAGGAATTAACCAGGAACCATGAAGCTCATCTGCTGTCAAGCATTTTTCACATTTCTTTAATGCCACATCAATATCTCCTCCCTTCAGTACCTTTCGGTTGAAAAACAAATCAGTACCTCTTCACTGAAGGACAATGCAACAATCAGTGCAGTCTGCTGAAGCCAAAGCTGTTCTTTCACTTCATTATTCTCTGAGGGGATGCTATTCTCCACTTGGCTTTTATTCGTTTTTACCAGTGTGGCTCTGCCAAAAATGCAATTAAAAGATGGGTTATTAATCTCATGCTAGTGGCACACAGACAAAATAAAACTGCATTAATTTCAGCCTGCCTCTATGCACACCAGAGTGAGAGGTGTGAGAGAGGGTGTTGCTTGTGTGTGCAGGTCTATTGTCAGCTGTACTCTGCTTGTGACTAATGTGTAAGCCACATCTGCTTGTATTCTAGATGCCTCTCAGTCAGCCACATCTTCCCTGGACCATCCATCTGTTTCTGGCTAAGCAGCCAAAGGAACGCCAGAAACAATCAGCACCTCTATCCTGCCCTCAAAACCGCAGGGTCCGAGAATACCATTAATGGCCTGCGTCGATGAAAAGCACATCCAGCGTAGGTACGGAGGTAGACATACAGCAACTCTGCCCCAGTCAGAGTTAATAATAGAACACTTACCAGAAACACCAATGATTGTTAGAAGAAAGTGGCAAGGTGAGCTGTAACCTCGAGATAGAGGCGACAGAATAGAAAAGGAAACCCTTCCAAGACAAAGTGACAACCTTTGTGACCTTAAAGAACCAATCCCAGAGTGCATCCTGAGGTGCCAAAGTGACAACTCTTCCTCTTACTTATTTCAAGAGAGCTTATTATTATTATTATTATTATGATACACTGTTTTAATTTTTTTTAAGATACTTTTTGGGGCATTTTAGGCCTCTTTTTATAAGACGGCTGAAGACATGAAAGGGGAGAGAGGAGAAACGGGGGGCATGCAGCAAAAAGCCACAGGTCACAGTCCAACCCGCAGCCAATGCGTTGAGGAGTAAACCTCTCTATATGGGAGCGTGGCGCTCTACCAGGTGTCCTGCCTAGGCGCCTGGTACACTTTTCTTTGTCATCCTTGAGTATAACAGCTTGTTAAACCCCTCCTGTGGTTGTCCAATCATAGCTTTAGCAGCTTTAACTACTAGGCCTGTCAAGCATTGGATTTCTTCACATTGTCTGTTTATCAAAGTTAAGAAAGTTTACACTTTAGTGACTCAAGTTACCTGAGCTAGTGTTACGTTTGACAATCACTGTAGTCTTCATTCTAAAAGTTGAATCAAACTTCTCATGTTTAAGGTCTGTAGAACTAACTCTTTGATCTGCACTGCAATACAATAAGAATCAGTTTTATCAGTTTTACATGGATCATCAGCTGGTGAGGGTGCCGAGTCTTTGCCTCGAGCATACAGATTTAGTTTCAGTCCTAGTCGCCGTAATACCAGCGAGTTGGGAAAAAAAAATACATAACATAGCCAGCTATGGTTGATCTGCCAGCAACAGCTCTAATCTTTGTCACCGGCTAGAAAAGAGGAGCTGCATCTGTCTACACTTCTGTTTGAAGAGTCTTGACAAACTGCATTTGCACAAAGTGAGAAACAGAAAGCTTGACAGGCATTGCAACAGTAACTTAGAGGGGCGGCGCTTAACAAGTCAATTGACTCAAGTTTCAAAGAGTGACAAATGGTTTCTATCTGTTACAGTATGTGTCTATGCAGACAATGGTCATTTGCCTGTAAGAGCAGAGGAGGGGAGAGAAGAGAATCCTGTCACTTTGGCCCCCCTGCCCGGCTCATCGGTAAGAGAAGAATAGGCCCTCTGAGGCCCCCAGTGGGAAAGAGTACAATGAGATTTGGTTGACAGTTGAATGTCTCATACTCGTTTAAAGAGACGTCCAATAGTGCTTTCTTCTTTGTTCTGCAAAATGTTTCAAAGTCAAAGAAATGTCAGTTGATATCTAGTGTGGAGGAGCATTTATGTAAAAATGCATACACTAACAGTTGTTATGTATGTGTGTGTCTGTTTATGTCAACAAACCTTGCTGCGAGAATCAACATTGAGCAGACACACCCCACAAGCCAATTCCTTGGCATTCTTTATGCCGTGCCTCAGAATACAGGAAGAGAAATCGAGGGAGCTTTCATCAGGCTACACCCACAAAAGAAAACACACACACACAAACAACTTTTACTTCCAGATGCAAAGCAAAATGTCGCCATTTCTATTCTTGTAATAACGGCGGGGTACTTATAGTTAAAGGTTATATGACATGGTGCTTTTCTATAGACCTGAGTGGTCCCCTAATAATGTATCTGTAGTCTCTTTCCCAAAATTCAGCCTTGTTGCAGAATTACAGCCACTGGAGCCAGTCCCACAATGAACTTGCCTTAGTATGTGCCTTTTCTGAGTCTTTAGCTTTTGAGGAGGAGAGTAGGGGGCAAGGTGGAGATTGGGGGTGTGGCCTTGATCAACTGGCACTTTGTTGGTTTGAAAGTCATGACGTCTCTCTCTCTCTCTCTCTCATGGATGGGCCATGTTCTCTGGGCGGGCAAAGTAGAGAAAGGGGAGGTAACCTTGCCCCTTATGAATTCATAAGGAGCAAGATTCCAAATTGCCCCATGGGAGCTTTCATTTTCTCAAAGGCAGAGCAGGATACTCAGGGCTCGGTTTACACCTATCACCATTTCTAGCCACTGCGGGATTATTGGCTGGCTGGGGAACTCATATAAAAGTGTAAAAACTCATAAAGTGATATTTTCATGTCATGGGACCTTTAACATCAAGTTGTTATAAAGACTTGGCTTGACATCAGCTATGTGCCGTAGCTATTCTTCAGTTAAACATTAGTTCCATATTGTTCCTCCTTGAGATACTGTCTGTTATATTCTGATGTGTGAAAAACAATGTTCTGCTTCTCTGCTGGCACAGTGGATGAGGACAGTCCTCCTCCTCTCTATTTCTGCGACAGCTGAGTAAATCTATACAGTCCTTGTCATCCCTTTTGATCCAAACACTGACCTACCAAAAGGCTCTAGCTACATCGCAACCAAATCGATGAAGCATTGATTTTAAGCTAATGGACTGACAATATTGGATTCGCTAACATTTCATTAGGTTATTGGCAGCCCGTTAATTGTTAATTGACACAGTGCTCTATTATCATCTGTGGTTGTGTGCCTGCACCTAAAGAGTTTAAACTGGTCTGGGTGATAATAGAAGGCAGTAAAATGAGCATATTTAGCTGTATGGTTAGGGTTTATCTGTCCTGTGCTCTGGAATATTTATATTTTTTGAGCATCTTACAGCGAGCTTGGCAAGCGACATGAAGCCCATGAGGTTGTTCCACACACGGCTGATGTCCTTCAGCAGCTGCTGCAGCTTCTCAGAGCACACGGCTGTCGCCTTGATGCCCAGCTCCACGCGCCTGGTGACACGATAAACTTCCACCACGCCTGTCAGAGAAAATAAACAAGAACACAAATCATCATGTTTTTATGTTGCTCTTTTTGTACCATTTTCAGGGAGGCAGAATGTGTTTTGTCCGTCGCTGTGATGTGCCACTTGCAGCTCATTAAAAAGAAGTACAATAAGAGAGCAGGACCTTGTCAGACCAGAAAGAGATAAGCCATCACACCCTTGGTCCTCTCTGTCCTTTAGAGGGTGTAAGGCCACACACAAGGTTCTGTAACACCCTTTTGTTCACACTATACAGCTAGTTCTGGCCTCTTATGGTTGCGTGTGCATGAGTGTGTGTGCCTAGTAATTTCTCACCCAGCAAGTACTCCATGCCCTGAGCCGACTGGATGACCTCGGTGCATACGGAGGAGCTGCTGATGCCATTCAGGATGTTGTTGGCTTTGTTGATGACCTTTATGTAGGAAGACAGAAGACAGCTTTATGACATAAAGTATATACTGTTTACATATTATATATGTAAATGTGCTGTATTTATATAGCGCTTTTCTAGTCTTAACGACTACTCAAAGGGCTTTTACATCATACAGGATACATTCACCAATCACACACATTCATACACTGTGCCCGAGGCTGCCGTACAAGGTGCCACCTGCTCATCAGATAAACACTCACACACATTCACACTCCAATGCACAGCACTGGAGGCAACTCGGGGTTCAGTATCTTGCCCAAGGACACTTCGACATGGGACTGCAGGGCCAAGGGAACCACCAACCTTCCGATTGGCAGGCAACCGCTCTACCACTGAGCCACAGCCGCCCCTATATGTACATATACGTGTTTGAGTAGTCCTGCTGCCCACAAGCTGTGATTTGCCACAGTGAAGCTGTTGGCCAAGAGGTACTTTTTATTTTGGGATTGACACCATCACCATAAGTGGTGTGTTTCGTTTAAATCAAAAACGGAATGGAATGAATGTTTTCCTTAATTAAGTGGAGATGTCAAACACGGGGCACAAACAAATACAAACCTCCAGAGCACTTTCCAGACACCTCTGCCACTCGTATGCGTAGCGCTCGCTCTCCTGCAACAACAGAGTACACATTTATCTCAAGTGAACACCAAGGTAAAGAAGAACAGAGGAAAATGTCTGCCTTCTGTAGCCTTTTACAGTCCTTTTTACAGTATTGTGCTGAAATCTGGTGGTTGATAATAGCGCTAACATGAGGTGCAGTTAACGCCAGGCTTGCTCACCTCCACCTCCCCAGTCAGGTCCTTATACTTGTCCCTGATGACAGGCAGGGCGGGCTTCTCGCTCAGGGTGTTGGATCGGTCTCTGAAGGGCTGCTCCGGAGCTGGAGATGGGGGCGAACGCCCAATCTCCTTGTCGCCTAAACTGTGACTGCGTTTGTGGGAGCCTGAGGCAAAGCAAGACCCACAAACACATACAGTATGTAAACTTTATTTTGTTTTTCCAAATCAGCTCAGCAAACCCATGCCTATGACTCATTTTGAGATATGCACCTGTTTGTTTGCAATCGTTATACTTCCATTCTGTTTGGTTAATTCCTCCCGGATAGCATGAGTAAATACTTAATTTGTGACAAACAATAATTACGTACAAAACAGAGGAACGAATATGCAGGTATGAATTATTCATGGGGACTCACAGACGAACAAATCCTGGCAGGGTACCACAACAAACATAGGCTATTCCAGTGGGGCTGGCAGTTTGTGTGTGTCTGTGTGTCTGTGTGTGTGTGTGTGTGTGTGTGTGTGTGTGTGTGAGAGAGAGAGTTGTCCAGACAAAAGAAATCTACCCCCCCACCAACAACTCCTCCACCACCCACAGAGACATGCGTCATCTTCCCCACAATCCAAAAGCTCCACCATGATCAGATTACTGTTCCACTGGGCAAAAAATGAGAAAGAACAGCTCTCTTTCTCACACAAATTAAATCCAGCATTGGGAGATAAATCTATTGGGCAAATGGGTTTTTATCACAGTGCGGGGAACGCTGATAAATTATTCTTGGAGCATGACACCAGCAAACAGCAGTTAGAAAAACGAACAGCCTTTCAGTGGTTACGGTTAATTTGTGCTCATGGATTTGCTGGCCTTTGCTAATTCATCTCACCAGTCACTGCCAACAGAGCAGAGCTGTCATCTCAACACTGCCATCTAAAGGCTGACAGCTTTATTACAGATCTGATGGGCCTAACATGTAGGGCTGGGAGAAGAGTGTTGTAGCGCCATTTTAGGGCTCAGGGTTTTGAGTTGGCCAGTAGAGTCTTAATCGAAAACAAGTACCTTTGGTTACAATTTTGATATTAAAAACATATTACAGAGCTGAAAAAAATTGTTAATTAAGTCATTAGTTAATCTACAGAAACTTAGTTGGGAAAATGCACACATTCACTTATTCCATTATCTAAAATGTGCAGATTAGGCTTTTCTTTACAAAATTGTACTGAATAACTTTGGGCAAAACAATTTAAAGACATCATTGTGATACAAGGTATTTTTCAATATATATACATTTTCTTAAAGATCCCATGACATGGTGCTCTTTGGATGATTTTATACAGGCCTTAGTGGTCCCCTAATTTCATATCTGAAGTCTCTTTCCAGAAATTCAGCCTTGGTGCAGAATTACAGCCACTAGAGCCAGTCCCACAATGAGCTTTCCTTAGTATGTGCCATTTCTGAGTCTGTAGCATTCAAGGAGGAGAGGTAAAGAGGGGGGGGGGGGGGGGAAATCTTGTCCAGATCAGCCAATTTTCTCACGGGCAGAGCAGGATAGGCAGGCTTGGGGAATGCATAACAATGTTAAAAAAAACTAATAAAGTAAAATTGTCATGCCATGGGACCTTGAACAACTGATTTAGTGCTGTAATTAATGAGTTTTCATTTTCAATTAATCTGCTATATGATGAATTGGTTTATAAAACATTTGAAGGTATTAAAAACTTGTGACTCACCTTGAACACACAAGTCAAAGGTGGCTAGTTCGTTCTTGATCATCTCTTCACTAGACTTGACTTTGGTCTGAGTGCTGGCTTTGAGAAAGTCAGACTTGCCAAACTTAGGCTTGTCCGCCTGGAAGGCTCCAAACTCATCAGACGCCTCACTTTGGTTTCCCTCGGAGACGCCATCAACGGCAGGCGAGTCAGACTTTTCAGAAACCGTACTTGCAAAGTCCCCAAAGTCATCCTCGGCATCAACACCTCCATGATCGCAGGAGCCAAAATCCGCAAAGGCTTCAAACTTGTCATCTGCAGATGAGCCATCCTCTGCGGGGAAGGAGGTTGTGATCTTTTCTAGGGAGCTGCTTGTGATGTTTTCGGTGCTGCCAAAGGTCAGCTCCTTCCTCTGTGCTGGCACTAAAGATGGAAGGGAAGTCCCTTCGCAGCCCTGCGGCTTTCTGACCTCACCGGGCAGACATTCCTCCCGGTCTGACCAGTCATAGCTGGCCAGTGTGCTGAGGGCCGACGTCCCAAAGGGGTCAAATTTCATGTCGTCTGCTTCTGTAATGACAACACAGACATACCGGTGGTTCCTAGGAATAGCACAGATGCTGTCATCATGATAGGAGATAGATTAATGAGCCTGGGTGAGATTTCTGTCAGATTATCACCGTCACCTATCTACGGTTCAAGTCATATCTCTTTTCCGCTCTTGGGAATTAAGTCTTATTTTTCCTCACTTACCTAGTCCTGCAGAGAGGTTGTTTTAATTGACCAGGTTTTGATATATCTGTCTGCCATATCTGCCTATACCCACTGGAGGTCAATGAAATTTTTTTCTGTGGTACCCACAGAATTGAGAATGATCTAAAAACAATGTCCCAGGTTACCTGGATAACCCTCATACCTCACTGTGGATGTATTAAATCGGAGCAATTTTCAACCAAAGAACTAATCCCTATGGAAGCAATCTGCTGTTGATTATCTAGATTATTTGGAACAATGCTTTTAAAAGAGACACTTGTGTTCTGAATTTTTAAGTTGTCATTTTCAATCTTGTCAGCACCAGAAACGTCCATTCACTTCTAGTGTACTGGGATGTAGGCCAAAATCTCACAGATATCTTAAAATGTGCAAATAAAACCTAAACTACTACATCAGTTTTGGTATTTGGAATAACTGTCCTATTAACTTTACTGACATCAAGTGCAGCATCCCCTACTGCTGCATATTCAATAGTGGCAACAACGAGATCTAATGTAAAAGGACCCCCTCCCCATATTTTGAACATTAAAGAGGTTTTCTGCAATACACATGCAACATACTGTAAATTTATTACATCAACTTTTTCACAATAATACTAAGTTATTATTGTTGCTGTAAATGTAGATCGTCTCTAACCCTCATTTTTTAGAGTTGTGCTTAATAAATTATGTTGCAAACAGTAAACAAGTTGTGTTGATGTCTGAGCTGAATTATGAGAAGAAAATGACTGCCGTTATTTCACAGAAACACAATGAATACTAACACTGCTGTTTTGCAGTGGATAGTTCCCTCTTCACTCAACAATTGCTCTTCTCTCGTGTCAAACAGCTTTCCTAACAATAAGAGAGTTGATCTTTTTATATTAAATGCAACCAACGTCAATTAAAGAGCTTTCATGTCACTACTTCTGCTCGGTTTCTTCAATTGTGTTGTAATCACTTTCTTTACAACTAATTCTGACACAGCCTCACATATTTGTCAAAACTTGACAAGTCTTCAGGTCTCCCTCTCAGTTTCTCTTTCTCTCTCTCTCACACACACACACACACAAACACACAAAATCAATCTTGTCGAACCATTCCTATTTTGCATGACAGCACCCTCAGACAGAAAAAGCAATTTGTGAAATTGACAAGGACCTAGTTCTATAAGCCTTGTGTCATTAGGTCGTTGTGTGGCTTATCAAGAAAGGAAAGGAGAAAATAAGACGGTACGCATTTCAGCAATACCAACAGTAATATTTATTACGACAACATGAGAAGAGAGAAAGAGAGAAGGTTCACAAAGTACTGTGAAAGAGGTCTATCGTTACAAGAGGTTTGTCAAACTAACACTTGTAAAATTAGATTTCAGTCATTTAGTATACAAGGGCATGCAGAGTCAGGAGAAATGGAAGAAAACAAACAGCAAGAAGGTAAAACAAAGATATTTGGAGGATATAGAAGCAGGAACCAGAATGAGAAGGCACATTCACAGACTAAAATCAGTAGTTCTAGGGAGATGACAAACTTGGTTTTACTATTAAGAAGTTAAGCAACAGGTGTTTTGGTAAAGATAAGAGTACAGAACACTTGGAAGGCCAGGTTGTAAAGATAATTCAAAGAACAAGCTCGAGGCAGAAAGCATTAACCCTTTGAGGACCTGAGGGGACAAAATTGGTACAGCATCCCAAAAATCAATGCTCGTTTGGAAAAGCTGCATACAAACTGCACTTTAGGAGCAGTGAGGATGTAAAAGTCGCAATTTAAAAGGGCTGCCATTTGTACACATTTACATATACATAATATCTTAGTCCTGGTGTTTATTCTAATAAATTGAATAATTCAAAATAAGAGGAGGTGATCACAATATCTCCATTAAACTGCATGTAAAAACATGAAGTGATCTTGTTCAAGCACTCAAAGGGTTACAGAAAACAAAGAGGGCCATCCTTACACCTGATATCCCAGAATGGGCCTTAATTACATCCAGTCACAGATGCAGAAACAGATTTAAAGAGACAGTATCCTTTTTCTCTTGCTACAGTGATTGTTTGTTGAAGCAGGCTAATGTGCGCAAACTCTCGTGATCCTCTAAATAATAGAACATCTTTATTACTCAAGACAATGTTTCTTTTGGAATATTAACCTAAAATATTGTATTCTTACTAAATACTATAGGCTACATTTAATTTACATAGTTGGCAAATCACAACAAGATCAAGGAGTCTTTCATAATAAGAGCTTGTATTCCTGTAATAAAAATACACTATTAAATCTGTATGTATACATTTTTTTCTTTGATAAAAACAACTTGAAATACTGTTATGCATAAAATGATATATTGTATTTTGTTCTTGTCAATTTCACAAATTGAAAAGGCAGGCACACTGTAGCAAAAAGCAAGGCAGGAAGGGTAATACTAGTCATAATGTTCTCAGAGAGCCAGACCGTAGAGCCACACATGATAATTCATGCTGCAACATCACAGATTAAAGGTAAAAATAATAATGAAGACATTTATAATCTGATTCCTTAAAAAGGAAATTAACAAAAGAAATACTGTCTCTTTAAGATTACGTACATGTCCAGAAACACAATGCAAACCATGGTGTGGTACTCAATCTGCTCGGCCTGCTACACTTTAACAGGTTAGTCCCAGAGCTCTCCGAGAACAAGAACATTGGACAAACAAGGGTGAACGAGAGAGGTGGAGCAGCTGATACAGTAGTATAAGAGCTTCTTAGGAATGTATCAATGTTAAACTGGGCCCTGTTATCAGCATTTGCCAAACTGTTTTGCTCCAGCTCCATGAGCGGTTTGCTTGAACACATCATCTTACTCAATAAAAAGGGGGTCAGTTTCGGCTTGACCACTGTACAGAAACTGAAATAAGGCAATGAGGATGTTTAAATTCATGATTTCTTCACGTCAGTAAGAAGAATGATCAGTTCCTTGGATGAAATGATACGTTAAACACGTCGTTTACTGATAATTAACTGATGTGTGGACATACTTAAAGGTTAAAAAATTGAATGCATGAGAAAAAAAGGTGAAGACTTTTCAACTTGTAAAAGTAGAACTTTCTCATCAAAAGCCTTCAAAAAGGTTTAAAACATGAAAATTAAAAATGTTTTGAGCTGAAAGGCTTTCACATGACAACGGTTACTTGCCATCTCGGGTTACATTAGGAATTGATCTCTGTGTTTTCTGTGAAACATGAGACATGACATGGATGGTGATGCTTGATGAATAATTGATGAGAACTGGAGAGAGGCAGCGAGGGAGCACTGACATGACAATACCTGATTATTACCAAAACTGGGTTGACTCCCTTTTAATAAATGACCCAATAAGTTTTATGTAAACTTTAACTCCACTTTGATGGATGTGAGGTAGAGGAGAAAAAGCTGACCTGCTAGTATGGACATCTCACTCAACTAGAAGGGCACTTAAAGAGTGCAGACCTCCGCCAAGGCCAAATGCCCCATCTCGTAATGTTAACAAAAGTAAAAAATAATTTGTGAATACGGCCTAAATTTAATGGGTTGTCCATGCTATTTGTCCCACCGAGTTTCATTACAATCAGGCCAGTAGATGTTACATAATCCTGTCAACAAAAAGACCAACCAAACCAAAAACATTACCTCCTTGGTAGAGGTGAATCAAGGGTCATTTGATCCAAACAATACAGCGTGGTAAGTCTGAAATACTGAAAGGTAATATGACGTACATAAAGACACAGAAGCATGCACTCACACTCAAACCCTCTGGCCTGGAAATTTTGCATACAGCTACAATGCACCTAACACCTCCGCTGCTTTTGTGACACCATTTACTGTCTATTTAAAAAAAAGCTTGTTTCGTTTTTTCCTATTCACAGGAACGATTCATTTTCAACTAATCAAAATTATACTACGCAGCACAAACCAAATGTCAACAGTTAAAAAGCTGGTGGATGGCTTACAGATAATGCCTTTGGTAAACTGCAGCCTATTGTGCGAAACCTGTGATTAGAATAAAGAAGAGGATCAGCTCCGTGACAACCTCCCATACTCGTCTGTATTCAATTTAACCTCTCGGTTTGCGTTGCATGATAAGTCAACAACACACAAGCAGAGTTTGGCCTGTGGAGACAAAAGGTACACCGAAGGGAAGAACGATGTCTGCCGCTGCAGTGTGGACACAACAAACAGAGAGCTTATCGAGTCACCCGGACAGCAGCCCGGGACCTCGTCTATGAACTATGACTGCCAACACATCAAAAACAGGCACTCATCATTTGTAAATAAATAAGAGATGTGGGCCAGGACCTTTCTGTCATTACAATAATAACATGTGCATGGAAGGAGGCAGGAGGGTGGGGGGGGATATGAAAGAAAAAAGAAAAGGGAGGCAGGAACTAAGGATTCAATTAAATACATAAATAAATAAATAAATAAATAAAAAAGATGAAAAAATGATGAAGAATGTAGAATCAAAGATATGATTCATCTAATATGATATGGTATTCATGTAGTGTTACATCTGTCTTCAGTATATGAGCATATTCCATATTAATCTAGACCTCGTTAGTTGCCCTGTGACCCCCTGTCTGGTAGTCACAAGTGGGCAGTGAGGAGGAGAGGCCTCTGCGGGCCTAAAAATTAATACTGTGTGTGACTGGACGGGCTTCACCAGAGCAATCGCACTAGTTCCTCACCTGTAGCGGGGGGCTGGTGGGCCGAGAGACCTGGCAAATCCAGAGAGCTGTCCGACATCACATGTTTCAGGTCTCCACCCATGTCCGAGAGCTTCATGTCAAGCTGCACTGATAGCGCGTCCTCGGAATCGTCTTTTCCAACGCTGCTCCCCCCGATGGACGGGAGGTCGAGGGACTTGACAGAGGCAGAGTCCTCTTTGGCCTGTTTGAAAGCGGCCACCTTGTCCACCAGAGTCTTTTCCGAAGCCCCGAGTGCTGTGCAGAACTTAGAGGACTGAAAGTCGGCAAAGTCATCTGTGTCACTCTTGAGAGAAGAGAAAGAGCCACCGCCACTCTCCTTAGAATCATCGTACGCCAAGCCACCCTCCAGGGACAGCTGCTTGAATACGTCGTACTTGTCTGAGCTCTGTTGAGACCGCTGCTGAGTGGAGATCTCCCCTTGGACCCCCACACTGCTGCTCTCGCCTTTAGGCTGCCCGCCAGTACTGCCAAACGCCATGAAGTCTGCAAAGTCGTCCTGAGTCGCTGCCACACCTCCTGCTGCTGAAGCTTGAGCAGCATCAGAGGATGAGCCAAAGAGGGCAAAATCACCAAAATCATCTGCACCTCCCCCACGTGTTTTGGCTCCACCTGGGAGAAGCACTAAAGAGGGGGGGACAGACACTGAGGGGAATGTGCTGGGTTTTGTATCAGTGGGGAGAGGAACAGGGGGAGCTATAGACGAGAAAAGGTCCAGGTCGGCCATGTTGAGAAGGTTTTTGGGCTGAGAAAGAGACACTGGTGGCTGTTGCTGCTGCTGCGGTAGCTGTTGTAAAGACTGAGAGGTTGGGAAAGCAGAAGGGAAGGCAGGTTGGAAGATCTTGGCCTGGTCTGAAGGGTCTAATGGAGAGATGCTGTCGGCGGTTTTAAAGTCTGTGAAGCCATCATCAGCGCTGACAGACTTGAAATCTGCAAATCCTTCCCCTGCGAACCAAAGAAAACAACTTAAGATCATTCAAAAATATTTATCATGCCAGAGAGACTTAATGGGAAACTGACAGCGGCACCAGCCATTATTCTGTCATTTCACAATCCTACAAGAAAGAAAGCGGATGGGTAAGTTATGGCTTTGTCACGTTGTGAATGTTAATGGTAACTTCCAGTCTTCTGATGAACAGTGGGCTGCAGAGTGTCCAACCAACAGCACACATCACTGCACAAAAAAAGCTATGTCTTCTAAAGACACATAGAGCCGCACTACCATGCAATGAACTGTTCACACTGAAACAGAACATGATGAAACAATTCTGCAAAAAAAAATCCATCTTAGCAAGTTGTTCTGTCTCCTTGTGTCTAAAAATCTCTCAACTTCTCAAAAACGTCTCCCAGTGAAGTCCACTTACTGACGTGCAATTACAGCATTTTTTTATCAAATGCTTATTAAATTTCCACTGGTTACATGTGGCTAGCTTTGTGTGTCCTAGCAAATATTGTAACTATAAATTATGTTATTTTTTTAACTAAGAATTGTTTTTCGGAATAGCCCTAAGGCAACAGGAAACAATTTCCTGAGATGTCAAAATGGTTTGAAGAAGACAGATTAGCTAAATGTGTCAATATTTGATAAGGTATACCTTAATACATATGTAAGCCAATGTTCAAAACAATTAGTTTTTTTTTAATTTCTCATGTTGAATAAGAACAATTGATTCTTATTAGATATGTTGCAAGAATTTTAAGTAGTAGTAACATTAGGGTGTATACAATTTAAATTCAATAGAAACTGAAATTACCAGTTAAGATGGGTGTTTTTTGCAATGACAAAACTCCATATTTGCTATAAAAAGAGCAGCAGAAACATAAGAACGGAATCTTATTGTCTCAAATCTTTTGAAACAAGCCGCTGGTTATTACCAAAAAGAAAAAAGTCAGAATGCCTTCTTGAGTTTCAGCAGTTGTTAATCCACTGCGGTATAATATATGCATGGACGGAAACAGAGAACATGTTCACACTGCTGGTGTAAGGTGGAAAAGAGATAACTAATGGGCTCATTAAGGAGATGGAGCCTGACAATGCCAAGGAAAGGTCACCGCAAAGCATGACTTACTGGTGTTGTAAGAGCTGTCCCCATCGGAAACTGTTCTAATGAAACAGGGACGGGAAATACACTGGTATCAACACTGCAGGCTTGCAAAACAAGATACAGTGTAAAAAGTGGCATTAAAGTATGGCTTTGTAGTGACCTGACAACTTTACCCAAGTTATAATACAATGTTTAATTAGAGGGAATCTCACACTAGGGACCATCTCAGAGCCCAATCGGTCTTCTTTGTCAATTGGAAAGAGCCAAAGGCATTTGTCTTAGAAAACAAGAGATTTGGTAATATGTATGTTTTTATGAGACAGAAGGAGACTTGAATGTGTAAGAAAGGGTGGTTAAGTTTCTTACCGACTGGTTTTTTGTCAGCAGGTTGCTCCAGCTGTCTGAACACACTGTATTTGTCGCCAGTATCTGGATCACAACAAATAAAGAAGAATGGGTAAAGTATGAACAGAGAACACAACACAGGTAGGCAGGTGTTGCCTTCATGCCACCGAGTTTATAATAAATGCAAATTAAACTGCAGGAGCCCTCGTTTAATCTGCTTTGGAAATCATTTCTTTTGCATTACAATTTAAGTTAAGTTAAAGTTGCAGTAGGAAACATTCAGGGATCATCTGTCATGGTGAAATGTATGGAACCCCATATGAGAGATGAGACATTATCTGTGTTGCCAAGGTGGTGTAAACATTAAATAAACATAGACATCGGCGTATTATCAGCCAATATTAGGCATTTCCCAATCTATCGGTATCAGCATTTACAATGGCCGATAAAAAAAAAAAAAACTGCAACACCAACGCTCATAACATGCTTGACAGTCCTTTATTATTTTCATTCATCAGAATTATTTATAATGACAAATAAATAATTTGGCCACCAAAACATCCCTGTTGGCATTCATATTTTAAGTTTGAATTTTTATACATTTTATTTATCAGAACTTTAATATATTTTGAAGTTCCTCTATTCTGTTGTGACAATAAAACAAATTATTATCACATTGTTTTAGTGAGAATTCATAAATAAGGGATTTGTTTTCTTCTTTTTCTTTTTTTAAATAAATCGGCCGATATATCGGCATATCGGATATTTAAATAACCAAATATTCGTATCAGTCTTAAAAGCCCTTTATTGGTCGTGTTCTAATCTGAAGATCATATTTGTATTCCTAGTCTCTAACCTACTTGATCATTTGTTCCTGGGTTTACCTGGATGGGGCATTTCATGGAAAGTACACAATGTTCCCAATGTGAGGTATTGAAGGTACCTGAGGCAGGGGGTAGAGGCTCTGCAGGTTGATCCACTGACAGCTGCTTGAAGACAGCGTACTTATCAGAGGACGTAACAGAGGCCGACGAGGAACCAGACACTGGAGTCAGCATGGCAGGTGCACTGCAGGGACATAATAGCTGTAGTCAGGCATCAGGAAGAGTGAGGTTCAACAGTAGAGTCTAATCCTCATAAGCTGATAGAACATTTGCCCTGGGCTCAAAAAGTTTGGTGAGTGTTTGTTAAAAGCTTTCTCATTCTTGGTAGTACTTATCATTATGGTGGCGGTGATGCTAACGGAAGCTTAGGTTACTTCTATTAACACAAATACTTAACAAAAGACAAATTCAGACGTAAAAAGAGTGCTACAAAGGTGGGTCATATCAGTATTTGTGTACCGTCATATACGGTTAGTTTTAACAGATGTCCAATTACGACTGCAGCCTGTCAATATGTGCCATTATACTGCAGATTTAAAAAAATATCTTTTTGACATATTGAACATCTGTGCTGTTTCTTTCAACACTGCTCCTCCAACTTTGGCACAGATGGCTAAGCCTCCCTGAAGTTATGTTGCTGCCAAATGACATTCAGTCCAATAAAAACCAGCTCTGTTGCAGTGCTTCTGGTTTTTAAAATTCCTTTCCAAAGTCTTTTTTATTATGTTATTTTGCTTTTGTATCCAGAGCTAGAAGAGAAGATTAATACCACTTCCATGTCTGTTCAATAAATGTGAAGCAACAGACGGCAGTGTTTAGCTTAGAACAAGACTGGAAACAGGGCAAAACAGAAGTAAAAACAAAAAAACAAAATCAGCCTACTAGTAGCGCTAAAGCTTACTGATTAAGATTTTATATCTTGTTTGTTTATCTTGTTTGTCTGTACAAAATTGCCATTTCACTGGTCGGTTATGTTACCAGGCAACCACTGAAGTCTTGAAGACGTTACTGGTCACAGCCATGAAATAGTTTGGTACATAACCCCCTAAAATAAAACGACAAATTAGTGTGTTTTGAGAACAAGTTGGTGTGGACCGGTAGTCAAGACTCTCTCTTAAAGCATATGTTGTATCAGTATATATGTATCACAAACAAATGAAGTGACAATTCGTTCGCCACTGTGAGATACAAAAAACGAGCTGAACATCTTAAAAAAAGAAAATCTTAATTTACATTAAGCAAAATCATTAAGCCCACTTTCCAGTGACTATAAATATCCTCAAAGCCCTTTCTCTGCAACACATCTGACAGAAAGTTATGCCTGCCAGTTCAAGCTAGCAAACCAAAATGAGCTTTTCAGCTTCTGATTTAATTAGACAGCAATCTCAGACTGTAGGGAATTCTTTTTACATTGCTGAAACAGTCAAGAGTGTACGTTTTCATGGAGAGATAGGGGGAATTATAAAACGCCTATGCCACTTAGATGTGAGATACTTTTGTTCTGTTTTTTCTATGTGCTTCAACGGATAATTGCCTTTTTCAGCTTCTTCTCCATGAACAGGAAGCACTCTCTACATGGGCTTGGAGAGTAATTTAAAAAAATGAGCTTATCTACTGTTCACTGAAATGAATTCATTAAGAGATGACCCAAACTCATTGTTATTCTAGAAAAAGATCTTGCACTTGTAATAATTAAGACAGTAAGGATTCCAAGATAGAGATGCAAGACACAAATATTATGAAGACTAGCTCAGTTATAATCAACTAGCAAAAGCTGAATATTAGACCCTCATCAGTGCAAACATTTACATTTTTAGGTACTCTACTAGGTAGAGGGCAAAAGAAGACAGAAATAATGACAAACGCTGACAATAAACATTTCTTGTAATGTAAACTCAGCATTAGATTCATATCATACAGAGAAAACCATAACAACTACAACGTTGAGCTTTTAAACCATTGCTATAATTAATATTGTATTTTGCCATATCTAACTTGAAAAAGAGTTAATCATTTAGGCCTATTCAGTATCACCACTGCACTCACAGCCATTACCTGTTTTGGTGCTGAGGTGTGATGGTGGCGGGGAAACTTCCACCTGACTCCCCCTGGAACTCAGTGAAGGCCTGGTCTCCTGCTCCTGCCTTTGGAGCTTCCTGGAAGTCCTGGAAGTCATCGTCATCAGCTTTGCTCCCCTGAGTTGAAAACATATGAGTGAGTTAGATGTGAATTATGATTAACTAAAGGAGAATGCAGAAGTAAAGGCATGGCAGTGTTACCAGTGCAGGAGGGAAACTGGCGATGAAGTTAGTGTTTGTGGATGCTTGAGTCATGGGTGTCATGGCCATGACTGGTGGTGGTGCTGCTGTGGGCATGGCCATGGCCATTGAAACCGAGGGCTTGGTCATCATGGGCTGCTGGTGCATGACTGGGGCCATGGCCATAGCCAGGGCCGGCAGGTTGGGCACTGGTGGAGAAGGGAACTGATTGAGGATTTCCACATTCATTGCTGGGAGGCCACTCTGAAAAAAAGGATTAAAAGGACTCATATTTTGTTTGTTGTCAACATATCCACTAACACTCCACCAACAACTTCAGAAGACTCTTATCTTGAAACATCTCACAAAATTACAAAACAAAGACAAATATAGTTCACTAGACGCAAAGAAAGCATTTGTACTAGAAGTACTGGATATAAAGAATTGTGGCTTTGGTGTTGGAGAGTTGTTAATTCACTGGATAAAAACACTATTTAACACAACCATGTCAATACAAAAATCCTTCACTCTGGAAACAAAATAAAATGCATTCATATGCAGATGATATCTTACTTTACTTTCAAGATCCACAACAAGTAAAAAATGAACTTCTCACAATTCTCAGATAACACTGTAAATGGGATGAAAACCAAGCATATTTCCTATCTCAGAAGATTCACAGAATCCTGCAGCCACATACCATTTGTTCACCTCTGCTAATTTCTATATTTGGGCATTAACATGTCCCCCAAAATGTCACAGTTATTGCACCTGAATTTCACCGCACTATAAGAAAATGTGACAATAGGGTCAGAGGGGGAAATTAATTAAAACAATTATTAAAAAACTAAATCAATATAATGAATAATCCACTCCAGCTGCCCTGACTGGTAGAAGAGATTATGAAATTTTCTACAACTACCAAAACAAGTTGTAACTTGTATAATTTAATTTCCTATACAGATGATTGCTAATTGGGAAAGAGTCTGACACCAACCTCTGGACACAGTTCTGCAAAAATACATCTGAAATTTTAAGAGCACAAATCTACAACTTATCCAGTATAAAAATTATCCATAGAACACACACCACTGAATACAAAAATGCAACAAATGGACCTCTCCAACAGATTATTGTTCACACTGCAACCTGGGCACCGCTGACAACTCTGTCCACAACTAAAGCACTTTCCAACTCCATACCTGCTTTTTTAATAGGCGATTTATCCTAAATGCATCATTAAAAAAAAGGTACTAGTTGGCCTAGCCACAGCCAAGAAGACAATACTTATAAAATGGATATACAAACAAAAAAAATTCATCATTGGTCAAATAATTCTCACATAACACATACTGTAACAGTGTAAAAAAAATAACCTCTCTAAGAAAGAAAAATCTCTTAAAAAAAAAGAAACTGAATTTCAATTTTGCCTGATAGCAAATGCCACTAAGCGAGCAACA
The DNA here is from genome assembly GCF_013103735.1 of Etheostoma cragini. Lineage (NCBI taxonomy): Eukaryota > Metazoa > Chordata > Actinopteri > Perciformes > Percidae > Etheostoma > Etheostoma cragini. Next base: position 6,669,503 of record NC_048409.1, read on the forward strand.
CCTCCATATTCATACCTGCTCATACACATAACTTGTCAAATAAAAAATAGGTTAAATAGGTTCAATTGAATCATAAGAGGTGTCACGGCACAGTGACCCTATTTCGTGATGCCAGGGTGTATTCACGAAAATAGGAAAAAAGCAGATGTTTGCATATAAATTATTCAACACAGTCAAGTTCCTTTTTAACAGATATTACTAGAAGACTTAAACCTTTCAAACCTCTCACAAGAGAATGCACTGTTGTGCTTGTGTTTAAAGCTCTTAAAGATTTACATTGCCAAAGGTGTCTTAATATTCCTCGCATGGAAGCCGTGGCATGCAGCGTTTCGTGAGTTGCCTGTAGATTTGCATCCTCCCAGGGGTGGTGGTGACGGGCCTAGGCTAAGGATGATAAGAAGCCTCCTGTCGGCTGATGGGGACTCAGCCATATATTTGGTGTACAATGCTACACAAGCCCTGAGCTGATTCACAGCGTTGTCTCCTTCTCCCCATATTTAGCTAACCTGTCTAGTTTCAGTGTGGATTTTATGGCGAGGCTCTGTGGAAGCCATTAGGGATGATTAGTGAAGTCGTTCTAAGGGGATAATTTGTCTTGACTCCAATGTTTACCTGTGCCACACCAATAAGTGCAAGTACAGTGTAGAGCTCCTCCTTGGTCAGCATGCCAGGTGTTGTGCGGTTGGCTGAAGCCCAGATTTGCCCCAATGCTTCCCTGGGAAGACCTGATGACATTAGTATATGGCAGAGCTTGGCTGTGTCTATCCCTGCCGGAGTCATGGTGAATTCAAGAACCTTCTTGAACATTTCTAAAGAAATAAAAACAGACAAAAGAAAGAACAATATTCGTGTTGCTTGAAATGGACAGGTTAACATCAACATTCTCAATTATGCTGGAGACTTAGAGTTTATTTAATTTTTTTACAAAGCACCTTTCTAACTAATTATACCAGCTATATTCATTTATAAATGTTTACCTGGGATGTGGCTCTCATTGTAAACCCAGGCTGGCAGCATGGGCTGAATGTGCTCTTGTTGCGGGTACACACCAACACCTGCGCACACACACACACACACACACAGTTGTTATTGCAAAAGCTTTGCCCAGGCAAACGAGTTACCCAGCCTCTTGGCAGCTGAGCCCTGCTTTTATACAACTGAACAAAATCATACACCTGATGTCTGGAAGGCTTGGTGCAGATGTGATGCGCTGCTGCACTGAATCACAAGCGTCCTGCCATGTCAGACATCTATAAATCAGTCTGGGAGCCATTTCAAGCTTGAAGGAGGGGGGTAGGAAAGAGGAGACTGCTGGTAGGAAAAATAACTAAAACTCTAATTTAACCGCTGACGTTGACCTAAATGAACAGTTTGTTTTTGCAAATAGAGTAACAAACATTTAAAAAAAGAAAGTTAGTCCCTAACAAGACATATTTTTGAGTTTGCAAGACACTCAAGCAGCTACTTAGCACATAAAACTCATTAGTAATGGACAGTTAAATGATTATTTTTACAAAGCCCCCCGGCCACCACGATGAGCCTCTATATTTCCCTTGATGGCACAGAGGACACGGACACAGACAAACAAATAACAGCACAAAGCAGTAATGGCATGCACAATCAGCCTCTAATTATGTTTGGGCCCCACCGGCACCTGCCAATCCATGCGCATCCCTGTTAAACCAAAGCATGCACCAGAGGTTGTTCTCTTAGAGGGTGTTACACAGCGAGGGAAGAAACAGCAGCTTATTGACACCTTAGGACCTCAACAGACACAGTCCATTTCGACAATGCGTGTGCAGAGAGCGCCAACAAGAGAAGGCCTCTCCAACGAGATTTGGCCTGTAGTGACAAGGTTATAGCGCAGGCACGAGACCTGGCTTAGGAGAAGATGTAAAGAGACTGGGAAGGATAACTCAAACGGCACCACCACTCCATTATGATCTCAGAGGTGAAGACTATCTTAGCAGGATTTTATATTAGAGTACATAGGCTACAATAGTATGAGGACCAGTCCAGAATCTGGTATAAACCAATTAAGACTCAAAGAGATAGAATAGATTGAGCTGTGGGGCAGAATTTATCAGTCAAGCTTAAAAAGAGTGAAAATATTTGTCCAGGACAGAAAGAAAACTACTGCCTTGATTGTGCGCAGCAAAGCAAGGGAGAGAAAAGCAACAAAGGAGTCAAATAAACAGGCACTTCTCTCACCGCTGTCACTACTGCTTTGAGGAGACGAGTCAGCAGCTGATGGGGGGACGCTGGGTGCTGACACCGGGACACCAGGTAGCTTTTCTGCGACGAAGACAGAATTCAAGTCCTCAGGGGCAGCAGCCCAGTTCCTCGCTTTAGTGCTGGAGTGAAACTGGGCGGAAACTTTGGTTCTAGGGCCCATTGTAGCCAAACTCTGCTTGGATTTAAAGCTAACCTGTGCCATCGTATCAGCAGTAAGATCACATGAGGAGAATAGCTTCTGTTCCAGGGACGGGCCTAGAGGGGCGAATGAGGAACAGGTTTCTTGATAACACACACTGGCTATACACAGCAGTTAAAGTTTCCCTTTTTTTCTCAAGCCAAACTGACAGTTACACTTGTTGCTATAAGGGGATTTGGGTAATATTTACTAAGCATTTGTGTCCTGTTTGTAGGCACTCAGTCAATTTTAGTTTTGCCCATTTGTTAGAGTTAGGAAACAGATTTCTTGAATTTCCTGACTTTAAGCACATCCAGTCTAGTGCAATATCATTAAAGAAGCAAGTTATACCCCAAGTAATCTCTAAATTGTAATCTGTTTACAGAAATAATTGTCAAATGGGTTTGAAAGTTTTACTAAATGTTTTTGTAAAACCCATTTAGTCACTGATGTTTTTGTTGAGCAGACAATATTTATAATATCAATGGCTATTTAACAAATATTTCCTCACATACAGCCTTTCTCTTGTTGTACGAATACATGCTTGCAGTTCCAAAAGTGTCTTATCTTCAACCACTACAAATGACAACCATCCAGCAGTCCAGCAGCAGGGGAGAACTTTATCCATTGCTCTGTGTGCAGTGCATTGCAGTCCACATACGCGTCCTATCTTTAAAATGGCCTGGCACCAGATCTCATTTAGCGTTAGTTTATGAAATTCAAATGAACTGCGACTGGGTTCACAGTAGTCTCAGCAAATACCCAACTAAACTTACGACAGGCTCAGTAAATTTCCCTCTTGGTGTTTTTACATCTTTGTTTATATATGTATTTTCTGCTCTATACATTCTATATGTTACAATCCTGCCTGCACATTCTCTAGTGTATTAATCCTGCATTTTCACTGTGTTTATTTAACATTATTATTATTTTTAGAACCAATTAACAATGTCAAATTCGTTACACAACCTGCAATTTTGATTCTAATTGATGCTTTTCATATCAAGCTGCATAGTCCTAAAGTCTGTGTCCTCATTTGTCAGAGGCAAGCGATCCCGAGACTATCTAATCAGCTTATTCCAGATGCTTAACAACTAGGTCAGAAATGTCTCAGAGGATTGGGGAGATGAAACTCGATGGAGGGCTAGCTGTTGCATTTCTCTGGACAGAAGGTGATCTCTGTCCTATCATTCATAGTCTACAGACAGAGAGCTGTCACAGTACAGATACTCATCCGAGGGACTAGATGGCAGTTGACACATGAGTGCGACGGTCTTCTATCAAACCACCAATGGATTCAGTTTCAATGATGAATTCAGCTACTATATTGTTAAAACCTACTGAGAAACATTCTCACTTTCTAACGATAAAGCAAGGTGATTTTCTAAATGATTCTGCATACTTGTTTGCAAAGTTTGAAGTGTCTGGTAGCTCTAAAGGTTCAGGTAATGAGGCCAAGCCATCTGCTACATGCTTTCACAAAGTAACGCAGGCCAAAACCAACCAAAGATCCAGACGTGCCAGTTTTACATATTCTGCATCAGCAACAAAAGCAGCACCACAAGTAAAAATAAATCCTCTGGATTCATACATCCACGTGTAAATGATTTGAGTATGAACTTTGAGAATGGAAGGGAGGGTGTCAACAAAGCAAAAGAGTTACCTTGAAATGTAGAGTGGGTGCTGGTGTTGACAGCAGAGTGTTGGGTGACAGTGGGAACGGACACAGAGGCAGGGAGGGACTGAGGAAGGGAGGAGGAGGAGGACAGACCTCCCTTCAGGGAAGGGGATGAAGGTTGGACTTGGGTCTGAGAGGAGAGGTGGAGGTTGGAGACAGGGAAATCATTGAGAGGGCCCTGAACAAATTCACTAAACTCGTCATTGTCCTGAGGAAAACCTGTCTTGGGGGCAGAGGACAAAGGCTGGCCGAGGGCCTGAGAGGAGAGGCCGAAGGTGGAGGAAATGGAGGCGGGCGGAGGGAAGGAGGCAGGGGCGTCTACAGGCCCCTGAAAGTCACTAAACTCATCATTGTCCTCGGACAAATCTGGGGTAAGGGAGTGAGTGTTGACAGACAGGTGTGGTGGCGATGAGTCTGCAAAAATGAAGAAATAATGATGATGGCACAACACATGACACACATTATAATGAAGAATGAATGATGGGCTGCAAATTGCAAGAGTGAGAAAAAGACTATTTTGTGCAAGACCAGAAATTGTAGAACTGCAAATTCAACCAAAATCTTGACATGCAGCATTTAATTTATATGAGATTAAAAATGCTATTCAGCTAAAGTGCTTATTCCCAATGTTTAGAACTGCAACATTTGTTAAGAATAATGACTCTAGCAGACCCGACGTATAGATTGGGACCGTTCCACTGCATCACAAGATAAATATGATGAGTGTTGAGATGATTAATGAGATAAGAAAGAAGTAAAAAAATTGATATTGTATGTAAACGTCTGTTCTTTTTTCTGACTTGTCCTGAAGCTTTGCGTTTTCCTTTTAAAATACTTGACCATTTCAGCTTCTGTAGCCGCTAATATTTAATAATAATATCTTTAAAAGTTGTCAAATAATTTGACAGGCTCGTGCAGACTCTGCTTAGTTTTCCAAACATAAAAGCTTTACAGTATTACTTCAGATTCTGTTTGTTACATGCAGTACTACATTTTTTCTTAAATGCACAAGAAACGTTTAAGTGAGGAAAATCTATAGTGGTTACTTTAAAAAGAAATGTGAAAACTGAGGTTCGCAATCAGAAGCTGTATTGAACACATTCAAATACTTATGGCAATACTGACTGGTGTACAGATAAATGACACACTGGAAATACTGTGCTAAACAAAATATTATTAAGAATCTGTGCTGAATGTTATGTTCTTAGACAGAAAATCATAATTTTGGCTCGTCTGGCTGCCAGCTCGGCAGTCATTGTGCTGACCTGCCTCTAATCCGGTTATTATTCTCAGACGGAGGCATTTTAACAGAGAGCAGATCTGTTGATGGAGAGGAACAACAGGAACAAAATCTCAGGGATTACAAGTAGAAGGACTGAGGTGAAGGTACCTGGCTTTTTGGTCTGTGATGATGGAGTGGGATGCATCTTCGCATCTCTGCTGAAGCCATCCAGGTTGCCTTTGATTGCCTCCAAGGCATCATCACGGCTTTTCTCCCCTGTCTGAGTACACAACAATAGAGGATCAAGAGCCCACAGGGTTACAAAGATGAGCAGTGGACATGCCATTAAAACGCTCCACATCCTGTTTATTTTGCTATTTTACTTTCTTTTTTTTCCTCACCTTGGGTTTGACATTGCTGAGCAGTCTCAGCTTCTGTTTCTGCTCCTCAAATTGTCTTTTTTTCCTCTCCTCTTCCAGCATCTTCTGCTGCTGTTCCAGACGTTTTCTAAAGGACAAGAAGAGTACAGACATTATATGGAGAGCCAAGTAAATCATATTTTTAAATAGGTCAGGAAAAAACACATTTGGAGAAGGCCGGGTTTTGACTGAGCATGACACAAAACTGTATGCAGCTTTATCATTACATAAATAAATGGAGGGGAAAAAAGAGGCCTCCAACTAACAGTAAGTCCTAATGGCCCACCAATATAATTGACATTTAACAAGGCAATCAATACCCCTTTTTAATATCTTAAAACTATAAATCCCAAAAAGTATAAAACAGACAAGAAGCCCGTCTTTGTCAGAGTTTACAAATGGCATTTCATAAGTTGTGAATATTACAGGATGAATTAAAAGATGGATTGTCCCCCTCCTTTTGCTCAGGTAAGTACCATACACAAAGACAATAAGTCAAAAAATAAAAATAGACACCTCGGTACAAAACATCATTCTAAAAGACAAGATTATTAAAATGTGTCTAGATGCAATGATCAGAATGGCATATATGGATAGAAACCACAAGAAAAAGGGGGAACTATAATAACATTTTTGGAAGGGAAAATACACCATAAAAGTGTTTTAGTAAAGTTTTAGTTCTGTGATACAACTTAACAAGATTTAGAGTGAAAGCAGCTCTGTGAGGCTTTACTTGGGCACAGCAGAGCTTTAAGCTAAATCCTAACATCAGCCTGCTGAGATGCTCACAATGACAATGCTGACATGCTGATGTTCAGGGATTATCTCAAGTACATCCCAAGGATGTACATGGGCAATACAACACTCTGCCAGCCTCACAGAGAAGAAGAAGACACACTTCCCCTAGGTGGGAAATTAAAATGTTTCACTCTGTTGTTATTACACATTACACACAGGCCCGAGCAGCTGGGGCTTCGGTGCCTTTCTTAATTAAGGGCACCTCAGCAGTGACCAAAAGATGAACTAGCACCTCTCCAAACTCTGTACTTGGTCTATAGGGGGAGTTGAACCAGCGACAAACTGAACTACTGCTAAACTAAATAAATTTAGTGTGGAGTTACTCAGTTAATTACATTGCACACACGTAGTCAAAACAACAAACAAGAACCATGAAATTAGTGTAAAGAAGTCTTACTGGTGCTCCTCGGCCATTTGTTTCTGCATGTCCGCGGTGTACTGGGGTCCAGCAGGTCTCATACTCATAAACTGTGGCTGACCCAAGAACTGCATCCCAGGGGTCTGCATCCCAATAGCCATCCCACCCTGTTTGACACAAAAAGAAATGCATAAAGACAGCAGCTCAGAAATCTGATTAGCAACCGTACTGTCTTACATACTCCGTTCACTTGATGTTCAAACGCACTTAAGTCTTGTTAAAAAAACACCAAGCTGCAATAATATCCTGTTAATGTGCTGGTGTTTAAAACAACTCTAATTCCAGACCGCCACGTAAATGAAAGCAGTAAAATCAATACTGATTACACATTCATAAGCAAGTTTGTTAACAAATATGAAAAATCCGTAAGGGAACTGTTAGAAGGACACTGTCACCTTAGACAATGAAAAAATAGACAAACACAGACAATACAGATACACAAGCTCACCTGCATGGCCATGGCTCCTGGGGGCATCTGCCCCCCAAAGTTCATTCCCATCATTCCCTGCATGTTTGGCTGCATGACCGGAACCATAGGGAAGCCCTGCTGTTGCTGCTGCTGCTGCTGCTGCTGCTGTTGTTGCTGCATGGGTACCATGCCTGCAAAAACACACAAACACTGTTCTGATTTACTGTAGACATACAAAGAAGAGGGTATTCAATTACTAGTTGACGCATGACAGTCAGCCCAATTTAAAGTACACTGAATAAAACCTAATACAAGTCTGGAGTTTGGAGGGGGGCTCTAGAGTCTGGACATGATTCACTTTAGCAAATCAATTTCCTGGACAGCTGGAAGAAGACACGGGCTCAGCAACAACCAAATGGTTGTTTCTGGGGACTACTGTGACATCTTGGAGCAAAACAAGGGAAAAAAAAAAAGAGAAAAGTATGTGTTTGTTTTTCCTGCGTGATGCTGTGTGAGCTGACAGCCAGAGCTGAGCAGTCGGGTTTTACTGGAGCCTCCAGATGATTCTGTGTTACAGCTCAACTGGGCTGAATAAGTGGCTTGTTTAGGTGGCTGCACACAATCTACTTTGTCTAAAATGGCATTGCTAATGGAAGCATGTAATGACCCCTTAGAGACCCATGTCCCCCTGTGATGGGTGGATGGCTCACCAGGAGTGTTACTGCAATGTCAACAGCCTAAATGTGACAGGCACACACATCTGAGGACCACAATGCAATACTCTAGGCATGGGTTACAAAGGTATAAGCTCCAATGTGCAGAATCATTGCTGCTTTCTACTTCTGCCTAATGACTCATGGGGGTCTTAAGTGGCAAAGACAATCTGGCTGGTTTTGTAGACGTCTTTTCATCATCTTTAATGAGGGAAACAGGCACAGCATACGTTTGTGACTTCCAAAGACTTAACATGTTAACATGTGATCTAAATCTAAATTTCTAAAAGGTTAACTTGAATAAAACTTGTAAACACCTTGTTTCATTAAAGTAGCTTCAGAATCACATTACAAACAAAGTGTCGGGATGCTTTTCACAAGAATGTCAAATCCATTGTTGTCCAAAAATTGTGACACAGTGTTCTAGGTGAGAAACGGGTCACATTTAAAATGCAAAATGCCGTGTCACTACACAAATTCAAATTCAGCTTCTGATAATGAAACTGGTCAAAAAGACCGTTTGAAGACAGAATCACTCACCTTGTGGCTGTCCCAGGCCGCCTCCAACAGAATACATAAAACTAAAGAAAGACAATAAAAAGAAAGAGGTTATGAGAAACACAAAGATAATAGTTTAAGGTCAACTCTGCAGCCTCGAACAATGTAAAGTATTAATACATCACTACTTCATTAACATTGCCTTTCACTTCTGCATAAGTGGCATGCGATCAGCTGAAAAAGCCATTTTAAAGTAAGAACCATGACTGCATTTAGCTAGAATGAAATCACAAAAAAATGACACAGCTAAACAATAAATAAAAGCCTTGTTTGTTATTCATAATCGTGACATTATAGTGAGACCCCATCTGAATGTTGGGTGTATCTTAATCCAAACACCATGTTAATAAAAGCCATATCCACCAGCTGTAGCCTACATCGGACTGTTAACCCTTGTGTTGTCTACCCATCCAAATTAAAAATCAACACTTTTTTTGATGCTTTTTATCAATGTTTTTTATTTTTTGTTCCTTTTTCCAACACTTTTGACGCTTTTTTGAATGTCTGAAGTTGTTTACGTTTTCAACATTACCTAACCCTAACTTATTAAGGTTAGTTTTACAGTTATGTTTGGAATTTATGGTCAATGGATCTCATTTTTAAGGAAATTATACCTAATGTTTGAGTTAGAAAAAGCAGAAATAAGGAATTATTTAGACAAAATTAAAGAAATGGATGTTGATTTAATCCCAGACTGGACTAGTCAGTCTTTACTCAATACTCTTTCAAAAACACTTCAATTTGTTTTTCAAATGCTATAAAATTGAATAAGACGCCCCCAAAAAAAGGAAAGTAGAGATCTTTACTTGCCAAAGAGCATTGTGTGGAACCAATCATGTTATTTTGGGGAATTAAAAAGAACATTGAAATAGGAAAACGGGTCAATTTGACCAGAGGACAACAGGAGGGTTAAAAGTCAAATAAATAATAAAAGTTTCATATATTCAGTTTATTTGGTTTGCTGTTGCCATTCACTGATTTCACTGATCTTTTTAAATTAAATTGTAATATTATTGCCAAAAAAGCAGCAGCATTGGTGCAGTGTAGTTCCCACAGTCGACTTGGAATGTGTCACTGGGTGACTATGCTAAGAAACAGGCCTTTAAGAAATAATCAGAAGAGGTCTCTACCAGTCGGCCAAGTCTCTCCTCATCAGAGCCAACCCACACACACACACAGGCCGTCAGCTATTTATCAAATTACTTATTACAAGCATAGACTGTAGATTGCAAGCCAGTTCTTCAGGCTGGAATAATAATACGGAGACAAACGGCAGAAAGAGCCAGCCAGGCCTCTGTGTCACCAAGTGACTCTAAAATGAATTTCAGCATCAGTAGTCCAACGGGTGAGTGACACATTATCATACTGATAACTTGATTACCAACACAACTGTGCAAAGAAAAGGGAGGCGGGAAACTCATTGTCAGAAAGTTCAAGCATTTGCCAAAGCAATTACCAACTCCCTGTGGCAACTAAGGGATCATTTAGATGAGAGTTTGACTTTGAAATTTACTTTTGGAAGCTTTTTTAATTCATTGTTACAAAGCAAATTGTATTTTTGTACAGTGCAAGTGTTGAAAACTATACACTAGCGCTGCTACTAATACCCTTTTGGTCATTTTTTAATAAATCGATTAATTGTTTATATATATCACAAAAAGTGAAGAATTGTGCTGGGAGCCTACGTTACTAGGGGTGGGAATCTCTGGGCACCTCACGATTCGATGGCCAACGATTCAATTCTAAACCGATTATCAATGCATCTCGATGCAACAATTTTTGTATGTACGTTGCCACGGGTGATTAAAAAAAAATACATATACATTTAAATCTAAGTTTGTTAGATTTTGACATATCAGTATTTGTCACACACAAGTTTTAATGAAATGTTTTGTCTACTGGGTTTATTATTGTGTAGTCATTCTATGCGTAAGCCTTAAACGTGCTTGTGACAGTCACGTTCTCTCACAGTGATCGTCCATGTCTGAGGCTCAGTCATGTTTAAAGGTGGGGAATCGGCTTCTTAGAACATGAAACAACATTAAACAAATTTGGGTTAATGTTGCGTTACACAACCCATTTCTTCTGTCTGTGTTTGGATCTCTCCTCTTACTCTCAGCGCAGCCCCGCCCCCATTCACTCACACACGGCCCCCAGCAACACGGTGAGACGCAGCGGCGACAGCACCGGTCTACACTTCTGACATTTGTCTACAGTTTTAATTGTTATTAACACAGCTGTATATTGTTAAGCATGAGTGGCAAAACTGTATTTGTACCAGTGTTACCGCTGGTAACTCTATAGCGGCCGCCCCGGCGAAAACCACAGAACAAGTTATTGAATGCAACTAACTTTAGTTCGTAGAGTAGTAGCGTGTGAGACGGAGCCTGCTGGACCTGGCCCAGAGACGTGACCCATGGCCAGAATATCATAGTTCATAAAAATGCAGCGCAGTGGCGATACAGACATTTCATCCACACGACATGTGTAACTCCGCCATTCGACCCGTGCTGGACCCGTTCATAATGAGTCAGCCGTCTCTCTGTGAGTACTCCATCACACTCCCTCTCTCCCTAGCTCTTTTAATCAGTCATTGTTGAAAACAAGTGAAGGAGCTTTCTCAGAGATACATTTTTTTTTTAAATATATCCTAGGCTATTTATTTCAGATCATTTTTATTTGCATGTGTTGCAGCTGTATGTACAACATACAACTTCAACATAAGAGGAATGTAGCACAATATGGATGTAAGCAGTTATAAATGGCCTATGTGACAATAAAATGTGTTTTGGTTAAAATCAACGAATAACTGTGATTATCATTTTGACCAAAATCGTGCAGCCCTAGCAAATCTGCAAAAAATGTCTTACCAATAGCTTTTTTTTACCATATGTTCCTATAGGTGTCTAGTAACACCTCCTAATTTATCTGAAGGCAGAATACATTCAGAAAACCTCTATCTCACTCAAACGGCGTGGAGTTTTCTTTTTTTTCAAGTTTGTATGCATGTGGAAGCACCAGAGACACAAAATAACACCCCAAATCCCAGAAAAAGGGATTTTTCTTCATAATATGGGCACTTTAATGTAAAATATAGTAGCTTAGCTACATAAATCATTGTAAATACTCCCTTTGCTGTTGATCAACTTTAATTGTGTTGTATATCGTGTCATTTTATAGTGGGGCTCACTGAATAATTCAAAGTGAGATTATTGTTGCACATAATCTATTAATGTGGCTGTATGGACCTACTCTGCGTGACATGTAAGTGTAGCCAAAGAAGATCAATTGTTCACTGAGCTGCCTTGTCTTTTAGGACAGTATAGAAGAGGATACCCCAAATTGCCATGGATTGAGGTGCTTTATCTGTGGTGGTACGGGGATTGAGATTTACAAACTCTCATAAGTCCCTCACAAAGGTTATCAGCAGCTATTATCTTACTCTGAGATTGTAGATGATGCAATGCTGATCAACACGCTACATGAGGATTGGAAAGATGGAGATGATCCCAAGCTGAAATACCCTTTGGATGCAGAGCCGAGCTGTACCATCATTCAGAAGTGTATCATTTGCAAATCATACAGCGTTTTGTTTATTGTTTCCCAAACCCCATCAGCACACCTGGTCTACCGTGATGTCTGTATCCTCTGCAATGAGGGCATCAATGTTGGAATGCTGGAAACATACCCTGGTAAGTTACCTGTCTGCTCTATTCTCATGAATAGTTTGAAAGGTCTTTCTTTTTTCCCAAAGTAAAACTCTTTTTAAAGGTGAATCATATATGTGGCTATAACACAGACAGAGCCCGAAAGATGTATCGTGCACCCGACAATTGATTCCATGACAGACGGAAAAGGAATTTGATGGAGACAGCTGTGGGATGACAAGTAGATGCCTGGGGAGTTCAAGCTGCTTCGCATCAGAGAAGAAGAAGAGGGGGCATTGTGTGCCTGAAAGTCACAGATGTAACCCCTTACAAACCACTGATGATGCTGCACTTGAAGAGCTCACAATTTCCACTGCCATTCATCTAATTTATGGAGACATGGCAAGATCTCCACTTGACAAGAAGCAGAACCCCTCAGTAGACAGTATGACCAAATTACACAGAGCCAACTTGCTCTGATTCCTGACAGCATCGAGCAGCTGCTGAAGGCAGTCGTAAAAACTGATGAAAAGGTGGCAGTGTGGGGCCAGAACCTGCTGAAAGCACAATGCCCTCGATCAGGAGTGATGCCCTCCCAACTCGGACTCACGGTTCAGCTTGACCACATGTTTGGATCAAAGTGGTTGATTGACCGTATTCATAACCTAGGATGCTCTGAATCACATGTTGAGCTCCATCACTGCAATTACTGTTACTTGAACATGAAAACGGATGTGGCCGCAGCTGAAAAACATTCTAGAGGAAACACTGGAAAACCTTTACAGAGGCATTTCTAATGTTTAATAAAGGTAACAGATTCCATTTGTTGTGCTTAGTCATAATTTAAAACATTTAATCTTACAAAGAGACAAGGTTACCCTTCACAGAGTACTGACGTAACGGGGTGTTTGACTTGGAGGTTTTCAGACTTACATCTGGCCCCTGTAAGATTTGCAGCTTAAAAAGCTTTTACAGGAGCGGCCCGCCATTGTGCAGCAAACAGCAGATCATTGCTGGGCAGATTGCCATGGAAGGAGATAAGCAGTGATAGCAGCTGTGGACGCCGGCAGGCCGGCCAACGCCTTGTTAAAGGCCGGTTATCATCCGACAGCTATAATCAAAGCCTTTTAAAAGATGGGAGACAGAAGGCAGGGTCACGAGTTCGGTCACCATCATCATCACTAAGGAAGCTAAAACTAAATTTGATTGCTTTTCTATGTGTATTCTGAAGCTGCTCTTATTGTGGAATATACAGTAGATATGACGAGCCGCCCTTCAAAGGGTAACAGACAGAGGTGAGATAAAATGTGAAGGACACTGAACCCATTACTAGAGCTGAAACAAATAGCTAAATTCTCTAAGGGCAAATTCTAAAAATGGCAACTGCTCTCTGGTTCTGGTTGTGACGATTTGCTGTTTTTTGGTTGTAATTTATACAACCTATTATTACATTACAATTACAACTCAGGCTGACATACAGTAGATCATAAGTCATGTGCCCGTTTCTCCATAACTCATGACTGGATATACAAATAATATTTCTAGTAATAAGCCAAACTTGGAAATGCCAACAGCTGTTTCAAAACACGACCCACAAGGATACACTCTTGGCAAGCACAATAGAGCATCATCTGACATTCATAAGGTTGAATGTCTGAAATCACAAAGACAGAGAAATCATGAAAGAGAAATCATCACCTGACACTAAAGCATAGATATTATGCATTTATGTCCCTGTCGGCATGGAGGAAATATAACAACTGCATCTTTGACTTAACAGCTTAGCATCACTATATTCATTGAAACATTTACTCCAAACACCAACAAAGGAAGCGTCTGCTGTCAAGCAGGTGTTGTGCTGCACCACTGCTCCACCTCCTGGCTTTTCACTCTGGCACACCGGACACATTTTGATGTGTTATTGCTGTATTATCTTGTCTAGTAGTCAAACACTGCACTGCAAATGACCCAAAGCCATATTTCCTTAATTCTAACCCACAGTATTTGAAATGGAAACAGATTTGCCAGACCACGCCTGACTTTACAGTCATTTCCCAAATAATGTTGAAGTCTTATAAGCAGCAGCAAAAAAGTGGTGCTGTTTGGAGTGACCTATGTGGATAAATACTCTATATAGCAGTGGGGGGGGGGGGGGGGGGGGGGGGGGGGGGGGGGGGGGGGGGGGGGGGGGATCGATACAGCATAGTATTGCGATAGCAATAAAAATGTGAGATGAACAAAACAGAGAAATGTATCTTTTTAGATAGATGTTGGCAAAGTTTCCTTTTGGGGACTTCATTTGAAATTGGAAAAAATTTGAAGTTGGAAAAAAAGGTTATAAATTGCAATATATCGCAGAATATTGCTATATGTTTAAAATCGCAATAATATTGTATTGTGGCATAAGTATCGTGAAATCATATCAATCAATCAATCATGTGACTTATGAATTCCGAAGCAGCAACTGCTTCATTCTCTGAATTAAGACTTTAATCTCACAATTCTGAGAATAAAGTCCAAACTCGCATAAATGTTTCACCAGTGGCCCTAATCCTCTTCTGTAAGTCTGAATTGTCGCACGCTCAAAGCATAAAATGAGTTGCGTTTGGTTTGTAGTAGCCTCTACAGTGACAACCATTAGTTTCTTCGTATCTATTTATTTTCAGTAACATGGAAGCTAAAATGGAAGACCATCGATAAAAAAAGATATATTGACCCACTGGTGTACTTCCTAAATGTATCCCCTCACCTTTTTATACTGGCTGAACATAAACTTCTCTAAATCTGGAGAGGTTGTGAGCAAAAAAATAAACAGGCTCAGTCCAAAAAGTGTGGAAAAAATAATGTTCCTTAATAAGTGTTTTCCCTGTCCCACATAACCCCTAGCCATAGTTACACAAGCACACCCTACTTGTGCCATATTTTCCTCATTTTCCTCAATACCAATGCACAAATTCATCAGTCTTTATTTCAAAAAGAGATATCCCATTGTTAGTGTAAGTGTGTGTCGCTAGTCTAGCCTCCTGTCCACTATCTTGTCGGGATTATTTAGCTGCAGCCTTGGCACTTCACCAGGCCAGATCACTGTTACTGAAGCTCCTGAAATTCCTATAAGTGCTTCACCAATGCTTAATTTGCCCATCACTAGTTAACATGATACCAACTGTATTTTTCACAATGTTGTTATCCACCAGTGCCTAAAGATGAGGCCTTATCCAACGCAGTAAAAAAAGAAGTACTGGCACACTAGAATAATAAAAAGATTTTTTTTTCCTGCTCCTTATTTTTTCAGAAGTTCACATCAAGCGCACTTTACACAAGCTCTCTGAAAGAGAACTACCATTACCTTCAGATCCTCACATTACACTTGCTTTTTCCTACTGCCCCACACACTTATCTACACTCTCGAGGGCTTTGGTTCCACCTGGCTAGTCGAGATGCTTGTAGCCAGAGTATATATATTATTAAAGCTTCTCGAGCTCAGCTTATTAAAGAATCATGAGGCCTGGCCTTTTCATCTCGCCTGCAGGCCATCATTTCACTGCTCTAATGAGACACCTGTACGTCTCAACATTCACAACCATTTGCTGGTTAGAGGCGAGAAGTACGTACGTGTGACAAAGTTTACTGTGTGATGCAGTAAAGAATTATTCATTGAACGTAATGCAGAGCAGTCTGCCTGCCGAAGACGAGCTACACCTGGTGTGTTAGTAGAGCTTTTGCAAATGTCCCATTCCCATTTGCTCACTCTACTAAATAGTATTAAGCTATACTTTTACATTAGCTACCATGAGGGTATTTAGTATAATGTTGGTCAAGGTACTCAATACCCACATGGTAGATAATAGTCATAGTCAGATAACTTGACTATTATTAATATCAACACTATCAGCCTTCCACAGGCCTATTTGCACAGGTGCTAGCTAAATTCTGACAATGCTACAAGAAAGCAATATGCATTTATTTTCAATAAATATCATTTTGTCACACTGTATGCCGTGTACTGTAGGTATAATGACGGTTACACAAAACATAACACATAAAATGTGTTATTTTACCATTATTGTGGTATTGTTTTGGTCAACTCTGAGCATGGACAAGCAGCAGAACCAGCTAGCTAACGTTAGCTGTGACACCTGACAACCAGCCATCTCATCGCATCACCCTGCCCCCGACAACAAAACCAGCCTTCAGTCGCTGTCTTTCAGGTTTTCTTTGTGATTAATGTGTTGCTAAGCAGCACTCAGAGGCTTGCATTTCACAAATTGTTTACATTTAAGTGACAGAGTTGATGTTAAAAGGCTAAAATACCTGCCGCCTCCCCCAGATCCTGGCCGCAGCGCCATCTTAATAACAGCAGTCACTGGTAGGAAGATGACGTCGGCAGTGTTAGTGTTGGAGGTGGGAAATGGGATGAAAAAGCCCTGAGTACAGTCTCTCAGGCACGGCTCAATCGCGCCATCCCTGCTCCCAGGCTGTTGTTTAAGCTCCACCTGTCAGTGAAATGATTTTACTTAAAGTCAGGGATGTCTTCCTTACTTTCACAGTTCGTTTATGACACAAAGTAATGTCTGTAGATTTAAGGTTATACAGTGAACTGTATTTTTCACTGCTAAAAACGCACACAACAATGTAACGCAGCCATTGATGTATTAAAAAGCCCCTATTGCACAACTTTTCAGTATCATATTTGTACTCTTGAGGTTTACTAGAACAGGTTTACATGCTTTAATGTTCAAAAACCTAGGCCTATTATGTTTCCCATAGCCTACTGCCCATTGCTGCAGTGTAACCATTTAAAACAATCTGTTTGAGCTGTTGGCCCGCCTTCCTAAAAAAAAAAGCCAATATAAAGGTACTTTATTGTCACATACATACACGTAGCAAAATTCACTATCTGTATTTAACCCATCCCCTAAGGGAGCAGTGGGCAGCCATTAACAGCACCCGGGGACCAAGTCCAGATCTGAGACAGTGCCTTGATCAAGGGCACTCACTGGAGAACCTGGTACATGTTTTTTGATGGTGGGGGGAAACCGGAGCACCCGGAGGAAACCCACGCAAACATGGGTAGAATATACAAAATACACACAAAAAGGTCTGGAACGACCTGGATTCAAATCCAGAACCAGAGTCCTGATCACTCAGCTGCTAGAGAACTGCTCCACTGTCCTACCTTTGACATTTGTATTTGTATGTTTAATAAAGCAATCTTTTATGGATAAAAACCTGTTCCTGAACTCATTAAAATGCCTCAGAAGAGGACTGTTTTTGATGCTTCTTTAAATTTTCCAGTTTATCAATATGAAAGGAATGCATAACATACAAACCTATGCTTGTAAAGGCAAGCAGCTGTCACTTTCTCTTGCATCTATGAGAGTCATGTGTTTATTTGTAAATGATTTGTTGCTTAGTAAAAGACAAAAAATACTTTTGTGACAGACTTCCATGTGGCAGAGGGCCATGTTTAAAATCCTCATGTTTTAATAGACAATGTCTACACCTAGCAAAATTAAATTAGGTTATATTATCTGAAAGAATATCAATATATGTATATATGTATGTGTTGCTAGATATACAGTATATATTTTCATATGTAGGATTACCAGACTATAACCTTTACTTAATTTTTATATATTCTTTGTCTGATTTATTGTCTTATGTTAGTATTTGACCTTTTTTATTTTCTTAATGTTTTAATAGTGTTTCCCTCATGTGAACCTCATTGTGTTTGCAAGGTGCTCAATAAATAGTTTTAAGTTTTGTCTTTGTTATGTGTAGATTAACACAGGGTCAACATCACAATGACTTGGAATTGGCAAGAGAACAAGACAGCTCAGAAAAAAAAGAAGGACCTGGCTAGCCTTGTTGACTGATTTCCCAACATAACTATCTTCAGTTGATGTGTTCTGCATGTTCAAATTAAGACAAGGAGATCATTTAAAAGTAGTGT
The DNA here is from genome assembly GCF_013103735.1 of Etheostoma cragini. Taxonomy (NCBI): domain Eukaryota; kingdom Metazoa; phylum Chordata; class Actinopteri; order Perciformes; family Percidae; genus Etheostoma; species Etheostoma cragini. The sequence continues at coordinate 6,687,731 of NC_048409.1, forward strand.
TTTAAAGTTAGTTTTTTGTATTCACAAATGAACTAAGGATTGAACTTACTTATCTCATATTTAGTTGTATCCTTTCATTGCCACCACCAAGTTATGTCCTTGTAGAAGTGGTAGTGAGAGAAAAGAGAAAACAAACATGAAAGAAGGCCAAGGAGGGCGTGATTCTCACCTGGACTACCTGCAAGGCAGAGCACAGGGCCAATAATCCCAACATATCAGTGGCTGCAGTACAAGTTATTTTTCAGCAGATGTCAGTGTTTAGCTTGTTTGCAGCTTTGTTTTATGTAAAGTCACATGTACACACACAGACTCCTTTTTTTTGGGCTTCAGAAAGTTTACACACCCAGGCTAAAGTTGATTAAAAAGAGGAAAAAAAACTGCTTTTGGAAATTGATCTTAATGCCTCAATTCAAAAACATTATAAAAATCCAACCTTTAAAGGGCACCAATTTTCTTTGAGAATGAATAATGTATAGTAAATAAATAAATGTTCTTCCTTAAAATACAAGGGGCACACAGTACACACGCACCCCTTTGTTAAATTCCCATAGAGGCAGGCACATTTTTATTTTTAAAGGTCAGTTATTTAATGGATCAGGATACTATGCATTGTGATAAAGTTCCCTTGGCCTTTGGAATTGAAATAGCCCCCCCCCCCCCCCCCCCCCCCCCCCCCCCCCCCCCCCCCCCCATCATCACATACCCTTCACCATACATAGAGACAGGCATGAGGAACTTTCCATAAGATCAACTCGCACTGCAAATCAAACCAGCTATTAGGTTAACTGAAATAAAATCATGCTAATCTCCATGTATGGTGAAGGGTATGTGATGATGTGAGGCCAAGGGAGCTTCATCACGATGCATAGTATCCTGATCCATGAAATAAACTGGCCTTTGAAAATGAAAATGTGCCTGCCTCTATGGGAATTTAACACAGGGGTGTGGATACTCATATCCCCTGTATTTTAAGGAAGAACATTTATTTACTTGCAATACATTGTTCATTCAGAAAGAAAATTGTTGTCCTTAAAAGGTTGGATTTTCTTTCCTTCAAAGTCACAAAAATAATTTACACATCATTAAAATGTCATATATTCTGTATCTGATTATTCCAGTATATCATACAATTAAAGATAGTGCTTGTGTTGGGTAAAGTACTGTATTTCAACCACAACGAACCAGATTTTTGTGGCTGACGTGGGCTATATCATCCCAACATGTGAAATATGTGAAGCAATAATGCAGTCTGCTTCAATTGATTCTTTTGCAGACCCACTGCACCAGGACATTGTGAAGACATAGACATGAAAGTGAAGAGAGGGGGGAATGACATGCAGCAAAGGGCTGCAGGTTGGAGTTGAACCCACGGCAGCTGCATCAAGGAGTGAACCCATATGTGCACCCGCTTAACCACCTGCGCTAACCCAGCCACCAGCAGTGGCAAGTTTAACTGAATAATATTCACACGGTAAACAACATTTAATCTGTTTTGACTTCATTTTTAGATTATTTTTGGCCTTTATTTTGACAGGACAGCTGAAGACATGAAATGGGAGAGAGAGGGGAATGACATGCAGCAAAGGGCCAAAGGTCGGAGTTGAACGTGGCTGGCTCCGCTGCATCGAGGAGTAAACCTCTACAAGTGGGCGCCTGCTTTACCAACTGAGCCATCTGGGCGCCCCTGTTTTCACTTCTTAAAAAGGTAGAACATTTCCCTGTTGTACTGCACATGTATATATTGTACTCTAAGTTAAATGATTTGAACTGTGTCTGATTGTGTAAATTGATATTTGTATTGTTTCCTAACCCTCATGCCACCTGTATCTATCCCCTGATGTATTGTCCAACATGTTTACCAGCTACTTGAAGTATTGAGGCCATTGTGCATCCTGACAAAGTGATTCAGTTGGCAATTTCATTGTTACACCAATGACGAGGTGGAGCTAGGAAAAGCCTCTTTGGCATTGTCTCATAGCGGGTGTTGTTGGGAAAGATTTACAGCTTAATGAGAGCAGTGTAAGGCAGCGGATGACAAGCCCCGCTGCTATCCATCACCTGGTCTGCCCTCAACCTTTCCTATACCTCTGCTCTATTCAACAGCAAGGATTCAGAGTCCATATACATGACAGAAGGACTAATGTGGCCATTTAGGCTTCAGAGGGATTCACAAAGTGAAAAAATACGTTTTAACAGATTTACATTTTACAAAGATGAAGGTCTTGAGGAGCAAAATTCAGTTTCTTACAGTATTTTACAGAACATAATAAAAGCAACAAATACTTTTACATTATTAGAGCCAGCCTAACAGGACAGAGCTGTAGCTTCCATTTAGTGAAACTTAGGTCATTATGGAATGAGTGGGTCAAAATCATACAATTTAAAAACTTAGACATGGATGTTTTCTTGGATTCATTCTGGTTTGTTTTTACAAACATTTCACTATTTATAGTCTAACATAAGTAATTTGATAAAGAAAAAGCTTTGGGTATCGAGACTTGATTCCTATATGGGCTGTTTGTTCTCAGTAATGTCTTTAGGAAAAGTTTTTAAAACTTTTAAAAGATCTAGATTTAATTTGTTCAGTCTGTTAAAAACTTAAAAACAGCACTGAAACCAAGATACCCATAATTGAAACTTACTGAAAACTGATCAGATTATAAAAAGTACATTTTGGGGAAGTGGCTAGTGAAAAAATAGGGCCACTCATGACGTTAAAATCCTGGCCTCGGGACCCCCGAGTACCTAACCTGGTTGGGTGAGAACTTCATGTACAGAGGCTTAGTCCTTGCCAAAGTGGCCGCAGGTTTGATTCCGACCTGCAGCTCTTTGCTACATATCATTGCCTGTTTCCTGTCTTCAGCATGTCTTATGTAATAAAAGCCTGAAGTGACACAAACGTTCTGGCTACAGCCCTGCCTTACTTCTCTTTAGGGAATAATTGCATGTACGGACACTTTTTTTTCATTTGACTAAATGTAAAAGCTCAAAGTAACAATGTGTAATACAAAACGGTGGCAGTTCCGGACCATTTTAAATGAAGGGTCTGGGCTGGATGCTGGGACCACATGCAACATAGGGGTACCAAATACATTAAGCACAGTGTTGCACACCATCTACCCTCCATCAGATTGGTTCTACAAAAGATTAACAATGCACAATAAACAGCCCTTGCCCCCCCACCCCCAGGACTGCCACTGATACAAAGCATTGCCTAATTACAGCAGGCATACAGTGTACAATCGGGGTCCAAACCCCCTCAAAATCAGAAAAAACAATGTTCTGCTAGCATTCCGGAAGATTAAATTTTCCCAGGCAAAGTTTTGCAGTTGATGCCCTCCTTCCTCACATACAGGTATGTAGGCCATTATAATATTGTATATTTTCCTTGGGATAATACACTACAAATTAAGTTTAATTGATTTTAATCTTTAGTTGCTTAAAGGTGAACAGAGAGAAATGTTCCCTCTCCAGCATGAGACATGTGAAAATAGTCTATTGAACTGCATACATCATTCTGCACAGTAAAGGGCACACATCCACATTTTGAGTGGAGGGTGACTTTAATTATAATCTGTGTGTTTGGCTTGTTTATGTAACTCATTACGGTTGTTCAGATTATTTCATGCTGCTCCTTATTGCTTCTATTCAGACTCATTAAAAAGACGATTAGGCCTCGTCAGTCTCCTGTCCCCTCCTCTCCTCTGAGAGCAGATCGTGGGCTCCCTCCCTGCTGTGTGCCGGGTTTAGCTGGAGGCCAGCTGACTCAGTCAGTCAGTCAAGTCCCCTCGACAGTTGGATATGGACTGGCTGTGGGCAGCCCCCCAGAGAGGAGGTCTGGCGAGAAATGTGAACATTAACCCGGCTCCCATTCTGGGCATCCCACTATTCCCCATAAATCATTAACCTGCATCAGGTCTGTGACAGCATCAGCATGACAACATCAATCTATCAGGATTCCTTTAAACCAGGTTTTCGGCCTAAAATGCAAATAGAGTAAATTTAATTGTACTTTTGCCCTGCAGAAACTTATCTGTAAGACCTAATGTTGTTCTAGTATTTTCTTTAACGCTTGTTTGTTCTACATGATTTCTTTCAGGTAAAATCATAGAGCGCCATAAAATGCCTCATTTCTCCGGGGCTTTTCTTGGAAAGTGACAAAGTGATTTTCCTCTAACCATTTAAATATTAAACAAGGTCATTAAAGGATTAATGAGTCTGGCATCAAGCACATGACAGGCTCATAAGGTCAACGTAAAATGTGTCACATTCTGAGGTCATGTTTCTGACAGCTGTCTTAAGTTGTAGATAAGAGAAGGTACAATCTTAATTTTCAGGAAATACATTTTTATGACTGTCCTTCACAGAATAAGGTTTGTTGTTACCCAACATGTACAATATACAAATAAAAATAAAAATTGTAAAAATTTATTTTAAGACAAAATTAAGGAGACGGTATGCACACTCAACACACACACAGGGCCCCTGAATCATGGGTTACAACTCACTCATGTAGAAGCTAAAGATCTAAAGTTAGACTGTGAACAGGTGATCTTCCTGTGGCCATTGAAGTTGGCATCTTTAAAGTGCTCTTATTTGGCTCATTTTCAGGTTCATAATTGTATTTTAAAGTTGTACCAGAATAGGTTTACATGGTTTTATTTTCTAAAAACACTACATTTTTGTTGTACTGCACATTGCTGCAGATCATGATTTCACCCTGTGTGTTTAGGATTCTGTTTTAGCTACAGAGTGAGACTTCTCACTTTTATACTATCTTTGTTGGGGTTGCACATGCTCAGTAGCTAGGTAAGATCACATCAGCTAGATAACTCTTTCTCCAACTTTGGTCAGTCCAAGGCAGGATTACCTGGGAGACTTCTTTTAGACGAGGGACACTTGTAGAATACCTGCAGAACAGGGACATTTGGAGATTATGGTGAACTAGTGTGTGTTGTAGCAGTGTTTTGCCATTGAGAACGAGCTAGCACGCTAGAGCTAGCACGCTACGGTTAGCTACCTCGTCTAGGCTAGTGACGTAGAAAGGGGTGCAGATTTTGAACAGCTCACCTGGAGACTGAAGGCAGAGGACATTCAGAAACCGTCTCTCACTCCAAACAGCATGGATAGTTTATTTTCCAAGTTTGTATGCACCTGAAAGCACCAGAGACACAAAATAACACTCCAAATTCTTTTCATAATATGGGCACTTTAGAACTATTCAGGAGAGAATACAAACTTTACAAGGCGGCCTGGTGGGTCACCTGCTTGAGCTTGCGCCCCATGTACCACGGCTCAGTCCTTACTGCAACAGCAAGGGTTTGATTCCAACCCCTTTGCAGCATGTCATCCCCCTCTCTCCCTCCTTTCCTGTCTACCGCTGTCCTGTCAATTAAAGGCCAAAAAATTGTCTAAAAAAACACTTTACAAATTGTGATTTGAGAAAACCAGTTCAGTTCAGGTGGAAAGAAGAACAAAAATTGACTGTCTCATAATCCTGGAAAAAAAGGCAACATGGATTATACACACTATTTATTCTCAGTGTTACGTGTATACGTCTTTTCAATGATTTACGAATTTTGTTGTAGAGGGAATATAAATTTGATTGTGATTTGGATTTCTTTATTTTTGTCTTCATTTGTAATGCAGTTTTCAGTGTGAACATGGCTATACGAACATGCATAATTCAGTTTCATCACACAATATTAAAAAAAAACATTAATTATGAGTTCATTTATACATGATCTTTGCATGATTGTTATTTAGAGTTAGACAAAATAACGTTTTAATGTTAATTGCCATTTTTTTGCTTTTATGTCTTTGTTATAATTTCTTTGTCATCAGTGCCTCCAACCTTACTAAAGTTTGTTTTCAATCCCTTTTGAAAGTTTGAATATCTGCGAAGCACTTTGAAACTGCATGACAACTGTGTGAACATGGCTATCTTCTGTAAACAAATGTGCCTAACACTGTAAATAAAAATGTAAATCTATCACTGTAGTATCCTCAAAAAATTATTTCTGATACTGTGTATGTATTATACTTTTCTAATACTCACCAGACACTAAAAGAATCAAGATCAAAATCATGAAAGTGTCAATTAAAGATTTGGGTAAATTACTTCTCACATACATCTTTCATATTAAAGTGCCCATATTATGAATGAAATCCCTTTTTCTGGGATTTGGGGTGTTATTTTGTGTCTCTGGTGCTTCCACACATATACAGACTTTAAAAAAAAACTATCCATGCCGTTTTGAGTGAGATACAGGTTTCTGAATGTCCTCTGCCTTCAGTCTCCGGGTGAGCTGTTCAAAATCTGCACAGCTTTCTAGCCGAGACGAGGTGGCTAAACTTAGCATTCTAGCAGTAGCATGTCAGTTTAGTAAATAATATTTGATCCTTTATTTTCTTTACAGAAGCCATATCTGAGCCCACGCACATACATGTAGATTCCTTTAAATGTTAAGGGGAAGATTAAAAATGAGAAACTGGATCTGTGCATTCTCCTCACAAAATCACAACTGCATTAATGTGTTTCTGCTCAGTTAGAATATATATATATATATATATATATATATATATATATATATATATATATATATATATGTTTGGGTCTAAACACACAGGGTGAAAAAATCACACATATGAAAACCAGCAAAATAGGACCTGCAGCAATGTGCAGTGCAACAAAAATATGGTGTTTTTAGAAAATGAAACCATGCAAACCTATTCTGGTACAACCTCAAAATACAATTATGAACCTGAAAATGAGCATAATATGGGTTCTTTAAAGCAAAAAATAAAAGACAAAAAAGTGAATGCTAATGAGTTGAAGTGAATTGAATGAAATAACTTGAGATCAAAAGCCACCCATCTTTTTACGCGTCCAGGCCTAGCTGTCACTGTAGGTGGTGCTGGTGCCGATGTACGGTGAAAGGTACTGATTGTTACCACGGAGACCTGACTGATCTCCATGACTTTGCAGGCGCACAACAGAGGCCTCCTTGATGCGGGCTTTTGATGGAAGACCTCTGTCAGAGCAGCTCCATACATGTGTATGTATTTCTCCATAGAAAGGTTGGCGTTAACTCCGGTCACAGTGACCAATTAGCCCTGGCAGAGAGTGGCCTCCTGACCCTTGACCCCCGCTGGGTAGTCTTATCCATTAACCCCTTGGGCCCCAGCTGGAGTTGATGTAGTATCCTTTCTTCTGGCTCTGCTAAACACACGGCCACATTCACCCTGCAGCTTCCACTTTCTGTCTCTTTGGCCCTCTCCTCTGTTCCTCGGATGTGTCAGCTCGCTCCTCCTGTTGACCTTTTGAGTCCTTGACCGCACTGAAAGCGTCGGTCCGCCGCCATCATCCCCACACTCACTACACTCTCCAATAGAGCACCAGATCTCTTTTTAGTGTGCATGATATCCTCTTCTTGTATTTGCTCTCTAGATCTTCACTCTATAGATCTACTGAGGTTGTCCCTGTCAGTTTTATTTGACTCAGTTTGTTTCCACTATTTTTCTTCTTTTTTTCTACTTAACTTTTGAGAGGTGTTGCCATTAAAGACTATGTATGTTTAACTTTTTTTGTGACCAATTCTTTTTTTTGACATATTTGAGAAATAAACAGTGACAAACAATTGTGAACAATACAGTGAAACAAAGGGTCACGCATCCCAGGGTCAAAAACAATATTCAAAAAAAGAAATAATAATAATTAAACAGAGGAAAGACGGGAGGGAGGGAGACAAAACAACACATGCAGAAACAGACACACACACAGAAAGACACAAGACAAGAGCCCAAACATCTGTACAAGTTAGAGGTCGGGCTGGGTAGCGAGCTTCCTCTCAAGCCTGATCACATGTCTCCCCCCAGCCACCTTGACTTGTATAAATAAAGGTTAAAGAAATATTCTACTGACAAAATGAGCTCCATTTAACTTGAATTCAAAGACAATGCAGAATGGTTGGGGTTTACTGTTGTGTTGTGTGAATTTGTGTCCAAAAATCAGTCAATAGATAATGTCTACGTTTATTATTAACCCTTTATACATTTATATGTACCCATATATTCCTTTTTTCCCTTGTTATGTAATCAGACATTTGAGAACACAACGCACGCAAGGAAACAAAGTGAAGTAGATGCTAAGACTGTTATGATGTATCTACTGAGAATTGTTAGGACAACACCGACTTTACATGAATATGACATACGTATTACATATATTCAATCAATACTACAAGGAACACCTAGCAAGCACTTGTTATAATGGTGATTATGATATTCAAATAAACCCCATTACTTTATTCCAAAAAGGCACATTTTGTGGGTTGACCAGTGATGCTAGAATCTTTGACCAATAGGGCGTCTTAGATATGTTAGTTAATAGTTTTTAGGTCACACATGCCACTACCTTTGTGTAATGGAACCAACTTAGCTGCTTTCCATCACCATGCAAAACTATTAATACTTTCAAGTTAATAGAGATACAACCATTATGTCTCGCTGATAGCAGCAGCTGTATTTGTGAGTTTTACAGTATGTGTCACATGATGTTAAAGCTGATGAAAGTAAGAAGCTTGAACTTGCAAATGTCTGCCGAGCTGGTTCAGAGTTTACTAACTTAATACATTAAAAAGTGATGAACTAGTTTAAATCCTGGGGCGAAGGAATACACTTCAGCAGTCAAAATTTTCTTGAAGACATCAAGTTTTGACTGACATTTGCCCAGATGAACTTTGTCTGGCCAAAGTTAAGGCGGCATCAGTCATGACCTTCCCTGTTTTACGCTCCGCTGCCTGGGAGCCATGCCAGGCCTCTCACAGGAGGTGAAGGGAGAGTCAATGATCCTCTGTTCCCTGGAGGTTCTGTGCTTTGATCAGACAGATGCAGCGCTGCACCAGACAGCTATGAAGGAGGTGACGATGATCTTGTAAAACTGAACGAGTGGTGTTCTGAAGATCTGCCATGCATGTGGACATATTCAATTTGATCGATTTGTGAACACTAAATAGGCTCCCAAGTTCCTCAGAGTTAAAAGTGACAAGAAATGTTATAGCCATCGTATTTTTGAAAGGTATTTCCAACTAGTATAATTCCTAGTCTTAATGATACCCTAGGTGAATTAGCAGTGTGTACTTTCTTTTATGTTAATTCGTATTATTATTGCAGTTGGCTAGAATGCACACATGAGTTCTAGTGCCCCCTGCTGAAAGGCATGAAGCAATAAAGAGCCATTTATCACTGAAAGCATTCATTTCCCCAGAAATGAATTGTCTGACTGAGTGATTAATACAGAACAGAGTGGCAGCTTGTTGTAACTTGCACGTTTTGCTTTAACATTCAGCGTGCATCTAAAGAAAGTAGTCTCTGTCTGTATGTCTGTCCTTTGATTTTCCTGACAACTGTTCATCAAATCAACATCGCACTTTGCGTGTGAATTGCTGAGGACCCAAAGAAGTGCAGTGTTGAGTGTGAGTTCTTGAGATCTACAGGAAATATGTATAAGCTATACATTGTGTACACACTGTGTAGTGTAGGGTAGTGCAGTGACACTGCTGAACAGCATGCTGGGGACAAGCATCAGCGATTTGACTTTCCAAATAAAAGCTTTTTTTCTCTGAAATACCCTGGTCCCGAACAGCTAGCTGCTAGCACATCCCCGTTCCCAACAGGCACTGCACTGTTATGAATACATAAGAACACTGGCGTAAAATAAATCTGTTTCGAAATGGACATTAAAAAGAACAAAGTGTTCATCTGCAAGTTAATCATGTGCATGTATACTCAGAACATCAGATGGCTGAGATGATAAATAAAATTGTATAAAATACTGAATTTCATTCAAAGTTAGCTGTGAAGTAAGAATAAAATCAATGATACCATTAAAAGTGTACGAGCACAAGCTCGAGCCTTAAATAAAAACCTTTTTCTGCTCATTTTCATTGTTAAATGGGGGACTGTGGCTCAGTAGAGTAGAGCGGAGAGAGAGGTAGAGCGGTTGCTTGCCAATCGGAAGGTTGGTGGTTCAATCCCTAGCCCTGCAGTCCCCAGTCGAAGTGTCCTTGGGCAAGACACTGAACCCCAAGTGTGCCCTGACGCTGCGCATCAGAGTGTAAATGTGTGTGAGTGTGTATCTGAGTTGCAGGTTACCTTGAAAGGCAAACTTGGCCACAGTGCATGAATGTGTGTGAATCATGAATGGTTCCTGTATGATGTAAAAGTGCTTTGAGCAGTCAATAAAACTAAAAAAGGGCGATATAAGAACTGTTCATTTACAAATAACAAGACTAAAACACATGGGCGGTGAGCCTGGACAGAGCCTTAACAATACAGTAAACTGCATAAAATTAGCACTAATTGGTTAGCAGACTGGAAAAGTCTTACCACATTCTAACAGTTGTCCAAGAACCCTTCAATGAATCAAGCGTGTGTTCAAACCCTAATTCACAGCTGATTTAAATGTCATGTTAAGAGAGATCAGTGTTGTGTTTCAAAGTCTTAAAGATGCTAATGAGTCTTCAGTATTTCAGTTTCTTTCAGAGTAAAAGAGACATGGTCAGATCTGTAGAGGCTTCCTGGGTCTGAAAATCAAAGGCCTCATTGAAAACCAAATAGAGCAACATCAGTGGATTACAAGGTTTCAAACAGCAGGGCTCCACGGTCAACACAGGGAGAGAAAGGCCGAGTCAGGGAATCACCAAGTGATTGAAATCACAAGTGGAAGTTTTAAAGAGGTGAGTTTTAACATGATCCAAGCGTTGTTGTTAAAAATGATGTCTTTAAAGCTGCTGTAATAGATCTTTTATTTATATACTGTGTATAATAAAGGTTGTTAGGTAAGCACAACAGGCCATATAGAGTCTTAAAACTGACTGGTTTATAGCACATTTCATACACAGATATTACACAAAGAATTCCAAGAAGTCTGTTTTTTGTGAAATAAATTGATGAAAATTTTGAATTGATCATTTAGATAACACATCGTTAAAGTAAATGCATGGACCTATTTTTGCATTTTTCTATAATTTTTAAGAAAAGCTCTTTCATTCTCATAAATTATATATTAACAGATGTTATAAGACATGGGCCACACAGCTAAGATAACAGCTGCAGCATATTGTGAAATACAAAATTAAACTTTATAGCTGTTTGATACTAATTGATAATGAATTGAAACTTAAATCAAACAATATCATATGTGTATATATCTATATTACACTGGGTTCTGTGTCAGTATAAGATAAAGACTGAAGTGAATGATGCTATCAACATGTCAGGTTCAATGAACTCACTCCTTGAAATGTAATGTGCACTTTAGATCTAACTTCAAAGAGGCTGCTTGTCTTATCAGGTAGCAACACCACATCTTATAGAGGCTACAGTTTTGAAATGTGGAAAGTAACTCAAGTACTGCACTTAACTACATATTTCAGGTACTTCCATTTTGTTACTTTATCCTTCTACTCCTCAAAATTTCTGTAGGGAAAGTTTTGCCCCAAGACATATATTTTACATCTATACACATTACTTTGCAGATTGAGATTTTACATAGATTAGAAACATTTTGTATGATAAATATATAAAATGTTTATTATAATTAGAAAATATGATGGATTCTTACTAATGTATTAGGCCTTTCGACATTCCAACAGTATATCAATTGGTTCAACTGAGCTCCACCTCAATAGACCAACTCAACAATAGTAATAATACAGCAAGATAGACTTCTTTTCTGAGAGGTTTCTCTCCATATATCTATTCCTGATTATTGCTTATATGTATTATTACATATTTTTTAATGTCTGCATATAATAGAGGCTAAATATAACACAAAGTACACACAAAATAACACAAAATAATCAAAAGCATGTATCCATTTTGAAAAAAAACATTTACTTGAAATATCAACATTTTCTCAAAAAGTATAAATAATGATTTATGATTGATTTCAAATTTTTATACAAAAATAATACATTAGGAGGAGAAATAGAATCATGTCCTGTCCCACAAGTATGAGTGCCCTCTGATCAGATGGCAGTAGATGTGCCTATAATAACAGTCACAAGCCAACCAACATAATAATAACAAATGTGACCTAATATTGAACAGGAGACTGGATCTGGCACACTTATGATTGCAGGGTTCAGTAGTCAAAATGCCATTTTTGTCTCATAAAAACATGGGTGGTTATAGTGATTCTTGATGCCAAATTTGGTCCTCATCTCAACCTTTCTCATCATTGTCCAGCTAAGTTCAGGTTAACTGTAACTGAATCTTTGTTCGGACAGAACCTTGCTCACAAAGTAAACAGGCCATGGGAAAATGACATAAACTGGACACAAACACACACCTGCACGCCTGTAGCCTATAGTTACTTAGGTAGACTAAGCCCAAACAGTCAAAAATAGGCAGAAGGAAGTTCGCTGCTACCTTTACACCTCTTCCTAACATACAGAACTCTGGTAGATGGAGTGAGGAGAATTGTCCAGATATATTTTGAGCAATGTCGCAAAGTGATGAGGGATGGGCTTTTTTTTTGCTACCTTTTTGATTTCTCCCTCTGCAAATAAGTGTGTAAGTTCTTTATTTTTAACTAACGCCATTTTAGCTGCGGATTAAATAAGATGCCACTTCTCAACTTCATAAAGGAGTCTCCGTTCCTCCATGTTGACAGGAGGGAAAACAGAAGCTTTGCCACAAAGAGCCAGGGCTGAGCCGGTTAACCGACACACGGAGCAGGGTGAAACAATCTGATGTTGGCTAGTTTGCATCATGTCCAGTTAAGAAGAGGTGTGAAACTGTCCGCGTGGGCGTCTGTACCCACAGCAGCCGCTCCTCTCCCCAACATTTCTCAGTCTTTGTGGATTCCTGTATGATTAGAGCAGCTGCTATCACAACATTGCGCTCTTTCATGTTTCTCTCCTTCACAAAATACCAGACTAACATGACTTGTTTTGTTTCTGAATACTTGTCAATATTTTCATTCTAACCTTGGGGGGTCCTGCCACCATGATGTAAGATGAGGAGTTATTAACAATATTTGTCCTATTTGGTATCTCTTCACATTGAGGCAGGAAGTGGGAGAAGTAGGAGGAAGAGGGCGAGACCCATTCCTGAAATTCACCTGAACCTGTGTGCAAACAACATGGAGGGGAAGGGCCGCATTAAAGTGTGTGATTCAGTCTCCCTCCGTAGACATTGCAGGCTGACTCGTATTCTTTGGCATTTTTGTCACACATACATCCATCTGCTTTTGTGTTATTTTACAGGCAGCTTTATCAACAGCAATTCCAGTACAGTAAATATAAGCATAATTGTTGGTGACTTCACTGATAGTGCATATTCATTTCCAGTCTCAAGTGTGTGGAGTTCTGTGCCAAGTCCAGTTTTACCTAGCATCGCGTATTGACGCATTGCATAGTCCTCTCAAGATTGTCAAAGTCTTTTCAATCACAGTATACACATTGAACAACCTGAAATGATGAATCCCTCACATTCATCGCCTGCACTTTTGCAAGCACAGTAAAACTGAGTGTGAAAAAAGAACATGGAAGACTCCTTTAAAGCCAAGTAGGAATGTCAAATGCATGCACAAGATCAATGGGGTCATTGGGATTGTCACACAGTTCTGCTCACGTGCAAAGTAATTTGTGTAGGCATCCAGGAACTTGTTGTGAGTCTTTCAGCCCCCACAGAGGCGGATATTTGTGTCTGTTACTTTTGGGTTGTCTTCATATTTCCACCTTAAATCAGAGTGTAACATAAGTTTGTCCCAGAGCCTTCGTTCAAGTCCATATCACAACAGTTTCTGAGCGCTTTTTTGGGTGCTTGGTTTTTGTTCCTTTTGTAATTTCAGATAAGAGGATGACAGGGGGGCATAAAAACTCTTACCTAAAAAACTGAATACTGGTTTCAAAGATTGTGTTAAAATCATCCTTGTTGATCATTTGTGTGCGGCGGAAGGGGAATCCAGTCTCCTCACTTTCAGGTGCAATGGGTTTCCCCCACCCCCTTCCCCCCCATACCATCCCCATTTTCACCGCATGGCCCACAGTTGTCGCCACTCCTCTCGTTTTGTTGACTGACTCATCATCCAGTGCGCCGTTTCTGGTTATTAAGAGTTGTCATGGTTACCGCTGGGAGAGGGTGGAAAAATGTGCTCCCGTTGCCGGGCACCGAGGCAGTCAGGTGGACGCTCTCACCAAGCTTGAAGAGGACACTGAAAGGAGAAGGAAAGAAATGTGAGACAGAGTAGACTCGCGTTACATAAAACAATAAATATAAGCTGTCCAGTAACACAGGTATACATCATGTGCATTAAGGCTGCCTGAAAGGGACAAATGAAACCTATATAAAAAATACCAGTAGTGGAAAGTAACAAAATACAGCTTTGAGATACTACAAGTTTTTCCATTTTATGCTACTTTATACTTTTACTTAACTACATTTTCAGAGGGAAACATTGTAATTTTTACTCCAATAAATGTAACTTACAGTAACTTGTTACTTTCACATTTAGAGTATAAATAGATATCATAATGTTCTAAAATATCATGCATTGTCATAGGTTAATTAGGTAGACTTGCACCTCTATCAACTACAACATAAAAGTTCAGTTTACATTATGCAATAATATTAGATACTAGATACTAGATTACTTTGTATATTTTAAGTATATGTTGTTGCTTGAGTACAAGGATTTTTACTTATAATGTTGTTGTTTTTATAGTATGGTACTCTTTACTAAGTAAATTATGTGAATACGTCTTCCACGACTGGTAAATACATCACCGTGGCACCTTCATGTGCCACACCTGACCAAATACATTCCCCATCCCTCTTCCCCTGACTCTCAAAAGCCTTGTTTCAATTGAAATGCTCTCTGTTTTCTAGATTGTGGAATTTATTTCCCCCTGCCTCTCCAGGGATATAGGCAGGTGACCCTGGTGTAACCCTGCGGCCCGCAAACAGCTTCACCTGATAAAGCTGACCCGCTGCTAAGACTTGAGTCATTAGATGCCGGGTTCTGAGCAGAGGTGAGTTTGCAACGGACTCAGGTATAATGGAGGGTTCTCTGTAAACAACGAGTGTTATAAAGTCTGAGCATGCTGGTCGTGTCATGAGAAGAAGGCTGCCCCGTCCAAATAAAGCCCTGATAAGAAAATACCTGGGAGAGCCTGCTAGTTAATTACTCTCCAAATAAATGTGTTTGTGAAATGCCACAAGGTGGTGATGCCAGTGGTGGGAAGTAACCACCAGTACTTTCACTCAAGTGCTGCACATAAGTAAAATTTGAAGGTACTTGTACAACATTTCAGAGGATAATACTTTTTACTGCACCAATTTTTTTGACAGATGTAGTGAGCAGTTGCTTGGCATATTAAGAGAAACAGGAGATAGGCTTATAAAATCTGTCCATCCATCAATTAGTTGATTAACAGAAAATAAGTTTTAAAAAAGGACTAAAATGTCATAGTTTATAGCTCTTCAAATCAAACAATTTGCTTTCAAATAGTTAAAATTTTAGTTAGTTATACATAGGAAGTCACCTCAGTGTTCTAATGTTTTTATAAACAATTAATTGAGGAAAAAGGGGTAATTGATAACAATAATACTAATTCTCAGTTTGAGCCTTACAATGTTATTATTAAAGATTAAACCAATGGTTTTTGGTTATGTGTGTTTGGTTGCAGCCACTTGTCATTCTTTAGTTTACATAAGTCGGAAACGTTTAATTTACAGCCGATCACATATCTAAAACCACTCCATCTGTATAAATCCTACAGTATTTAATGTGTTTAAGTAGTTCTTGAGTGTGTTTTCACAAATAAGGTCTAGTAGTTTTGTATAGTATTGTAGTAGTAGTGCACGTAATATTTATGAGTACTTTTTCCACCACAGGGTAGCTTAAAGCATTTATCACAACATTTACCTTAATTATTTTGCAGAAGTGTATTAATAAACCTCTGATTGACCCCCAAGAGAGAGCAAAATCCTGACCAAAATATGGCTACATTATGTAGCCTCAGAGAGATTTGTTTTACTTTCTGCCTCTTGTGAAGGTACACCGCACTTTGAGCTATCATCCCATCAACCCATCTGTCAGTAGCAGCGCGACAGTACAAGTGCTCGGCCCCAGCGTGGGAAATTGAGCGTGTGAACACACTGTGGACGACATTTCAGGCTAGAGCGATCACCGAGAGCAGGGAGAAGTAGGAAAGAGGAAGAGGTGTAATTACTCCCCACCCGGCCCATCTCATCTCCAGCCTCACTGTAGCATGGAGGAAAGTAGCAGCACACAAGGCTGGAGAACTTTGATTAACAGCGGGGCTCATTTCCTGATCGCATAGGTAACTCTCACCGGGGAGAGGAAAGTAAAAGGAGGCTGCGTTAATCAAGGCGTTCAGGCTGAGCTAGCAGCTGATTGATTAGACGTCTGTTGAAGAGGAAATAGGAATTCTGAGGAGTATACCATCCATATATCTGTCTGGTCTATTGGTTTGGAGCCGCATGAATGCATCAGCAGCAGCCTTGAACAACAACTAAAGGAAGTAAAAGCAACAGTATGCACGGCTACATAAATGATGTGATTAGTATGCCATTTTGGTGATTCTACCTATTTCAACTGCGTGACTGAACTAATAAAATTGTATTTACCCAGGAGAGACCCCCAAGTTGCACCATCTTGTTTACGGGGCCGTCCTAATGTGACAGGAATTAAACAAGTCAACACACAATCACAATACACACACACACACACACACACATTTCTCCCTGTCATGATGTAGTTCCTGGTGTCAGTGTGTGCTTTTGATAGTGTTGTTTCTCTCAATCAGAACAGGGTGAGCGAGACTTCTGTGTATCAGTGGTGATGAGAGAGCTAATCAAAGTGTTTACAGTACTTTTTAAAAGAGAGATTTCATGAAACGATAGTACTACCTGTTGATATAAGTGAGAATTATAACTAAAAGTGCAATAACATCTTAGATTTACTGCTGATTCTCATGCAAATACCCCCATATTGATTACAGACGCTGACTTTTGATCTAAATTCCACAATGGCAGCCAGACAGAGGTGAGAACATGCATCTAACTGTGAATGGGTATGATGACTAAGGACTGACCGTCTTGCTTGAGGACATTGAGCTGAGGGTGCTGATGCTGTTGGCGTCTGTGACCACCATGGCCGAGGGGAAACGTGACTGGTGGGAATATTGTGGGGGCTCTTGTTTGTGAGGATACACTGCAAAGGAAAAGCAGACAGATAGTTAGATTTCTAAACTTGTACATGAATGTTTTTAAAAAACCTTATATGAGGGGGGACATTAAAAAGCAGGACGTTTATGTTGAGCAACGTGTCCACTTAGCTTAATTCCTGAAAATACCAAAGTCTCAAGAGAAGAAGATCTGATCTAAAATCTAGTATTTATGAGTGGAGCTAGCTTTCTTTTAATATTGACAGACAGACAGCAGCAAAAGATTTGACTCCTGTCGTCTCGTGGGCAGAGATGTGTCCGTGCATGACACCAAAACTGAATTTCAGCAAGGAAACCACACCTAATAGATTATAATAGAGTGAAGACGGTGTTTTATAGGCTGTTTTTATAGAGATATTGCCTTGTTCACACTACAGTATTTACTGTATACCAGTTATATAACTTACTCGTTCCCAATCTTGAAACTGAACCACTAAAAGAGTCCCTAATGTCACTATAAGGATAGGAAAGAATCAAAAACACATGTCCTCTACACAACTGTTCATTTGTTTATGTGAAATATTGGACCGTTTTAACCTTTCAGGCCTCTTAAATGATTGAAACCTAACTTTTTAGCCAAAAAGGTTGGGCACCAAAGATGTATCTGATTTTCAAAGCACAATAGAAGCTTGTATACAAAGAAGAGTAAGTAAGTAGAGTAGAAAGGAGTGTTACTGACTGTGGGAGTGTGTGACAGTAGCCATGAACGGCTGCTGGCTCATGTGGCTGGGGGACTGCTGCATCAGGCTCTGCTGGTGGGGGCTGTGGAGCTGCTGGGAAAACTGCACCGGCTGCAGTGCCGCGAGGCTGCCCGCCACGCTGTTGATCACCGGCACCGGCTGGGATTGCGACGTGTTTAAACCTAGTGAGACACAGCGAAAACCTCAGTTGAACCGTGTCACGATGAAATAAATTCAATGACTTCTTTTCTGGAGGGCCGGAGGACTTACTCTGTGCTATTGCCATGACTCCAGACAGAGGCATGATGAGGTTTTGTGTCTGCTGATGGCTGTGATGGGAATTGTGGATGTTGGTCAGTGTACTGACTGGAGGAAGTCCTCCACCTGAACCTGAAATCTGGAGAGAGATGAAAGAAACAAACTTAGAGAACTGATTTATTGCTGTGGCATTTTTGTTATAACAGACTACAACACTCAAAGTTAGTGTCTGCTATGTCAATTCACATAAACGTATTTTCAAAGTGAAACAGATGTTGGCTACTAAACAAACAAAAGAAGTAAATGTTGACTTGGTTTATGTTCTTTTGTATAACACTACACTTGTGTAACTCCACTCATATACAGCACACATGCAAATACTGATAAGAAACGAAAAGTAAAGACGAAATAATCATACAAAAAACTTTAGCAGGAAGACTGTGCATGAGTTTTTGTAGCACATTGACCGTGTTTGTACCTGCATGCTGGTAATACCAGCATGCATAATAATGCTAGTAATGGCTAGTAATCTGGATCAGGATCTTCCAATTTGTGGGACTGTGACTTTTTGACTACTGCCCGCTTCCCACAGAGGACAGAACAGCAAAACACTCATCAGAAAACGAGAATATACTGTTGAATACATACAACAGTGGCTGCCCTCGCTGTGGTCATTTCACATAATGTCGCTTCAAAAGGCAGAAGTATTTTGATCTGACAGGGAAGTTAGTAAATAGTTTTGAACATTTCAGTTGCGATATAGCATTATTGCCCTAATTGACCAGTTAAGTGGTTTAATTTTTCGTTGATGGGATTTTTCATTTTGGTGTAAGAAGAATAATATATTCTATATTCTATTTTGACAGTAAATCACACATCACGTATCAGAAGTATTGTTGCACCACCACCCAAACGCTTTGGGCCCATGCACGGGTTTCCTTGTCACTGATCAAATATTGGACTAGGGCAGAAGGGAGAAACTCTGAAGTAGACACACTGAAAAAAAAACTGGGGTATAATCAAATGTTGGCGTCATGTCAGTGGCAGAACAAGCAGTGCTCCACCTGTGGCTCCACTTTTCAAGGCATTTAATCAATAAGAACAGAATGTTTCATTGTCAGGCGTATTGGCTGAGCGATGAACATGCCTGGTACACTCTGGTGAAGGCTAGTCCAGCCATGGCCTGCCACCCCTGCTCCACCTTCCAAACAGAGCAGCACAATGAGCTATTTGTGCTTGTACGTTTATGCTAATAGCAGGCCAGGTCTTATCTAATCTGAGGCCATGAAGGCCCAGGTGTGTTCACTCACCATCTTGACGTCAGGTGACAGCAGACTGTGGCTGTGGTCCAATCCTCCCGGAGACACCTGCTGAAGCACCGATTGGCTGGTCGCCATGCCGTTGCTACTGTGGTGACTTATGGTCGTGGAGGAGGTGACCTCACCGGGGCCTTGGCTGTAACGCACTGAGAGAGAGAGAAACAGAATGTTAGTTTCACCTGTCGTGTCATACAACTGTAACACTTACAGTACGTGGGGCAGAGAGATAGTAGCGTCAGCCTGGTTCTGTGCTGAGAAACGCCGCTTTCACTTCAATCAACCTGCTCTTTGACTCAGACAGGGGAGGACAGAGCAAACAAACACTGTGACCCGTCTGCTGCTATCTGCGTAACTGAGCCAAGGCCATTCACTGTGTTCACTGACTCACAACAGTAGAACTCCTATCAGATCTGATCAACAAACAAATGTTACCCATCCTAATTACATCAGTGGGAAATGTAACCAGTACTTTAAACAAAATGTACTTAAAGTAGAAGCAATCGTACTCAGTCTGCAAAAAATGTGTCCGATTTTTTATATACCGATGCTGATGCATCAGTATACAAAAAGCAGCATTTTGCTTTTGTAGCTGGCTCGAGGTGGATTTAACTACGTCATATACAGTTCACTTCAGTCCAGTGATTCACCAACCAAGGGGTCCGACTCCCTCTAAAGGGCCACAAGATAAATTTGAGGGGGAGATGATTAATGTGGTAGGACAGAAGAAAAAAGTTCTGCTACATAAAATTGTCTAACCTGTGATTATAGCTCTTTCAGCCTAAATGAAATGATCTAAGAAGTACATTTTGAGAGTTAATCAGAGGGATTATTACATAACATCTACGTAACAAATTGTAAAAGTAACTAGAAAACTACTAAAAACCTGTCAGATAAATATGGTGGAGTAACAAGACTAAATTTAAGGACCTTACATTTTTACATTAGTGTAGTGTTTGAGTAAATGCACTTTTCGTACAATTTTCACTTATTCACAGTGAAGTTGCACTGAAAATGAAATTCTGCTTTTAGTGCCATCCCTTAAGCTTGTGTCTAGACTTAGTGTTGTCTGTCACTGGTGGCCCGAAGGAATGCTTCACCCCACCACAACCGACAATCAAATGCCTGTTTGCCGATGCAGGCCCCCTCTGATACCAACAGAGTAAACATTACACAATAACAAGCAATGTCAAACACATTCTTATCCTGTGGTCTCAGCCTTACGCTCTCTAAAGTGTCCCTCCCTCAGTGACAGTGTAGAGACAGACTCTGTTTGCACTCAGATCTCCCATCTTCCCCGAGCCCTCCGTCCCTGACCCAGGTGTGACAGCTTGAATGCCCTGTCAAAGTCGGTCAGACATGACAGCAGGCATTGACATGCAGTGATTTTAAAATAAAAAGGAGGGAGAGGCGCTGACACTAAATGTGACCGATGAAGGGGGCATTGATTTCTTGTCAGTGCTGAAAACTGGAACAGGATGTGTTTGCAGATCTGAATTGTTTGCCTCAGGTGTCAGGGAAGCAAATTGCAAATTACCGCAAATTAATCTTTCTTTGAGTTGGTGGATGTGGGTTCAGGTCGGCTATATGTCCACGCTTTACACTGCAGTTATTGCCGCTCTCATGTCTGTGCACAAATTAAAAAAGCTACAGTCAGCAGTTGGTTTAGCTTAGCATAAAGTGGGGGGAGCAGCTGGTCTGGCTCTGTCCAAAACAAACAAGAAAACAGATATGACATGTTACTACTGAGCTTTAGAGATGCTGGTAACTTTAGTCAGATTTTCTTTAACCTTTTGACAAAGTCAGGCTAGTTGTTTCCCCCTGCTTTCAGTCTTTATGCTAAGCTAAGCTAAGCTGACTGTCTTTAGGCTCCAGCTCCACATTTACCAGACAGACATGAGAGTGTTATCGATCATCTAACTCTCATTAAGAAAGCAAACAAGCATATTTTCCATAATGTTGAACTATTCCTTTAACTACGGACAGAAACCTCGATGTCTGATGCCAGAGCACCATATTTCATCCTCCAGAGTACCTGTCCTCCATTTTGTTCATCCCACAGACTTCATATTGTCTTCAGGAACATACTAGCAACCCCACAACACTCCACCACGCCTTGTAAACATTGCCGCAGAACAATAAAGCACTCTATTGGACTCATGACCCCCATTGCCACACAATAGAGGAGGACTCATAAAAAGGCAGTTATCTCGAAGCTGGGCGACCTCTTAAAGTGCCAGACAGAGAAAAGGATGCTATTCAGGCCAGTTTTGTTTCTTTGGGTTCAGCAGTAATTGCAGCTGTAGGGAAACTAGTTGTAAGGAAGGAGGACTTCAACAATCTAAACTAAGAGACTCTGGGTTTCTAGAAAGCAGGTTTTCTGCAGACACACTTAAAGTCACTAAGCACTTATAATAATAATAATTTAACTTGGAGATTCCGTAAAACTAAAGTTTTGCTCTGGCAAGATGAGACAATCTGTGAAAAACTGAGGCGTCCTTTTAAAGAGTAGGGGGAGGGCGAGAACTTCAGAAGGGGAGTGGCAGCAAGGATCTTCAGCAGGTTTAAAAGGCTCTAGCTCCCTGTGTGACCCATGTAAAATCAAAGCCTGCCTCCCCAACCCCAGGCAGTGCTCATTGTAGTGCCGCTGCATATGACAGACCTCCTGGGTCTCTGCAGGACGTAGCCAGTCTCTTCTTTGTGGTTTTCTGGGAGACACAGAGCAGTGGAAACTGCAGACCTAGGCCATCCTTTTCTGTGTGTGTCTTGTTTTAAGCTAGCCTAAGGGGGTGATGGAAACCCACGCAACCCACGGATAATCCCCCCCTACTACTGTGTCGGATCAGGAACTTCTGAGTCTGCTAGTTTTGTTACATGCAGAAGGATGCAGCTCAACCTACACGGCAATGATTCAATTTTATGATGACTTAGCCTTGCAAAATACCAGTATCTTAAAATACTCTATAACAAGTAAAACTCCTGCATTCACACACACACACACACACACACACTGCATTCATTTACACAGTAAATGTACAGAAAGTATTATTCGCCCCAAGGGGTCACTAGATAAATGTGAGGGGTTGTAAGATGGTAAATGGGGCAGGAAAAAGAAAAAGTTATGCAACGCGCATTTTTATGAATTTACAATAATCTGTGTTTTTTTTCATCTGTTAGGTTTAACAGTTAAACCTTATTTTAAAAAAAGGTTTAGAGGAGAACGTCGTCTGTGGTGGAACATCTATAACTGACATCTGATAATTGCCAAGGGGCCATAACCAGACTCTGATTTTTGTAAGCAAAGTGGTCCTATTGGTTTTGAACCAATAGTTTAATCCTCAGCTATGCATCATATTTTGAAAGAATATCTTATTTTGAAAAGGTTGTTGTTGTCAAATAACTATAGTGAAGTGAAAAGTGCAATATTTTGCGGAGCAAAAGTACAAGGTAACATCCAATAGAAATACTCAGGTAAACATCCTTTAAAATTATGTTTGCATAAGAAAATCTAATATCTGTAAAAATACATTTGTAAGTAACATATTCAGATCTAACCATACTCTCTCAGGCTACACGACCTGCCCACTTTACTACAAGACACGCCCACTCCACTACACCACAAACCTCTGAGATAACTTCCTGCAATAATTTACTTATTTAAACCCAAGCCATGGTCTTTTTCCTAAATCTAACCAAGCAGTTTTTGTGTGCATAACATAACCTAGTTTGGTGCCCACCCAACTGCGATCGTTTTAAGGGCGAGTCATATAGTAGGTGTATCCTGTAGTACTGTGGACCCACAGATAAACCCGCTTGGAAATATTGGCCGTTGCCCCCAGAGACTAAAACGTCGTCAGACCAATTGCCAATGGGTTCCAAGATTAAGCTGAGATAAATGCTTCAAAGTAAAATGGCGTAAATAAAATGGATTATTTGAGCTCAGTAAACGTTATGAGTGGATAAACAGTAAGTAAATATTTCATTGGAAAACACAGGTGTGTGCACACATATGCCTCCTGACAAACTATGCCATCTGCCTGGAATCTGTTTCATTTCTGTAAGTAAAAAGGTCCCCACCAAAACTGCACCCCACACTGTTTGATTGTCTATCCAGTTGTGACCGACGGATTAACGAACTGAAACAGAATCAATAAAAACTCCCAAAGTAAGAGTTTCCTTGATCTGACCCAGCAGTGACCTCCCTCGTATGACTGAAGGTGTGGCGACGGTTTAAGGAGGGGGGTGACTGGCTTTCTCTGTAGGCGAAGAAGGGGTCATCAGTCCTGTCTGGCCAGAAAAGAGCCAATACTTCAGTGGACAGCT
Organism: Etheostoma cragini; assembly: GCF_013103735.1. NCBI lineage: Eukaryota > Metazoa > Chordata > Actinopteri > Perciformes > Percidae > Etheostoma > Etheostoma cragini. Next base: position 6,711,569 of record NC_048409.1, read on the forward strand.
CCTGCTGCTTCAAGTCTGCACCCAGCCTCAGCAACTATACCAGTGCCCATAAAGATGAAGGGGGGAGGCTTTAAAATCAGTCCTCCTCAAGGCCCAGCAGAGACAAATGAACCTAGGTTACAGTGACTGCAGTCTTCTAATACACCACAGACAATGGGACTTCCTGCTGAGGGAGAGTATAGAGAGTAGAAGTCAGAGGAGCCCCTAATCAAAGGCCTGGGAGATGTAGTAGCAAAGGATTTTAATTGTCCATTAAGCATGCATAATACAGGCCGTGCCCTAGCAACGCAATGAGACGCCCTGCTGGGATATTATTGTCAGGCCAGGGGCTGACACTGAAAAACAGCTGATGCTGTCGGCAGGATGCCAGCAGGACACCTTGTAAGAAGCCAGGTCTTTTGGGGGGGGAGCAAAGTGTTTTCCGCCGTGCAACCTTATCGCTGACCCCTCTGGCTTGGACACCTGAGGTCAATGCCTGGTCAGGTGAAGAAGAAAAAAAAAACTCAAGCAAATAGACAATCACCAAAGGTAAAAGAGCAAGCCAAGGCAAACAGTTTGTTTTCCCTTCAAAGCTTGCCTCATGTTCGAACACGAGAGGACAACAATAGGTTCTGAGTGAGACTCTCAAATCACAGTTTTATGGAGGGTGAGTGATGGCACGGAGGATAATGCTCCGTGAGGGCTGTTAGCTTTGTATTTATGTCGTATACACCAGGTAGACTCAGTCAACACTAATTACTCCAAAAGGCAAACAGGTCAGGGTGAAATGGTCAGAGCAATAACACACAGCATTTCCTTGTTTTGGAGACTCTCCGAGCAGAGTCATTAGCAACCTGCATGGAAGTTGAAATGTGGAAAAGACAGCGTAATGTTGAGTAAATCTGGATCTGTC
>NC_048409.1:6712470-6719576 GCF_013103735.1 Etheostoma cragini
CCCCTCACTGCCCCTGGCCTGACCCTGGCCTGTCACAGGATTGCTGCCCTTTGTGTCATGCTTCTCCATGCTGACTTTGGAGTGGAGATTGCAGGTACAATGTGAATTGTTCTCAGTGTGTTTTCAAAGATCAGAATAACAATGGCATTTGCTCAGCTCACTCACTCACACTCATTGATCACTTGCCCCCTCTTTCTCTGCCTCTCTGATCACATCAACTGTGCTTTTAACCATGTTACATTAGCCAGTATTGACTGTATTTTCACACAGAATTACTAAATCATGCAATTCTCTGCCCAATTGTCTTAAATATATATTTTCTTTGTAAACTGATGTATTTCATGCATACTCTGTCACTACTAAGCAATGAATCTGCATGGGACGCATAAAAGGGACCTTTACACATAAAAGTCTGTGTAAAAGTCTTGAGAAGTTCTGCAGTTATGTAAGTAATGTAGGCACCAGGTTCAGACAATGACAAAAAATGCATGAAATGAAAAATACAATATCTTGGCTCGTGCTGTATCGATTATGGAACTTTTCTTTTTAAACTATCGGACAATGTTAAAGGATCACTAAATCGGTGGAGTTCTCTTTTAAAGACAAGTTACATTCTGTCTGTCTGTGTGATGTTAAACTGCATGCAAAGCAACGCCACTTGGCATCTTACTGGGAGGTGAAATGCTGGTATGATGTGGCGAGCTGTGTGACAGCAGAGGGTTCATACTGTGGGGTGGTAGGCTGACGGAGTCCATGGCCAGCTTCTGCCTGAAGGCTTCCTCTTTACGCCGGTTGGCAAACCAGTTGTAGACTCGCACTTCGGTGACCAGATTAGAGCCGAGGCCCTGAGCTTTGGAGGGGGAGACGCCTCTCTGAAGACATTCAGCTCTGCAGAAAACAGGTGAACAAGGTTAAAAAATTAGGATTGATATCGTTTGGTTTGTATTTGTCTAAGAAGGTAGAGGAAGGTCATGTTAATCAACCTGTTGCACTCTTCTACCAATGATTCCCTCTCCTCCTTGCTGGGGTTTTTCTGCCTTTCATAGGCCTGGTACAGGATTTGTTGGGACGCAGGGCCCCATTTGAAACGGTTACGTCTCATTTTCTTGCAGGAGGGTTCGCTGCCAACCTCTTCACCGGGCGGTCCCATGCCCTGACCGGACGGGTTGAACTCTGGGAAAAAAAACACCTGATCCTGATTGCCTTTGTCTGTCATGTTGCTGCCAGAGCCTAGCACTGCCTGGTTGAACTCTGCAAAACAAGAAGAGCTACATTCAATATACGTTTCAAAATGCTTTCTTTTATTGCAAAACCACAGAAAGAAAACACAGATTGTAAAAGTAGAAGTTAGTCAGACAGATGATAGTGTGTTTTTTAATGAATCAACAAGTAATTTGTTTTCCTTTAGATGCATTTTGGCAAACTTCAGTTTTCAGTACTTAGCAAGATTATGTCATCCAGCCTAATGACAAAATGTCCAACCCAACTTGATATCCCTGCAGGTTCTCAACCCAAATAAAGAGCTGTTTTGCTGTCAACTACACATTACAGGCCAGGGCGAGGCTGTGAGAAACTCAAATATTAACTTACGTCTGAGAATTTCCCGCTGTTTCCTGACGTACCAGGTGTAGAGGGCCGCTCGCTTCTGTGTTTTCATGGGCGTGCCTTTGTTGAGATGCTGGGAGAGGTGAGATTGGTTCAGTCCTGTAACGTCCACCACCTCCCGTTGGGGGATGTTGTGCTGTTGCATGTAACCTTTGATCATGCGGGCAGCACGCCATGGATCCTCTCTGGGTTCAGATAAAACACAGCAGCACAAATCAGTCATTTTACCACTGGACTAAGTGCAGCTTTTAGAGGGAAGTAGAAAAGAGCAAACACACCTTTACTCACATTTATGGCTGAATTAAAGTTGTTTGGTCAAATGAATTAAAGGTAACCAGGAGTTTGGTTGTAAGTTGATATAAAAGTTGTGTATTTATGAAATACACTGATCAAACACACATGAACTTGTTCCTTTTCTTTAGCTTTTTCAAGGCCTCCAGTTTAAAGGGCAACAAGTCCACTCACTGACGACCTGTTGTGTGTATCAACGTCGCCCGTTCAGTAGGCTCTACAGTTTTTTCAAAAGTTAGTTTAAGTGGATTCAGGCTGGTTGAGAAACTTAGACTTAGCCTGGCAACAGTTGGACAGGGTTTGTGTAAATGTGAAGCAAGCATGGACAAAAAAAAGCAAATGAAAAGATAAATTTGTCAGATTTTTTTATATGCTATTTGTAAAATGTATAAAAACTTGGCCTCCGAAAAATAGTCACTGTAAGCTACATATGTATGTATTTATCCACAGGCCTATCAGATGTTCTTCATTACGTCACGGTACAGTAATATACTTGTCTTTAAATGAATTTAATCTCAAAGAAATGCGAAATTCACTCCAAAAAATAATGGTGTTTATGTATTTAAGAAATTACATTCAGGGCCTACTTGTGTAAATATTAACTTTGACTCCATATATGAATTTAGCATTAAAATTATGTTCTTACCTGTAGAATAAGCCCTTCACATTTTTCATTAGGACTTAACGTCATAGTTCTGCAGCAGCAAGGATATGTACCAAAAGCTCCCCGGAGGTATACCGGAGCCTTGGCCGGTTACCCGGGATAGACACACCGTCGTCGGTAACTGGAGCGAATGTACACGCGTCTGTTTGATTAGGAGAACGTGGAGGCCTACATAAGTCTGCGGGTTAAGTGGGAGATGTTAGTTTATAACTTTTGACAATGAATAACCCGATCTCCATTCACTCTAATCACACGCCACTGTGTATCTTTCAGTTGATGATTTATAGAATAAAATTAATAATAACTTAACCACACGTGGCTTAGTTTTGATATTCTTCCGGTCTTGTTTCAGCCTTAAATATTTATTTTGCAGTGAATCAAGTCCTCTGAATGGAATTTAGGGATCACGAGTTATATTTTATTTTGGCATGACAGACAAATGAACAAATGGAAACAAATTTGAGTCCTAATCAAATATAAATCAAAATGCATTATTGTGACTATTATTGTTATTAGTAGTAGTAGTAATAGGCCTAGTAAAATTAGTAGTAGTAGGTATTATTATTATTATTATTGTGGGCTATTATCGTATTTATTAAAAGTGTTAATATTAAATAATTACAGGCTACTCGGTTTTTTGCCTGTAAATTCTCAGCCATAAATTGTTTAGCTTACTTTCTCTTCATGTCGCCCTTTGCCGGATTTTTAGCCTATCCTTAGGAGGGGGGGGGGGTATATAGGCCCCTAGTTAATAATAAATAGATTTAAGTTCAGCTGATATTTTCCAAAGGTAAAGAAATAATAATCCATGTGGATAATTAGTAACCAGACTGTGAAAACAGAACCGCGGCGGGTTATTTTAAAATTGTAAACAAAGAAGGAAAATGCATTTTTAAAAGGCTATAAAAAAAAGGCCAATTTAATAAAATATCTGCTTTATTGTCTAACAATTATTTGAACTGCGCTCCAGTAAAAAATGATAACCCCGAGCGCGTGTAGTCACTTTCTCATTTCACCCCTAATAACGCGCTTAGTCTTCATTTTCAACTTTTTTTTTTTCCACAGTTAAAAAAAACTTGGATAAAGTAGGAACACTTACGATAACATGCGATCCACCTCCGCCCTCTGCTCGGCGGCCTCTTCCGTGTTGAGCGACTGCAGCTCCTTCAGGATCGGCGGGGTGTCGTAGTCGTCCCCGTCCTCGGAGCCCTCGTCCCCGGACAGCTTGCCCTTGCTGTGGCCGTTGGTGAGCGTGTGGAAGACGGGCTTGGAGTCGGCGTCCGCCCCGTTCATCTTGCCGCTGTGAGGAGGAGCGGGTGACATGGATATGTTCTCCAGTTTTACTCCAAAGACCGGCGCGTTGAGGTCCATATCATCCAGGGCCTGGATCAGAACATCTTTGGTAACCCCTGAGTCCAGCAGGGCGCTGAGGAGCTCCTGCTGCAGGGATGTCAGCTTGGATACCATTTTAGAGAACATTAAAAACACAACATAGGCCTGCTGTGTGCGCGCTGCAGCAGAGGGGGAAAAACGAAGGATATAGAGGGATATAATAATTAAAAAAAAAAGTCAAAATAAAGTTCCTTCCTTGCTCTCCGCTCCAGTGTTGTGGGGAGTTTACCGCTTCAGACACCTGCTCCGAGAAGCTGCTTCACTTCCCTGTTGCAGAGCAGGATGGAGCTACTTTGTCATGATGCTTTCTGAGTGCAGGGGGGTATAAAACGTGGTAATGAGTGGGCCGGCTGATGGGAGCCTTATGTAAATCCACTGAATAAGGCCCGCTCTGGGCCGAGGTAGACATGTGTTTACACTGCAACACTGCTGCTTTTATTGGCTCCCCCTTATCAGCAAAACTTTCATGGACTTTGGACCCTGTTGTATATGCCATAAAGACTTTTAAGAAAGGCGAGCTGCAATTATATTCACACCGCTAGATCCAGCGGTTTTATCATAAGGCCTTGAAGTAGTGGTCCGGGAAACAATGTGTAGCCTATGTATTTATTTGACTTGTTAAATGACTTTATTTAGGCTACATTATTAAGCTATTAAAGTGTACTTATTATTGCCTAATGGGAAAATCGTATAGGTGTTAATGAGCTGTTGTTGCGTGTTTGTTTCCTTTGGAGATGCCTAATCTCATTAGTTTTAGGCAAATAGTGTCACATCAATTGGCCATGTAGAAATGTTTATGCATTTAAATTGTTATGCAGTAGGCGAATTAGAATACGTTTTCCAACTTTATTTGAAAAAGCAGCCACTATTTAGTAGAAATAATCTCTAATAATAATCCATGGAGCTCTATTTTTAGCGTTACAGTAATAATGAAATAGGAGTATTGTATTAGTATTTCACCTAAAAAGATTTAGTGTAACAGTAGCCTCTAGGCTACTCTAGGCTATACCTCGGGACAAGAATCCCTTTTTAAAGTTTGAAATGGTCTAAATTGTCTCTTATCAGAGCACAATGCCAGGGACAATATAAACCATTTGGGTCCCTTAATGGAAACGCCTTGTTTTATCTCACTTTATTAGAAAACCTTCACTTCACTCAGGATCACTCAGATCGTTCATGTAAGAGCAGACTGGAGTTATTAGGGACCTTTCCGCCTTTGTTTCCATGTGATCTTCTTCTGTATACAATAATAAAGCTGTTTAGCTGTTTGCCCTCATTTAAACTAATAGTCTCCTCTGACACAAAGCCAGACATTAGAGGGACTCCCAGCAGCAGGTGCAGCGCGATGTTAAAGCTGTCCCATCGGACTTTAAAGTTCAAGCAAACCCATCAAAATTTTTATTGTAAACTTCTCCTAAACGTGTTTTTTTGCATATATCAAATTAGATGTCATGGGCTACATACAGCATAGACAATATCAAATCAAAAAAGGGGAGATGAATCTTAAAAAAGGGGAGATGATTCTTAAAAAGTAAAATGCGCGAACGTTTTATGTTATGTTTTATATGAGTCTGGATGTGTTGATGTCCTGATGTGGTTTACAACTCAGTCACAGCAATTATTTCTGAAACTTGAATGTGCAAAACTGCTGCATTTTCCATGGTGATCTGACGAATATTCAACATCAAATCCGTCAGGGAGGCCTGTGGCTACATGGCTATAATATGTATATACAGTATATCTAAGCCCACTACTATAACCATAGCCATATCTTATTATATGTATAATGTATATGGCTATGGTTATAATAGTGGCTTTAGATGAGAACATGTAGTTACTGGAAAATGTCGAAATCAAAAAATGGTTGGGCACTTAAAGTTAAAAACCCAAGTTGGACTCGTGCCAGACGCATGGATCATTTCACACGACGGGGAGACAAGTTAAACAGTTAGTGTCAAATCATTATGGGGAAAAAAGAAAAAACAGATACATGCTAAAAGAAATTTATAGAGCTGCACATTGTAGGCGACATCTTGATGTGTTGACATGTCACAGCTTATTATCAGCACGGGGGATATGTTCAGTGTGTTTATTAGAATAAACCCGTTGAGATCTCGTTTTTGAGGGGGGCCAACAAATAGACTGACTCACACCTTTGGGTTTAGAAACGAATATTTTAAGCTTATAGCGACACTCCGACCTTGTGTGTGTGTGTGTGTGTGTCAGAAGTGACAAAGATTGACTTAACAAAAATGAAATGGCAAAAACACCCTTCACAGTGAAATGCCATGGCATCTGAAATGAGACGTAAGAGGTAAAACTGTCACTTTCCCAAACAAATTTATGATTGCAATAATTCATGCAATTAATTATTGCATGAACTATTAGAAATGGCTACATAAACACTGCAAAAAAATAGCAGGCTGTTTGTAGTCTATCCAAAATGACATTGATAATAATAATAAATATTCGTATTTGAAAATGTATTGAAATACTAAAAGATATTCATAGATGTTGACTTAATGTGAAGCCACATGAGATGAATGACATGTAAAGTGTAACTCAGGTAAAGGTGGTTTAGAGTGGGAGCCTGAAAACTGACCTGGAACCAGAAGAAGATTACTGTACAGCAGGTTAGGGTCAGGGACGCAGTTGGCATAGAAACCATATATTCAAACAAAACTTCTTAAGTATCAAACAAATAATACTCACTGAAAGTAAAAATTAAATTCTCATCTCAAAAGTAACCTTTTGAAGACAAATGAATATGTGTATTGGTCTGTTACGCTCCCTCCTTCGGCTTCCTGACTTTTGGCTTGCACTTCTGTCACACACCTTTCGGGTGGGCGGGTCTTGTCGGGAGTACGTCCCCATTGGCTTATGAGTTTTTGAGTGACAGCCAGGTGAACAGTGAAGTGAGGCAAACAAGATTTCGGTTTTGGGGGCAGACACCCTTACCAGCAGCACTACTGGATTCTTACAAGAGATAAAAAGTGTAAGTATTGATACAGTATGTTGTCTGTGATGCACTTGACCTTGTGTTGTTTTGTGGTCTTAAAGTTAAAGAGTAAAGCTAAGCTACATTAGCATTTAAACTTAGGCTAACTGCTATCTATAATGATTGCTAGGTAGAATATTGTTTCACAGTCATCTT
>NC_048409.1:6719676-6739065 GCF_013103735.1 Etheostoma cragini
TCTATATATATTTTTTTTGTATATGTATCGGTATCAGCCATCTATCTACTGATAGGGGTACCTATATATATAAACATATATCGGTGAATCCCTAGAACTGATACATTATTAATAGCTTACCACTGTCTATACCAGTCATGTAATTGATGCCAATAATTACATAGTAAATACATTTTTTAACACCTTTTTATTTCTAGATTTTTCACCTCTTACAGTCTAGACCTGTTCTCCAGAGGTTGACACATGCAGTAAGATGCAAGGACCTGATTGGACCTGATTGGTTTTTGCACTGCTACATTATTTTAGACCAGTGGTTTCCAAACTTTTTTAGCTCAAGACCCAAAAGAGAAATTTGGTGTCTCCCCAGGACCCAAATTTACAAAAATACACCATAAATCATTGTAACATCTACATCACATCACTGGGCTCAGTGGTAGAGCGGTTGCCTGCCAATTGGAAGATTGGTGGTTCTATTCCTGGCCCTGCAGTCTCATGTCGAAGTGTCCCTGGGCAAGACACTGAACCCCAAGTTGCCACCGATGCTGTGCATCGGAGTGTGAATGTGTGTGAGTGTCTATCTGATGAGCAGGTGGCACCTTGTACGGCAGCCTCGGCCACAGTGTATGAGTGTGTGTGAATGGTGAATGTCCCCTTTAGATGTCAAAGCGCTTTGAGTAGTCGTTAAGACTAGAAAAGCGCTATATAAATACAGCACATTTAAACTGTGGACAAAAGACATAACAAACCATGAATTTAAATGTATATGAAATATATTTATTCCATTATAAAAGTAAACAAAAACAGTAAAGCTCTCTAACCTCCTTTCTGTGTCTCACCCCCCCCCCCCCCCCCCCCCCCCCCCCCCCCCCCCCCCCTGCCAGCATCTGAGCTGAACAGACCAGTGTAGCAAAAAAGAAAGCTCACTCACATAAGATTGATATGCATTTTACTCTGCCAATTGGCGACCCAATAAAACAGGTCTGCAACCCATTTTGGGTCCCGACCCTAAGTTTGGGAAACATTGTTTTAAACAATGATAAAAGTTAGTAGCGTGGACAATCTAACCACACTAACTACACCAGAGAGCCAGTCTTACATTTATTTGGCCTTGGTTTCTTAACATTGATCAAATATGTAGCATAACTGACATTGTGATGTAGTAGTTAGCTGGATCATAATCTGTCATAATAGGCAGTATCTACCTGGAACTACATTGTAGGTCTGTCCCAGGTACCACATGATGTTCTACAGAGAGAAGATGATAGTTAAGATCGCTCCATTGGGTAATGCCTCACTCAGCCTACACTGCTACGGATGGTAAATTAGCTGTTTTTAGCAAAAGCTATCATCGCATGCACTTTTTGTTCGTATTTCATCGGAAATGAAAACAGGCCGGAATTGTCAAGCGCACACATCACACAGTGATTTTTGTTTGATATTTAAGCTTTTTTGTTTGAACATCTTGGCACACACATCTAATTATAAAATGTATTGGTTTTACTTGTCAGGGCAAGACCTTAATGTGGTTTCTAAAGTGAAATACTTGGGCCATATTATTAGGGACGATCTTTGTGATGATGATGATATACAGCGGCAGTGCCGTAAACTATATGGTCAAGCAAATATTCTGGCACGCAAATTTCATGTGTGTTCCGAAGAAGTCAAAATATCTCTTTTCAGAGCATACTGCACTCCACTGTATACAGCTCATCTATGGTGCAGCTACAGTAAAGCAAAGATGAACAAGTTAAAGGTGGCATACAATGATGCATTTAGAATTTTGATGAAGCGTCCAAGATGGACCAGTGCTAGCCATCTGTGTGTGACCTGTAATGTTCCCACTTTCCATGCTGTGCTGAGGAAGTTTATGTACAGATTTATATGTCGATTAACTGAGTCAAATAATACGATTCTAAATGCTATAATTAATCCTGCACTTAGTGATACCAGATATTTGTCAAAACTATGGAATCACTGGAGCATGCACCTGTACTTGTTTTAATTATTGAGCATTGCAATTGGTAAATTTGTATATATGTGTGTTTCTTTTGTGATGATGTTGGGGATCAGTTTGTCTATATGTATTTATGTCTGTGTCTGGTCTGAACCCCTTTTGTATTGTATTGTTTTTTAAATCATCTGGACCTTGAGTCTGTAAATAAAGAAATATATAATTACATAGGAAATGGGCTGCTTTTAGAACAGATTATTATTATCATGAAATATGTTTATATGTAGGGACCATGTACAAAAATATATTAATCTGTAAAGAAAGATGCTTTGTAACATATTAGCCTTTTTTCATCTATAGTCCCTGGGAAGGTGAAAGAAAACAATAAAACACAGAGGAAAAACTAGGATCTCTACAATGAATTTACACACACACACACACACACACACACACACACACACAAACAAAAAAAAGACTTAGAATAAACACAACACTGCATACATATATAAATAAATATTATCGGAGGTTATACAGGTATAATCCTTTTGTTATGGAATATTTTCCACACTGTCTCCCTCTGTGATGGAACAAGCTGGCAGGCATGAGGAGTTGTTAAGTAGGTTTTCAAATAAATTACAGGTTATTATTTACAAAACAAAAAAAACAACTAATTTACAGAAAACAGAAAGTTCTGGGCCCATAAAAGAGGTCAACTAAACAGATCTAAACTCAGGTAACGTGACCTTAATAAGCTAGCCCAAACAGACTTACACAAACTTAACCAACTTCTCAAGACTGAGACAAGGGAAACTTATATAGCGGCTGATCAGGCCATTCTGACACAAAGGGGGTAGACAAACATTAAATAGACAAACCACATTAACTACAATCCATGTTAAACCAATGCTACCTAATGTGAACTAAAGATAAATCAATCAACTAATTATAGATAACTATAAGTAAAACTAGCAAAGAAAAGAACAATCTCAATTTCATTGCAAAGGTACTGTGTACTTGTGGGTAATGACAATAAAGGAATTCTATTCTATTCTAACACAACAAAGGTAATGAACCTGAAATTAGCTAAATTGACAAAGCTAACTAAATGGGTGCACCCAAATAGAAAACTAAGTCAGATAACTACTAAAAATAAAAAAAAGACTTGTATCCCTCGGGTCAAATTGACCCGTGACTTATTTGGAGTTTTAAAAACAATTCTGAAATAATATTGCAGTTCATAATCTATTAACAAATATTGACTTTACCTCAAGTTCAAACAATTGAAATGACATATATGTTTATGGAATGCAATAAGTCTCTACTAAAACACAATTAAAAATGGAAGTGGGATTCGTTTTTGTTTCACAAGGTTATAATTCATGTTAAAAATCCACTATGGAAAAAACATGAGTGGTCATATCCAGAATAATTTTCTGAATTGAGTCAGGAATACAGGTTTATCACAGAAAACAAGGTAAGGCCATTGATTTCAGGTAGAAAAAAAAGTTAAATTGTAACATTTGTCTTCTTGTAAAGATTTGAAATGGGTCAATTTTACCCAAATTCCGTACAAGGGATAATGTGTAATATGCTCAAAACTAAATAGAGTTACGACCGTGAGTTGTTGTTTCCATGTGTGGCTGCTAGCGCGGCCGTCACACCCTCTAATAAAGAAGGTAGGAGAAAAAAGAAAAATTCACTTTCTGCATAGACAACTTTGCTGTAAACAAAACCAACATGACCCACAGAAGCCACTGACCTCCTCTGTGAATGATGGTTTACAACAAGATACTTAGCCAATTATTGGTAAGGCATGTAATCTTTCAGTGTAGTATCAATGTGGTTGATCATTACTAATACACAGGATTGCCTTAAACCTATTATTACCAGAGCCAATATTATGCAGCGAGACTTTCTTAAAGATGATTTCACTAATATTACTGCATATAAATAAAACAACATTTACAATACAAGAGGAGATACGTTCCAACAATCCCCTGCTGAGTTCAGGAAGACCGTTCTCTTTGGGAATAGTAATGATTTTATTATATAGTGAAGTCTTAAGGTATTTTATTTTATTGGGAAACATCATCAAACAGTTGCTTCTCACATAAATGAAAGTCTACTGTAGCTTTGGGTGTCATTACACAGATAACACTCTTATCTTCAGCTACTATTCATGTATAAAGTTTCACTATAGTTGACGCCTTAGCTGCACTTCGACTCCGGTGTGTAAAGTGTCAAAGCCGCTGTGTTATGTGGGCAAAGTGAAAAACCCAGTGGAAACAGATACAATACAGTCCGTCTGCAGCTCTGTCATCTCCAGGTAACAAGTTAATGACTCAAGGATTAGTTTTTCGGGCCCACAGAAACAGATCTATTTCCCTAAAAACAGAATTAATTTTTCTACATAAATGAAGTCGCCTAGTGCTTGCTCTTGGTGGGAATTGTTGGGTTTCTGTAAATAACACTCCAGAATACAGTCTAGACCTGCTCTTTTATAAAAAAGCACTGTGAGATAACTGTTGTGATTTGGCGCTATATAAATAAAACTGAATTGAATAAATGTGGAGCTGTTAAAATGTATTGGTTGGAAACTAGAAGTGTGTTGGGTAAAGCTGCTACGTGGGAAGCAGAAAATAATAGTCTGATTTATTAAGTTTGCAGCCACAGGAGTGTTAATAAATCATCCCAATTTAAACAAAGATACAGATGTTACACCTTTATCTAAATGTAATTGAAAATCTGTCAAAAATTGAAAAATATCAAAGAATGTGTTTAATCGGAGAGGGGAGAACTAAACAAGCAATAGAAGTACAGAAGCATTACAGTCACATACACACACGCACACACACACAAATGTACGCCTTGCCACCTCACAGTCACAACTTTTTGGCTTACATTTTTCTGGCACTTCCACATGTTTCCATTTTCAAATATGTCAGCCATTAACGACAAATAATAACAAGCGGCAAAAACAGTTTATCCAGACTGACTTTGTGAAATTGGCCTGAGCGCTGGAGCGCGACGTGGAACATGCACTGGCCATTAACACTTTCACACAGATCAGTGGCATGTGGGGTGAGTAACCAGGGGGGACAGGGACCATTCGGGCGGGGACAGTCTACTTGTTTCTATCCACCTGAGCTGTTGTTTCAGGCATCGACCAGCACTATGACTTTAAAGTGGACTGGATTACAAGATAAGTCTAGATGTATTGTCAACAGATCCCATGAAAAGACCATAAACAATGAGGAATGTATCGCCTGTGTATCCAAAGTCTGATATTTCTTATATCTCTGATAGAGCTCCGTAGTTGTCCAACAACATCAATGAGACACAGTGCTGCACTGTGGGAAATCTTCCTTTTACACATGGAACATGCATACTGTTTTATTCTGTGTTAACCCCACATGCGCTGCTCTACTGCTGTAAATAGTCACTGAATCACAAAATGTGTGCTAATCCACAGCTAGAAATATCCCCCGATATATCTACTAAAGCTACTATTAACATCTATTTACAATATGACAAACAAACAATGTATGACATGCTCTGTTTGTTCTCTTTTTAAGGAATCAGTCAGTATTTTGTGACATAAATCCTCACACTAAAAGAATAATATGTAAGAAAAGATTGAAAGAATTTCATGGTTTTCCTTCTTTCCTTGGCCTGGACATTAAGATTAAGACAGGAAAATTCCATTTTTCACTATGTTGCTAGTTACCACACACATCGTACACAGGCCAGGAATACACACACAGGCCCAGGACCTTTATGCACAAGTGTGAGAGATTCAATTTAATTCAATTTTATTCATAGTATCAATTCATAACAAGCGTTATCTCAAGACACTTTACAGATAGAGTAGGTCTAGACCACACTCCAGAATTTACAAGGACCCAACAATTCTAGTAGTTTCCTACAGAGCAAGCAACAGTGCGACAGAGATCACAGTGATCTTATGATCCCACTGTGAACCTGGATCCAGCCAGCGTCCACTGTGCTGTCTTTTTAAAACCTTAGCTTCAAGAAGTTCCTGTTGGCTCAAAGTGTTCTTTGCTGCTTTTCGGTGTCTTCACTGACAACCTCTAGCTTCTTAACCTCACGGCCAGGTCAGTGCACAGACCGGAACATTTGGAAAGCGACTGAAATAAAAAGGGTAAAGTCTACATGTTGTGTGCGTGAGATTCAGGAACCAGCGACCATGTACCGTTCCACAGACTGAGCTGGACCTTACCCTTAAACTGAACTCTGTGACCACTCACGTCCTTTCCTCAGAGACCGGAGGACTGCTTGCAAATCCTGCTCTTAGCTATATCTGCATGAACAGGCCGATACGTTTTAAAGTTTGGACTTAAAGGAATTGTTTAAAAATTTAGAAAGTAAATCATTAACTTTGTTGCCAGGAATTAGGCGAGTAGATTGATACCTCTGATTTCTGTATGCTAACAAAAAACTGGCCTCCTGATTAATACCGATAAAATTATAATTGTTTCCCTGGCCGACAAAGGACATCCCTAAGGGGCCACAAATGTTGGCAGGTTGGCAGTTTTTAGTCTCACATGTCCGGCCCTTCCTCCACAGCGCAGCCGAGGGGGGTCTGGCTAGTCCACACAGGATTCTGGAATGGGAGAAAGACATGCTCTGGTTTATTGGTATTTCTTTAAACAAATCACAATCGTCATGGTCGGTGCTAAGCACCGGACGGAGCCACGGTGCCACTGCTAAGTAGTCTCAGGAAGGAACTTGTTTTGGTGGAACATGTGTACGTTCAAAAGTTGTTTTAGTTGGGCAACAGAAAACTCAGATTGGACAGATAGTCTAGCTAGCTGTCTGGATTTACCCTGCAGAGATCTGAGGAGCAGTTGAATGACGGCTGAATTTCCGGTGACAACGGAGCAATCCCGGGAGTGGAAGGGAGACGTTCAGGAGCTTTTTACCGGGAGCCGAATCACCCAAACAAACAATGATTTTAAAAACCAGATAAAAACACTGAATGAAGCAGTTTCACGTCAAAAAACGGTTTTATTGCAGAAATGTTATTACATCTATAACATAAAATGCTGCTACAGTCAACAGCAAGTTAGCTTAGATAGGCAGATTGTGTTACCTTTGGGCAGAGCTAGGCTAACTGGCTGCTGGCTGTAACTTTATATTCGAGAAATGTACAGTATATATGTAGTATATATGACAAACATGAGAGTGGTATTGATCTTCTTATCAAACTCTTAATAAAAACATTTTACATTTTCACATGAAAATTGTATCAGTTGACTCAACCCAGAAATGACAGGAATACTCTAAGGAGAACTGAGATTTTAAAAATAAAAGATAATGATCTAAAGATCCAAACTCCACACAAAAAAACTCATTCATCATGCAAATTGTGTGGTTATTTTAATGATAATCACCGGTTGTTAAGGTTAATCTGTGATAAATCCATCAGTTATCAGACTTTTTTCCGCTTGTGCTTTGATTACATCACAGATTCATCGGATGGAGCAGCAGCTTTGATCTCTGTCAGCGCAATGAGATGTCGTCACCATTCCCATGAATCACAGGAACATGGCTACACACACATCACACACACATAAAGGACATTTTTGTTTGCAGATGATTGATATAAGTGAGGATAAGGAAGAGGAAAGTGATGGAATACGCTGGCATCCATCCACTCCTCCCAATTCCTAAACATGACCTGCGGATGATCCTGCACAGGGAGAAATGGGGAGGCCTGCCGGTCTGTAGCGCTGGTGGTGTTTTAAGGTGTGTTGACTCTGTCGAGACACTGCAGCAGGGTGTGTGTGTGTGTGTGTGTGAGCTTTTCATCTTCTTTTCTTTTGTTAAATCATGTCAGATCAGAGCAGCTTTGAGGTTTTGGCTGTTAGTCACTGCAGTGCAAATTGGTTTCTGTCTCTGTTATTTGATTACGTCTTAACTTCTCTCTTGTGTAGTATTTTTTTAACCGTTTTTTTCTTTTTCTTGCAATGACAGCTGATAAGAAACATCAGAAATACCTGGATTTCCCATCCTGTGAAGCTTTTGTTTTAAGACATGTGAGAAAATACTGTGATGTAGTATTTTGTTTAGTCAGGGCAGCGCGACCCTTTGCATCACATACGCCTCCACCTCCCCAACGGTCAACAGTCTGATACTCCCACACTTACTACTGAGCCAAGCTGATGTATTGTCTCAAAGCAAATCTTCTTTTTTTACATCCATTGCAGTGGCAAACAATTCTCACTGTGATTCCACAACTCCCATCATCAGAGGAAATACAAAGGAGATATTTGTTGCCAAGGTCATGAATATTCTGCAGTTTAAGTACACAACCAGTAGGGCCCTCATTACCTGGGGAGCCCACCAGGGCCATGGCCAGGACTACATCGCTTGTCCTCCAGCTCACCTCACCACCCCAAACTCACACATTTTTAGGACCATAAGACAAGTTTACACATTTAAATGCATTTTGAGGGCAAATATAATCATTTGTACTCTTAAGATCTGGATCATTGGATTAGGTGAGGGAATTTCAACAAAAGCAAGTTACCTGCAGTCACGCTTTATAAAAGAAAACAGTCAGACCTTTACACGGAATAATAAAACCAGGGAGCAGTATTGCCAGATTGGACTTGAACAATTGAACAATCATAATAACTATTTGTGGGACAACTACAAAATCGCCTCCATTGTCAAAACAACAACAACAAAATCAAAACCTGGAAGGTTCCAATAATGAAAAGAGCTATTACAGAACAATGATAGGAATAGGGGAAACATTTTAACTTCAGAAACTGCATATTCAACATCTAATAAACTGAAATTGTTTAAGCTGAGCTGACTAAAGTAGTGCATTGGCTGATCAGATTCAGACACGTTTCTTCCTCTAAGCCCAAAATCTAGAGAGGTAAAACACAGGTTGTCATTTTAGTTTCTCAAAGGGAGCTTTATATAAATAATATATCCAGGGACAAAATGAATAACTTTTGTGTGTGTGTGTTTTAAATGGGAAGAAATTCACACAACATGCACAAATCAAGTAGAAACTTTAAAATAAAAGACCATGAATACACCTTATCCTAAAGTATCAAGTATCTAAACGCTATTTCATGTAATTTGTAGTTGAAAATACTGTATATTTCAGACTTTTTTCACAGTTTCATACGTGTGTGTGTGCGTGTGTGTGTGTGTGTGTGTGTGTGTGTGTGTGTTGAGGATCTCCTGGCTGTCCTCCTCCCAGCTGCTGCTGCTGCTGCCCCTGCTTCTCTCTTCTGCTGGCTGCTGGTCAATATTGACTCAGGGAAGGAAGCAACAGCCACTTTGTCAGGGTGCACAGGGGGCGGTCCTGTTATCCTTATGGCGTCAGGTAAAAACAAAAAAATACTGCTTTGTCAGAATAATAAAATTAAATGTTGATAAAGCACAATATGCTCAATCACAGCAACATTGCATGATGTTGTGAGGCTATATTTATGACGTAAAAAATGCACCACTAGAGATTCCGTCTCATAGGCCTTTTTTTGTCATTAGACATTTTGACATGATTTTGACTTCATAACATCGTGACTGTGAAACTGAAGCAGCTAAATGGAATCCAGCCATCATTCCAGTTTTTCACGATTGCTATGGCAATTTCTTTAACACTTTGAACAACTTTCCTAAACTCTTAACACAGTTAGCTCAACATCTGTCTGCGTAGGCTATACAATCAACCCATTTCTTGTTGCTTTGACACAAAATGCATACAGTTAAGACAAATTTTAAAATGCTTGAAAATCTACAAACAAGCTAAACCAAGACCAAAACAATGGATTTTTACTGACAAATTTGCAAATGCTTTCACACTGTATTTCAGAACAGATAACATCAGGTCCTAAACCTCTTAGGCTAAAATCAAAGTGAACAGCTGTTCATATTGCAAATTGAAACACAAATGTATCCCAAGCATTTGACATGTATTCCATTGTTACTGTAAATGTGAGAAACAGCTGATTGAAGAACAAAATGATCAATCATAATTGATTCCTATCTAAGAAAACACTCAGGGGTTGAGGTTCTTTCAATTGCATGACCATCTTTTTTTCCATTGTTCTTTGTATGTCACAGTACTTTGACATCAAGGATTACAGTAACCAAAGTCACATTCTTTGTTTGTTTACCCAAACCTGCCCAGAGCTGATTCTGATATGTGTTAGTAGTACATACAGTAACAGAGGACCTATTGGGCTGATTTTGTGTAAAAAAGGAAGGAAAGAAAAGAAAATGCAGTAAATATGAACAAAAAGAAAGATAAAAAAATTCCTGCACGAGGGAGAGGAAGACAAGTACCAAGACAATTCTGTCTCTGTTACCCTTTTTCATAAACCGTTTTCTGTCTCTGCCAATGTGAGTCGAGTGCAGATTAAAATTTGAGAAAAACCATGAAATAATAAACTTTTCTCATTACAAACAATAACAGAAGATGGGAACCTTTTCAAAAACGTTGTAGCTATCTATGATTGATTGATTGCTAACGTTAGCTCCAAACACCATTCAAGTGACAGCCTTTGTTGTGTTTATGCTAACTTATAGCCAGCATTGAACCAACTTGGTTGAGTACAGTAGGTCCATTTTTATTGTATTGGCATTACAGAAGTCTCTCGTTAACATCCTGTAGGCTACTTGTCGCAAAGTGACGCAAACCGTTTTGCCAGTTGTGTGTTTTAGGTGTGCTGGCGTGTTAAGACTTTAGGAAAATTGTTAAAAGTATTGAAAAAATTGTCATAGCAATTGTGAAAAACGTTTAGGCAAGAGGACGGTGAAGAGAGTTAACATTTTAACTAATAAATATCCCCGTGAAACATCCCAAGGTGAGTACCTACATTAAGATAATCATGTTTTTCTATTACAAGTTTTCTGAAAGGTGTTTAAATGTTTAAATATGCAAATTATGAATTTTCTTATTAAATATGCAGTAATTTGCACCTTGCCAGAACAGAAATCTAAAGATTGGGTAAAGACAGATTAAAAATTCTTTAAAAAGTCATTTTGAGAAAACATCCTTTAAAGATACCCAGATGCAAAATCTATAGGTGCAAATAAAAAAAATAAACACATTGATGTTTATTTTGATTATTTTCTTTTTACTAGTCTGAAAGAAAACATGTTATGGGCAAAAATGGCTCAAAATCTTAAAAACAAGGCTTTTGCATGTAAGTGTTAGACACCTTGTGTGTCCTTCTGGGTCTTTCTTAAAAAAAGACTTTTTGCAAAATATGCATTTTGCTGAAAGGTATTTACACAGGGACGTTTTAAGTTTGTATCACTGAATGAATCAGAAAATACTGTCATATAGCTACATAGTCATAAGAAAATCCATTTTTACCAGGTGTTTAGGAACAAAATGTAGAAATCTCCAGAATATAGATATTTGAAACTGAAAAGATCGGTGTATTTAAGTGCTTATGAAATGGAGAAGCAAAATCTATATGTGCAAATTCTAAAAGTGTACTAAAATAAACACATTCATTTCTATTGTGGTCTCTTTTTTTCCCTAGTCTGAAAGAAAACATCTCATGGAAGCAAAAATTGCCCAAAATGTTAAAATTGACGACCGCAATAAAAAACCATGTGGTCTTAATTTAATTATTATCCACCTTTGTGTGTCGTACCGGGTCTTCCATTAAAAAGGCATTTGTCTCTATAGACAATTTTGTTTATCATTTAAATTTAAAATTCAAACACATAGGAAATAAGTTTACACAAAACAGAAAATAAATTATTAAAGGTTCCTCTGTAGGTGTTACATCCCAATATGTTCAATAGTGAGCCTTTTCTGTCCAATATTAACAGATTTGTAGATATTACATTGTAATATTTGCTGTGCTTAAACGTCAAACACTGCTTTTGCAATGGTTTTAATTCTTTGTTGTTATTATTATATTTTATTGGATTTGAAACATCCAAGAGCTTTTAGAAACTATTTCCTTGACCACTAGTGTTGGCAAAGAGGTTGACAGCAGCGTCACATTGAAACCAGTTGATTCGGAGAAAGTAAATGAGCCAAAAAAGCACACACAGGCACATTGAGGCATGAAAAGAAATCTGCAGTCCGACGACAGGATGACCACACCGTTGTGTTTTTAGGTTTAACTATGGGGTGTCACCAATGTTAATCAATAAAGATCAGCTCCTGACAGAAATACTGTTAGTTGATTTCACACATTCATTAGAAAGAACCCCCATTTAAAATGTGTGGAGCAAAGCTGCTGAAGTTAAACTGTCTCAGCAGGACTCAACACACAGCACGTTTCTGTTGCTCATTTCACTTCTATTTTTGTGAGTTTGGAGATGGAATCATTTGATCCTTCCTGGAAGCATAACTGTACCCAAATATGTCCAACAGTGTGCAAACTGTGAAGATGATCCAATAGCCACATCTATTCCATGGTTATCCATTAGTGACTGTTCAACTGGTCCATTCTGAGGAGATTTGCATGACTTTGACACCAGCTCATGAGCTCCAGTTCCATACCGGTGGTTCATTTTGCATAGTCCTGTGGTGAAAGCATGGAAACATAGGCCTCCTTTTGTTTAGAAGCTAAAGATGCAGAATGTGAAGCTCCTCTGAACCTCTTGTTGAACTCACTGCTGTCACCTAGTGAACGACAGCACATCATACAGGTAAGACTGTCCCACACACACGCACGCACCTGCAAAACTGATTTCTTTTGGTCTTTTTCTGTCATATTTTATCCATTCATATCAAATTAATACAATGCATTTGATTTGTATTGTTATTTAAGAGTTTTATTGCACTGTCCGCACAGTGTGTAAGTGTAGCACATAACAATAAAGTTCAAACACACAGACACACACATATCAACCCTGACCTTATTTTTATTCGAGCAAACCAACTGTGCCAGGTCCATGTAAGGTGTGTCACCGTGCAATAAATCTCCTGAGAACAGAACATGAGTGAATCAGATCCAAGCCGTTAGCTGCAGTACTCAGCGGGAAGTCAAACACACGCCTACAAGGAAGAGTTTGTGACAAATTATGGCACATGATAAGAAGTCTTTTTATTTAGCAGTGCATTTGGAAACGAGGCTGGAATGCAGTTATCAGATGTTTGCTTTGTGCTCGTTAACATCTGAACACTGTGTGAACTCTTTATTGTGCTTTGCAAGAAAGAAAATCTTTGCCAATTGGACTCATTTAGGCAACAAAGTTGTTGTAGGTTATGTATGTATGTATGCGCGGTGCATAGAGTACTATAGGAAGAGGTATACAGCTTCTAAAAGTAAAAGTACATGTCTAATACTATTACAAGTAAAAATCCTGCATTCATAATGTCCCTTATGTAAAATTACAAAAGGATCATCAGCACTGTGATTGTACTTGAAGTATCAAGAGTTACAGCTAAATGGCACGTCTGAGTTGTTTATTGTTATGCAGCCTATTGTATTATTGGATTATTTATAACTCTATTTACATATCATGTAGAGACAAGCTGTGCAGGACTATCACACAGTATCACATTTATGTCCGCAGTAGAACAGAAAATATTTAATTGAAAGAAAGTTTTCAACAAATTGCCGGCTTTTAATACACACAGAAACAAGTTGGGATAAAATCAATTGACATGTAAATAGAATGTACTGTAGTTGTATTTCTTACATTCTCCTTCTGCATTTGTGTTAAAAAATGTTTTTTTGCAATCTTGAACTGTTCCATAAAATTGTTTTTGAATATCTGATCTGAGATCTGTATATTGTTGTTGCCATTTTTCTTGTATTTTTGGGTTCCTGGCACCTTTGTACTTAAAATGACGGAAAATCTGACTTTATAGATGAGTTTGGGCGGAAAACGGATTGCATATCTATGCGGTAAGGACAGTTTAAAGGGTGCTAATTAAAGACAGAAAAAAAATGCATAGAAAGTCTGCAAAACATAAATAATCTAAGTCAACTTGAACACAGGAATTAATGTCGCCGTTGGTCACCAGCTTTACAATCTGTTCGATATTAATGTGTCATATTTTATATGAGAATCATACGTTCTCTCTTTACTGTAGTGGAGTAGACGGATAAAGTATCACAAAATGGAAATACTCAAGTAAAGTATAAGCAACTTAAAAGTTTTCAAGTATAGCACTTGAGTATATGTTTCTTTCCACTGACTATAACCTTAATGAAGGAAGGATTGGCTGCAGCATTGCTGTTGTAGTAGACTGTATTAGTTAAACTAAGTGTAGCTAATAAACTGGTCACTGAGTGTGTGTATTTTCTCTGGGTAGCTTCGGAGTACATTAATCTGAACCAATGACAAAAGTTAAAAAAAATCCCTTAAAAGTCCAATTTATTCCCTGTCATACAACCACCAGCTCAAATCTTACATCTTGAATTGAATAGTGATCCGAGTGTCCTGATGCTTTAAACCAGCGGGACACCGAGGGACAATCCAGAAGACAACAGTTCTACATGTGATGTTTGTTGGCCAGCTGCCTCCCTACCTGGTGTTTTTCTTTGTCCTTGTCTACGCAATTAGAGATTCAAAAGTAATTACCTGCTCGGCTTCCTCTGCGATTAAACGGCAGGTTCACAGCACCCTGATTAATGCAGAGGCATGCACACCTGCCATTAGCAGCCGCGAGAGGTGGAACGTTCTGACTGAAACCCTGCAGAACAAACACACGGCTCTCCAAGCCTGCAGAACTTTTTAATTACACAACATGAGAAAAGACACAAAAAAAGTACAACAATGTATGCACAAACTGTCACTGAACTCTAATCCCATTCACTTAGACAGTTTTACTCTATCAAGTGCACTTTTATCATATTTTCGTCATTCTAACACACTCCACGTATTGTATCAACTGAGGTGAAGTGCAGATATATAACGAAATAGTAATAAATCCTGATTTTCAACAACTTGTTTTTGGTAATGGAAAGTAACAAATTACATTTACTTAATGTTGAGGTCCTCATAATTCACTTGAGTGTCCATTTTCTGCTGTATTAGAATTTAATCCAGTACATTTCAAAGGGAAAATATTGTCCTTTTTAATAAAGACAAATATGCATTGCTATAAATTAAACTGCTGTGTAAAAAGCTCCACTCACCAACTACAACATTTAAATAATGGGCATCACTTTTCAATGATCCAATCCACTTTATTTAAACAGCACGACTTTAACAAACACAAGTTTCCCAAAGTGCTGCAAAAAAAGATAATACAGAATAAATAGATGACACAATAAAAGCACAATAAAAAGATGAGGTACCCAATATAAAGATAAAAGCAATAAAATCAAATAAATAGGAAAAGAAATTACTAAAATGTGTACGGTAAAAATATACAAGCATTACCTGGTCTACCTGGTGTTAAAAGCCAAAAAAATATTTACTACATACTTTGTACACACAGGTTAAAAAGTTGTCACAAATGCCTTCATTTATATTATTCATATTTAATTGAAGTCATTATTTATTGATGCTATAGAAGTGTCACCAGCCACTGGGCTCTCTATAACGGCTCAAACCCAGTATTGTTTTATTAACCTGATACTTCATTATTCTTCCTAATTTTAAGAAAATTGCATAGAATCACGATTTTGAACTGATTACATATTTTAAGAATTCTACAGGCACCATGCTTGAGTTTGGAAACCACATACTCTAATGTCTGGTTAAATACAATGGATTGTTGTAAGCTTTATGTCTGTGATTGGTGTTAACTGTAGCCCTCCCAAACACTGCACACATACTTGTTTGTGAACGACTTTGGTCTAATGAAAAGAGTATAAATATTTGATTTTGTACAGCCCATAGGCTCTAAAATGGAAGACATGGAAAATGTCCTTATTTGATATAATACCATAGTCCTCAGGTTTTTGACACATTTATCTCATGTGCAAGTCTGCTTTGTGACAAAGACATCATATTTCTACACATTCATTTTTTTAAAGATTAGTTTTGGGGGTTTTCCGCCTTTTATTTAATAGGACAGGGTGAGAAAGGGAGGACAACATCTCAGGTGGGATTTGAACCCTGGACCTCAGAGTCGAAGAATAAAACTCCAAGTTTACGTGTACCTGCTCTACCCACTGAGCCAACACAGCCACTGTTGTACGTTTCAATGACGTGAGAAACTTGACTTTGCTATTATTATTATTACAATATAGTCATCATACAGCAGTGGAGTCTGACGGACTCCAAACAACACAGAGTTGAGCCAATGTCAACAAAGTGCTAGAGGTACATTAATCCAGTATTTCCATTTTTTGGGGAGCATTTAAGGTCTTTTATGTTTGACAGGACAGATGAAGACATTAAAGGGGAGAGAGAGAGAGAGACGGGGAATGACATGCAAAAAAGGGTTGCAGGTCAGAGTTAACCCAGGCCCGCTGCGTCGAGGATGAACCTCTAGATGCGGGTGCCTGATCTACCAACTGAGCCATCCGGGCGCCAGTATTTCCATTTAACTGTGACTTTTCACTTGAATTCCACTACATTTCAGAGAAAAAGTCCACTACAGCTGTGAGTACTCTCCAGATAAAGATTTTACAAACAAACCATATAAGGATCTTACAAAAGTACAACATTATATAGAATATATTTCACAACAGCTTATAACACATTTCAAATGAGTTCCACTACAACCTACAATGTTGAAATATTGGACTAACTACATTTTTTGTGAGTACATTTTTTTTTTTTATAATAATGTGTTAATGCTCTTTAGATTCATCAGAAGTGATTATATAACTTTCCAGATTTTCACGCATGCCACATAATAGGTACTCCATTCTTGATACTTCATTTTGTTGATAATTCTTCTGTACTTCTAATTAACTAATACGACTTTCACTGAATGAGGGGTATTTCTACCCTGTGGTATTTTGTACTTATTACATAAAATCAGTGACTATGACTATAACCTGAAAATACGGCCAATAGGAGTTAAACGTGGGCTGTTAAAAAGCCATTTAAATTCTTCTCTTGCTCTTAGGAAATATTTTAAAAGACACTTAAATTAACGCGTGAAATCTCCTCTCGTTCTTTCCTTCTACTATCCGACACTCATAGATCTTTATTTTGGCCATAAACGCACCAATAACACAAAAATGTGACGGTAGCAACAATGACCTTTAGTGTCAAGATTATTTTTTCTGACAGCAATTCATTTGCCTGGCCTAAGGGATGCAGTAGCAGGTTATCTGTCAAAGTCTATAAGCTCTTTTTATTTCTTTTTTTTGTGAACCGTTAATGTGTAACCGAGTGTGCAAGGAATCAGCACATTTCTTTTGACTTCATCCACCAATCGATGTTGGTGTGGCTTTGCTGCGAGGGAGCTAAATGGGATCATTGTCAAGAGAGGTACAGTAACTCATCTCATCCTGTCTGGAAGCTTGACCTTAGAGACATAAAGTTATACTGTGTGTTTAAACTGTGAACTGAGGAAAAATTATTGGTGTACTCTACATGATACACATTATAAACCCACTAAAAAAGCTCCAGAATTTCCGTGTATCCACATACAAAATTTAACTTCTTTGTTTTTGCTAATACGAGGCGGGTGATGTGAACACGAACGCTGTGGAACATGCAGAAACTGCATGAGACTATTGTAGTATACTAACTGTCACATTACACTACACGGCTGGGGGAAATATAGCAATAAATAACTGCTTCTCCAACAAAAAGCTGATCTTTATGAAACACCTGTCATCTAAACTTCATCTGTGGTCCCAATTTATCATGATAAGCTCCAACATTTCCTTAAGTTTATACAATTTGTTTTTACTGTAAACATGAACTTTGATAGGAGAGGTCTCACAGGAGCTCCTTTAACTCGTCTCAGCTATTGAACAATTAAGATGGTGGCCCTGTGCCACCTAATGTGAAATCCAGTTATCTATTATTTCACGAGTAAAGAGAAAAGCTTCACACTCAGTCAACCATGGCGTCTGTCTTGTCCCCCCCGTGATTGCTTAAAGCACCTACAGTAACATTATTCTTTGTATAGTCATCAACAGACGTGAATTTAGTCCAGTAAACCCAACCCCCTGAAAGGTTGCTGCTTCATATTATTGGTTTCGGTCTGGTATTTTCATTATTTGTGCTCAGATCAGGCTAATAGTTCTGCAGGAGATACATATTAACTTTAGGTTCCCAGTTACTGAGATGACACAAGATAGGGATCAGAAAGAGCAAACACTTTTTCAACACCTGTAAGGTTTATTTCTTGTTAGAGCGCTACTTTTTGACCTCTTCAGGCCTTGAAAAAAAGAAACGACCCCCCCCCCCCAAGCAGAAAAAAGCGTCTAAAGGGTCTGTGAGGCTGTGCTTAGACACAGCAGTGCTTTCAGCTAAATGCTAACAGTGCAGCTGAGATTGTTGTGAATGTCATACATTTGGAAGCATTTGGTCATAAACCAAAAGTGACGCTAAATGAAAAGTTGTGGGAGTAACCAAAGATGTCAAAAATTGTCCAGATGGAAATCTGTACCATAGATGTTTCACTAAAAGCCAAAAATGTCAACATTGTGGTGTTGCTGGAGAAAAGGATCATTAAAGTCAGTAGGATCCGTCCTCTGGGGGACCATGAATGTCCGTATAAGATGTCACGTCAATACATCTAATAGTTGTTGAGATATTTGTCGCTAAGTGGCAAAAAAAGAGTCTTTGGTTTAATTGCTCACAACTTGTTGTGAGTTCACGGCTCAACTAAAAACACTGAGCTTCATTTAAAAAACCTAAACTGGAAGTTTTTCAATTTAGATCTGCACTCAGAAACCCATTTTCCATATCCCCCCCCCACCCCCCGCCCCCTCCCCTTCACCAGTGGACTCTGGACCTCTGTCTCCACGCTCCTCTGCTCATCCCTAAAATTAATTCATCCGCACATCTCTGTCCCTCCAACACCACATTAACCCCGACCACAGGAGGCATCCTGTTGGAAAAAAATGTCCCTTGCTGGCTTCACGGTGAAACATCAGTTTGACCTTTCCACCTCAGACCCGCTCGCTCTGCTCTTTTCCCACCCTCGCTTACTTCATCCAGATTTCAACATGCTCACTCTGCTGAATGGTGTCAGGACTGGTCAGAAACCAGACAGGTGTTATTACAAGTAGGCAGAAAAGATTTAAAGCAAGTATCATATAACAGATCTAAGATATGAAAATGAACCCAAAATTAAGCCTCCCCCTCTCCAGACATGTCCGTTGTTGCCATGCTTTTGTGAAGAAGACTCATTTCAGAGGGTCACGCCACACTGGCTGCTTTCTGGAGGACAGAGAAACTGTAATTGGGGGCCATTAGCTGTTGCCCAAGACCAGTCATGCAGGGTCAGTTTGTAGATTGAGACATGGTGACTGCACAGTCCCACCGCCTGCATCAGTGTCCCCTACCTGTGTGACTTCCCCACCACCACCCGACCTCCCTGACCATTC
>NC_048409.1:6739094-6741642 GCF_013103735.1 Etheostoma cragini
CCCCCCCCCCCCCCCCCCCCCCGCCCCCCCCCAAACACACACACACACGCACACACACGGCACCCTCCCCGTGTCCTTTGTTTTTTTGCGTTGTCTTCAAACAGACCTTGAATGGACTGAGGGCCAGCGAGTAATCACATAAAAAGTCACTTTTATAACAGGCTTAAAATTCTGTGAGGGCAATCTAACCCCATCAGTTACCTGTGTGACAGCACCTGCACTGCTCTGGTGTGCGGATCAGCACTATCTTACCTCTAACTCTGGTTATAGTGCAACATCTTCAACGTATAAAAAAAAAAAAGGTCAGAGAATGGGGAATACCTAAACACCAATTTAACACCAATTTTCATAGTTTATAAACACTGTTTCCTAAAAAATACTTTACTAAACGACAGTGGGCACAACTGGAGTCACATGTGCAAAAACTCTCTAATTCTCTAACTTCAGTCTGTACAGCAGCATCTCATGTGGACCAAACTCTAGTTTTGTTTTTCATTACTTGAACACAGTTTTCAAAACCCTACACACTAATCCCACAGCTTAACCACAACCTGCATAACACTGTGGATCTACAGCACTTTGTTCAAATGCTAACACACTTCTGTCACAACTGTTAACCACCCATTCAAAACAGAACAGATTTCAGTCTGGTGCCCATCAAACACTGCTGATTGCATTTTTTGCTGAAAATCTAGGCAGCGTCTTGTTTTAGACTAGTTAGTGAACATATACGTTTTTTTGTAGACAAACAACAAATAAGAATTCTAAACCATTTTACACTATACTGAAAAACTTGTAAAAAAGCACAGATTCTAATATGCCTAGGTAAGATGTCTGAGGTTACATACACAGCTATAAAAAAAAAATGAATTTACTATAGTAAAATTGCGTTCTGACTGTTTTTCACAAAGTAATGGAGTTGAAAGCAATTGTCATTGTAGTTTTTTACAGTTGCTAGATCGAATTTCTCAATACTTGGGTCACTTTTTCAACACTTTTCACCCAGTGAGCACAACAGAAATATGTATGGGCTAAACTGTGAATCGTTTATCATTGCTTTGGCACAAAATGCATTCAATAACCACATCTTTCAAATGATATTCATTCTCTTCTCACTTCAACACAACAACCGCCAAAACTCTATGTACCTACAGGCCAATTTGCACATGCTTGCATACTGTTTTCAAAACTGTCAAACTTAAGTCCAAAACAATGACATAATAAAAAAAACGGAATAAGGAAGCAATTTGCTACATGAAAGAGGAAGAAGAGTTGCTGGGAGGGGGCGAGGAATTCATGTGCATGGTGGAAGAAGAAGAGGAAGATCAA
This sequence comes from Etheostoma cragini, assembly GCF_013103735.1. Lineage (NCBI taxonomy): Eukaryota > Metazoa > Chordata > Actinopteri > Perciformes > Percidae > Etheostoma > Etheostoma cragini. The sequence continues at coordinate 6,740,424 of NC_048409.1, forward strand.
GAGTTGCGGTCTCAGTTGAGATTAGAGCTACTGTAAGTGATCATGTAATGCAGGAAACTGCAATTGTTGATGAGGTCATCAGAAACAATGGCATAAAACTCATTAACGTAACTACTATTTCTAGAGTCTTGAAAAAAACATCAGGTCAGGATGAAGCAGTGGATACTGTGCCTTTTGAGAGGAACTCTAAACGTGTCAGGCAACTCAGGAGCCAGTATGTCCAGGTAAGATCATAATACTGTAAAATACACAACTAGTTTTGAACAAACCAAACACCCACAGAGACACACAATTTAGGTAGTGTATACTACTGCAATAGCCTAACTCTTATGTTGCCTTGTGGATTTATTTTAGAGTCATGGAGATTAAAGGAAGGCAAACACTCCACTTTTTCATCTTTTATTTTGGATGAGGTGGGTTTCAACTTGGCCAAAACACGGCTACAAGGAATCAATGTAATTGGGAGAGAGCCAAAGTGGATGGCCTGGGCCAGATGGGTGCCAACATCACAATGTGTGCAGCAATATCATTGATGGACTGCTGTTACAAAAAACACTACTTTGGCCATGCAACACTGAGCTTCTCCATGCATTCCTGCATGATCTCTATGAAAGGGTTGTGCTACTTGAAGGAAGGGATGCAAAGAGAAGAAATCGGCCAACAATTATAATTGTATGGGACAGTGCGGCACATCACCACTCCCGTACAGTCATTAAGTGGCTTTAGCAGCCCCTCCCAGAATGCTGTCACTTTTCCTCCCACCTTACTCTCCACCCCTCAACCCCATAGATGATTATTTTTTTCCTCATGGAGGTGGAAGGTTAATGACAAATTATCCACATAATCAAATGTCCCTCCTGGAAGCAATGATTGCTGGATGCCTGGATATATCAGCAGAAGTTTGGGGATGCATCAGGCATCACAGAAGATTCTTTCCTATGTGTATTGCCATGGATTTTATAGGATGTGATGTGGATGAGAACCTGTGGCCAAATGCAGAAGACCAAGCACATTAGCATTGCCATTGTATCTGTATCAGTGGATGGTGTGTATAAAAATTCTTATATTTTGGAATTATTTTTCATTTTGCAAATAAAAGACCACATATTAAAGTGTACTGCATCATGTCTGATTTATTCTAGTAACATACACTCACCGGCCACTTTATTAGGTACACCTGTCCAACTGCTCGTTAACACTTAATTTCTAAGCAGCCAAT
>NC_048409.1:6741742-6745723 GCF_013103735.1 Etheostoma cragini
GTTCTGAAGGCAAAAGGGGGTCCAACCCGTTACTAGCATGGGGTACCTAATAAAGTGGCCGGTGAGTGTATATTGCAGTGAATTCTAAACAGTAGAGAGGTGTCCTTGTTATACATAAGTCAACATTGTATAATGATACCTGTTATTAGTGTATTTTAGGTCGTTTGTGGGTGACAAAGTGTTTGTTGGCTGTCAACCTTTGCTAGTGTTATGGGAGAAGGAGTAGATTTGAGACATATGAAGTGATTTGATAGTTTTAGTGAAACTACTGAACTGCTGTGCCGAGCTGGAAGTTGGTTAAGAGTTTTAAAAAACTCACAAAGTATTGAGAAATGCATCCTAGCAACAGTAAAAAAAAACTGTAGTATTTAGAGATGATGCAGACATCCAATGTGATGAAGAAAACTTCCTGCATGATCCTGGAGAAAGGCAGGATTAGTCAAACTATTATTTGTAACTGTCATGTAACTTTATTTCTTTTTGAGTAATTCCATAAATTACTAGAGACAAAATACTATATTGAAGCAAACTTATTTTTATTCCTTCTTGTTTACCTTACGTGAAAATTGGTATATTACATAAAATATATATCTTTTCCTATAAAGAGTAGTGTGTTTGAACTGTAAAGATGAAAAAGTTAGTATTTTTTTGTATTGGTGTTTGATGCTAGGGTTTTTATTCTGTGTGTTCTGAGTGACAGTGTGTGTTATCTCAGTGAAGGTTGTGCACAGTGTTTGGTTGCACTGAGCCTGTTCTGAGACGTGTGTTATAAGAGTTGTGTTGCTTGGAATGAGTTATGCAGCTGATGTGAACTGTTTAGCTCAGGTCACTGTTGGTAGTGCAGACTGTGGATAGAGTTTTGCACATGTAGCCCCAGTTGTACCCAGTGTTGTGCATTCCCTGGCAAATAAAGAACTTAGCTAAGAAACCAAACCAAGCTAAACTATCAAAACTAAGCTAACCTAAGCTGAACTAAGATGAACTCATTGCTAAACTAAACAAAGCTAAACGTAATGTAATTTGTGATCTCATTAACATGAAAAATCTTATCTCAAGCACTGACAAAAATAAGTTTACTTACTCTAACATCATCTGCACATGCCCAACAAAATGCCCATTAGCTCCATTCTTAGTGTTTTGTTCATCTTTTGTGGTTTTCTTAACTCCTCATTCTGTCTTGCCTCAAGAAAAAGACATTTGCTTCAATAAAACAACTAACACAGGTACTTATCTCCAGTGACAGAAACTCTCACTTAAAGATGAGAATAGGAGGACAAAATGTTGTGTTGTGACTAACACTTTTTCCAGTGCATGAGGCAGTGCAGGATCCCCTGTGCAGCCACAGAGCCAGTCAGTGAAGCCGGAGTTTCACAGTCGCTCTCATAAAGACTTGACCTGTTTTATGGCCCTATTGCCCAACATCACATGCCTTCAGTGCAGGGATATGATTTGAGATAAGGCAAGAAAGTACCGAAACAAGTCACCCTCTCCTCCTTCCTTACGCCGCTCATTCCAGTAAATGGACACAATGGGGAATACACTGGAAGTTTGCTTTAAAACTGCTGTGACAATAAATAGTGAAAATAAATATTTTTCCATATAAGATGACAAGTGGAAACTGAGACCATCAAAGAAGATATCAAAGAAGGTCTGAATCAATGAGATGCCCTTATTGCATACAAGTTTGATAAATCATGTCTTTATGATAAGCTGATTACCTTATCCTTGACAGCAGCGCACACCGAGGGCAGTAAAGGCACAGGATTACGAGGTTCATAAAGGGTTTGGCTAAGATAAGATGGTTTGTGGGAGCAAGAGACAGGACTGGTGACTTAAGGTCAACAGAACCCTTTACTTATTCACAATGAGGCTGATTCAGACACATTTTACTCCAAAATACCTGAATGTTTGGTCAATTTTTTTGATTTAGGAACCAAGTCCAGTTTTGCCAGTAGCAGAAGACTTGACGTGTTTCCAGTAGGGCCTGACTGTGCTGACAAGGTCATAAAAATATTGCGGCCCATGAAAGGCAGCCATTCCAACCTTTAACCTGCTCTTCACTTAGTCATGCAGGATGTTTGCTAAGATCTGGTGACTTTAAAACTAAGTGTTATATACCTGTCTGCATAAGTATGTTGTTTTTATGTTTGCTTTTTTATTAAGAAAAACATTAAGGCACGAGGGGCAGTGAGATTACTCCTCTTTGATACCTACCACCTGCAGTTTTCAAAGTCTGATCTTAAGGTGTACATTGTTATGCCAACAGTCCCAATGAAATGCCTCCCCGCTGATTCCCACCTTTCTAATGATCAGAATGGCTCCATTAATGAACCTAATGGCACATGAGCGATACCACACCAGGGTGAAACTGCTTCAGCAACTTCCCGTATTGCATTGCAAACCTCCATGGCTGCACTCCATTCAGAGGAAACCATTAGAACAAACTGCTCTTGGGTGCAGCAAAGCAGACCGGGCACCATCATTTATGAACCAAATCACCTCTGGGTGTCCTATGCAAGGACAAAGCACCAGCTGTCTGCATGCAAACTCTAACAGAGCAGCCCTCAGGTTCTGAAGACACGGGGGAATAACAACAGTTTTTGTCGCAAATCCAGTCCAATAGGTAACAATTAATAGCATGTAGTTTCCCTTTAGTGTTGGAAAATTCCCTTATTTTGGCAAGATTTCCTGTTGCACTTAACACTAATTCTCTGTCTTATAATAATTCAGTGATAGTCCGAATGTAAGCTATGTACGTACAACATATCTCCAGTAAAATTATCTGTTTAACCTGGTAGCCTACCTACTGTTTCTGAGTCAAACTGCAGCTGAATTATTTATAATCCGAATATCCCTTCTTTCTTATCATTAAATTAACATTTAAATCCAGGACATGTTAGGTTGTGAAAGCAAACACTTCTGGTTTGACGGTTGGTTGTTGACTCTGAGGTGTGTAGTTTTTCACACAGATAATATATGTACATTATGTGTGTGTTTGACATAAAAAATACATTAACACATTTCCATATGTAACTGTCAATTACACAAAAACCAAACGCATTAATGTTTCCTAAACATTAAAAAAGCTCAATCAAAGCTTTTCTAGGTTCTCATTTGTTTTAAATTAATCAAGCATTTGGTTGTTTTTAGTAATTTTATATTTATGGCTCTCTACAGCTGTAATTCTAATTTTGAGCCTGACTGCTTTAGAAAGCACTGTAAAGCTTAACACTGAAGTTTAGCCAACCCACACACACACACACACACACACACACACAAACACACACACACACACACACACATACAGTCGTGTCTGCCAATCTTTGTGGGGACCAGTCATTGACATAATGCATTCCCTAGCCCCTTACCCTAACCTTAACCATCAAACCTAAATGCCTAACCCTCACCCTCACCCTAACCATAACCTAACTCTAACCCTACTCCTAAAACCAAGTCGTAGTCCTCAAAAAGCCCTTTAACGGTATGGGGACCAGCATTTTTGTCCCCACAAAGCAGTCAGGTCCCCATAAGTATACGGTTTTCACAGTTTTTGGTCCCCACAAATGTAGCTATACCTAGACCACAAACACACACACACAACAAGTGTTAGACAGAGAAAGGTTTCCCTCTTGTGGTTATTTGTGCATAGAAGCAAACTGACAAATACTCTAATTAGCTTCACAGTATGTTCTAAAAAAAGAAAACAGTTAAATATAGATCTTTGCAGAGAGAGATCTATCTATCTATTTATCTATCTGTCCATCCATCCATCTATCCATCCCATGTTATGAAGGTGCTGGAGAGGCTGGTCTTGGCCTACCTGAGGCCGCAGGTGAGTTCTTCTCTGGACCCTCTACAGTTTGCCTACCAGCCTCGACTGGGGGTGGACGACGCCGTCATCTGTCTGCTGCAGCGAGCTCATTTGCACCTGGATGGTGGTGGCGGCACTGTGAGAATCACATTCTTTGATTTCTCCAGTGC
>NC_048409.1:6745823-6748277 GCF_013103735.1 Etheostoma cragini
TGCTGCTGTAACACTGTAATTTCCCATTTTTTTGGGATCAATAAATATCTATCTATCTATCTATCTATCTATCTATCCATCCATCCATCTACATTAGAAACATTTTAGATGTTATGTATTTTGGTACAAAGCTCTCCACATACTACTACACGTTACTTTAAAGCTCACTGCGAGACAATTTCAGGTTTGCAGTTATGTAACACTGTTTAACCGTTATGATGCAATATACAATACATTATGTAAACCAAAGAAAAGAATGATCACGTGATGTGTCACCATCAACTAACAGGGCCCTGGTTCCTCATACTACTGTTTCTCTGAAGTACTTCAGTGTTTGTATGGGGGACGAATGACTACTACATAGAAATGTTATCGAAGTAATAGATAACTCTGCATGTTTACCAGTTTTTTATGGTTTTAGTCATTTAGATGGCACATAACACATATTAAAGATCCCCTCCACTCAAAAAATGTTGTATGTGAATAAATGTATGTTTGTTTCCCCTTAGTCTGTATCCACGACGTTCCCCTCCAGGGATTGTTCCGGTGTAGACAGATATTCTGCCAGATGTCCTTCTTTTCTGAGTTTTCTGTTGCACAACTAAAACAACTTTTGAACATACACATGTTCCACCAAAACAAGTTCCTTCCTGGGACTATTTTGTAAAGGCACCGTTTCTCCGTCCAGTTAACCCACCCTGAATTGGCCCTCTGGTATGTCAAATGTCTATTTCATTCAGAAAAGAACTTTACATTGCATGATGTGGTCATACGTCAGCAGCCAACATTAGATTACGTCCCCCTTCCATTTAGAGCGGATGTTTTATTCCTTTTACTCCGTGACAGTGTTGGCTCACTATTTTCTTTTGCCTTGTCTCCCTGTAACGTTACCTGTGTAAAGCGTCCGTGGGTTTCATTAAACGCGTTATATTAATCTAAGTCATAATTAAGTTGGTTGCCACAACAATCTCTTAAAGGTCCCATGGCATGAAAGTTTCACTTTTTGAGGTTTTTTAACATTAACATGTCAATGTCATTGTCAATTTTATTTCTATAGCACATTTAAATCAAATACATAAATTACAAGTGTAAAAATCACCCCAACCAAAATACATCACAGGGAGACAAACAACACTACAAAACATCAGAATCCAGGTTAACAAGGGTTAAAAGCAACAGCAAACAGGTGAGTCTTAAGCAGCGATTTAAACGTTTGTAAGGTCTGTGCAGCTTTAATATGCATGGGGAGGTTGTTCCATAGGGTGGGGGCACCCACTGCAAAGGCTCTATCGCCCTTATTTTTAGCTTCGATCTAGGGACATCCAAGAGTCACCTGTAATCCTGCACCATGGCTGACTTTTGGGAAAGAGACTTCAGATATGGTATTAGGGACCACTAAGGTTTACGGAAAAGCATCCAAAGAACATCATGTCATGGGACCTTTAAAGCTTTGGCTTGTGACACAGTGACAGGGATACTCAGTTTAGCTCGCAACTGTCGCAACTGCATGGCCTATTGCTATGTCAGTAATATAAAGTGGGTAATACAGCACCGTAAAGAAAAGACCTTTATGTCAGCAGGTTGTGGTAAAAACACTAGCGGGTTCAAAAGAATCACCACAGACTGAAAGTTACATAAAGCCACTTTAAGTCTGCAGCTTCCAATGGAAATCAACATGGAACAGTATACAGAGTTGAGACAATGCAGGCTGATAAAGTAAGTAAGTAAGTGTTCATGCTCATATCTGTATTGTTCCCAATGTGTACCGCTACTGAAATTAACATATTAATGTGGCACCTTTTGTTATCGACATCCCCTGATGTTTGAGTCTGAGTCATTTGCCTCCTTGTTATGCCGGTGTAAAGTCCGCCCACTGGTCATCTTGCTGTCTATGAGGCATCTGCAGAGCACAAACATGAACCACCATCAATGAGAGCGAACAAAGTAGGAGGATATTTTCAGCCTGAGCCAAAACAACAGTCTATTTGGTGCCATTTAGGCTGTTCAAATGCTTTTCAGAAAAAATGTGTGAGGCGCTATAGAGCCATTTATAAGCATAAGGATAGAAATATGCTGTAATAAAAGGAAGCTTAGATTTGAATGTGTCAGTCTGGTGGGAATTGGACAGCGGGAGACTGCTGGAGCTCGATTTGCTTTTACATCATAAAAAAAGTATCAGTTAGAAAAAGGTTTGGCAACATGATCATTTTCACTTAACAAACCAGAAACAAAGAGGTCTACAATCTAATAAATCTTTGTCAGTTCAAAGTTTCAAGGCCACAGTTCAAATATAAACTGAATTTTCATCATCTAAATGTTTATTCCTGCCGTTTCTTTGTCCAGTCAATTATCCGTGCGGTCTACATGTGAATGTGCCCTGACCATGAATTACAGCTTTGTGTGGGAAGATGGATGAAGGCAGCCAGAGGCTACAGTATACAGTATGAATGGGGC
>NC_048409.1:6748287-6754388 GCF_013103735.1 Etheostoma cragini
GCTGACGCACTTGTGTTTTAAAGAGTGAGTTATTCAGTATTTCTGTGGAACAGACCAAACAAAAGCTTTGATTCCTTATATACTTCACTTACTAAAAGGGTGCTGAAACCAGGACATGTGTTAAAAATGTTTTTTTTTCTTCTCAAAAGCATGTAGATGGGAGTGGGAGTGGCACAAGTTAGTTTTTAATATGTATGACAACTGTTCCAGTTAACTCCACAGAGTGTCTCAGTTTGATCTCAGTCTGTCTCTAGAAATTATTCATTAGTCACTTTAATTTGTCTGCTTTCTCAGTTCCAATGGCTCCGTGTTCTCTTGTTTCCACAGCTGTCCACTCACAGACATCACGTAACTTCAGCACAAACTCAAAACGTGACACACACAACTCATGATCCTTTTTTGTCAATGAGAAAACCACGGCCACGTCACTGAAACAGAACAAGCACATCTACGCTGTTGGTCATTTTGTTGCATGTCCTGAAGGAAAACTAAAAAAATATGGAATTTTTCTATGATTACATCTCATTGTAATGCACACACATTAACTATTAACATTCATCAGCCCCGATCCTGACACATAATCTGCTCCTGTTTGTTGTCTGCAGACATGTGTACACAAGTTTTCATGCCAACCCAAAAGCACCTGGGCCCCATTTCAGTAAACAAGTTTGGTGAAAACTCTTTTCGAACTTCTTTTTAGAGTTTTTTAACCCTGAGATGAGGGAAACTTGGGGTTTTCTGTTTCAGAAAGGGAGTTAACGTCACCTCAAAGTCAGTTACCATGGTAACTGAGCCTTTGATCCTAACCAACAAATCCACCCTCTGACTCAGCACTCTTTCATTTCCTCATTCATTCATTCAGTCTGTATAAGGCTCATTTTAGTGCAGTTTAGGGTTGGTTTATTAACTGTGTTAGGCAGACTATAAAACTTATTTTTCCAAAAGCATGGCATTTCCTTGTGTCCACGATACTCTAAGTTGATTGAACCAACTCACGTCAGCTGTTCTGAAACCGAAAACTCTTGAGTTTCCCATCTCAGGGTGAATCAATTCAGAGCTCAGGGTTGGACTCAGAGTTTTATAAACCTCCTTCTTGAAAAGCGGCCCAGCTCCGCACGCTGATTTCACTCTGACTGAAGGTTTGTTTATCAGTGAAATCAGCTGATGTAGTCTTTAAACACATTAAGATTGAAATAAAGATTAAGGATTGAAATGCAACAACTGGGAAGTAAAACATTATTTATATATAAAGTGGTTCTCGTTCTATGTAGTAACCTGACACCATTGGCAGGGCTCAATCTGAGGGGCGGGATCAACGGCTCTCAATTCCTTTGCATGCAATAGGATAGCGCTACAACCAACCAGAGCAACGCTAGTTGATTGACTAAACTTTTGCCGTATCCGGTCTGCAAAACTCCAAACACACCTTTCTTTTTTAAGAATGACTTCAGTGTTTAATTCCAAGTCTTCCAGATTCAATATTCAATGTGATTGGCCTAACCACAATTTAGTATTTCCAGCTTGCAAGCTAACGGAGAGTTGCTAGATTGACCCTGGTTGCACATTACATTTGCTGCAGTGTCTAGATTTCTAGGCTAACTGTGTAGTAATTCACTTACATAATGTTGGGGAACGTTGCGAGAAAGATATATTAAAGAATGAATGGTCAAAATGTATGCAACAAAAGTCGAGATATTATGAGTCGTCACTAATGGGTCTTTTCTCCAAAAACAGATGCTAGTGTACATACCATAATGCTTGAAAGCGTCTTTCTGTTAGACCCTGTTAAACATCCATATTTTTCATTTTTTCTTCACTTCCCAACCCATGGTTTAGGTAATAAAGACTTAAAAGAAAAAAATATATAGGGGTTATTTTCTTCATTCTATAATAAAAATGTTTTTTGTATTTTACATTACTGCTCACGCTAAGCATTAGTAGTCAGGGTAGTACTCATAGTAGTATACATAGGTAGTACTACGCATGATTAAAACATTACAATTAAAGTCAGTTGTGTGTCCCTTTAAGAAATTACTGAGAACATGGCAAATGTGGAAACAAAAAGAAAAGAATGACTTGAACGCAATATCAATGTATAGATAAGTGGTGAACAGCAAAGTAACAACACTGCAAAAAAAACACTACAGTGACTGATGTCACGGTTACGTGGTTTGTGCTCCTCATCTCTGACCGAAGGTCTCACACACTTGTTGCTATGGACTGTTTTTCACACTAGACCACTTGAGCCTTAATTATTCCGAGTAAACACACAGCGAATCCAACGCTACAGACATACTGCGTGCCTTGCAGCTTTAACGCGGGAATACTGAAATTTACATAGTATGTTCTTCTCTTTATCATCCATTTTGCTCAGTCAGCCTTTGTTGTATGGATCTCTGTTGTCCCATTCTGTTTTTCTATTGTGTTGCAAAAGCACAATAGCATTATGACAACATTAGAAAGATGTGCATGGTGTGCTGTTCCGCTACAATTTGTTACCATATCATAATTGCTGTCTGTGGGACAATAGCTTCTTTTAAAGGACAGATCTGACATTATTCCCTTTCTTGCCGAGAGTTAGTTGGTTAGATTGCTATGATAGCATGTCTCTACAGCATACATGCCAACTGTGAGATCTCAAAGACATTGAGTTGTTGTGGATTTTGAAACCAAAGCGGGGGACTGGGATTCTTCTACTCAAAAAATTAAGTTTCCAACATTTTGTTTCCTGCATTCTGGTGACTTTAAAGTACATTAAAACAGCTTTTTCGTTGGTTTAGTTTTATTGTAATGCCCTGGTACTGGAACCACTAGGGGGTCTTTAGAGTTGCTGCAGGCGGGCTACCAAATTATTGATAGTTTAAAAAAAAAAATTAATATATATTTTATACAGTATATGTCTGAAAATATACATGAACATGAATCCAACACATAATTTGTAAAGATAAAAGTATGAATGTATGATACGCTTACAGACCTGTAGGTAAGGCAGCCATCCACACATAGTTACTGTTCCACATTTTAACATTAAAACATAATGTATAAATATATGAACATGTCAACAATTGTTACTTAACACGTTAGAATTGTTTGTTCATTAAAAGGTATATCTAAAGGCTCTTGGCCGCCCTATACATTATTGTAGGCCCGATTTAATATGGAACTCAATTTACATACATCATGTATAGTAAGGGGTCCTTGCTCTGTTTCCTTTTCAGCTTAAGGGTCCTAAAAATGTTGAAGACCCCTGGTGTAGACAACCCGAAGGCAGCGCGAAATTGCTCCACTCAAACTTTAAATTATTTCCACTTTGTTGTCTTCACCTTTCAAGGCACAACCATTGAAAGAGGCAGCCAGAAGGAGTGATGACGTATACCTTGTGCTACCCTTTGCATTTTAAGTATCTGCACTATGCTCTACTATGCCCGCGGTTTTATCTCTTATCATGTGTAGGCAGCTTAAGCGTGGCGGACAGGGAGGGATATGAGAGTGATATCAACAACAATATTCATCTAACTCATGTTCTAAGACATGTTCATAAGGAAAGCTGAATAAACCCACTTCCAAAATGTTGAACTATGTTCTTTATGTAATGTAACACACACACATATACATATATATATATATATATTACGACATAGGACTGCAGGGACAGGGATTGAACCAGCAACCTTCTGATTGGCAGCCACTGAGCCAAGTAAATAATTCATCCCCAAAAGTGATTTATTTTTTGTCCATCAACAATTGTTTCAGCAAAAAAGGTGCAATAACAAAAAAAGAGGCCACAGTGTAATAAGTCAACAGTTAGTTTTTATTTTATCGAGTTTATACGATTTTGGTTCTGTAGCAACCTACTGAATAACTCTAATGAAATGCAATTGTACTCAAGCCGGTTACAGTTGAGAGAAATGACAGGCACACGTTTTGTGCAAATTGACTAGCATTGTAACGACTCCTACATATACACAGCAAAAATACATGCCAGAAAAACAATACTAAATCAGTTAACATTGACAATAGTTAGGAAGACTTCCCGATGTCAATCCAAGCTAACACTTGAAAGATACACATTTTACCCATAGTTGGACTACGCAAGAGAGCAACTTAAAACATTGTCTTACAACACAGCGAGAAATGTGTGGTGTTATCCAACTGCAGGATTAAATCCTTCCAACTGCACTCTTAAAGAATCCAAACACATCAAGCTTTGCCCTTTTTAATGCCCCAATTAATTATACTGACACATCTAAATAAAAGAACCCAAATTAGTGTGCTGGACAAGGGAGACGCCTCCTTGCAGCCGCTTTGAGAAGAACTCCTACATGCTTTGTCTTTCCTGTATGTCTGGCAGTACGCTGACAATGCTAAAAATAAAAAAGGTCATAGGTAAATGCAACTCTAAAGTATTACGAGCAACACAAGACAACGAGCGAATTGGAAACGCAGGGGTGTTGGTAGCCTTGGTAGAGCTGACTGCAGATGTTGTTCTCTAAAACCCCCTTCCAACCGCTGCTTTACATCGGGTCAGTCCAATATCTACACACTCAAAAGTTAAATAAACTATTTAGCTTCAAGGTGAGCTTTTGTTTGGGTCTGATGACAGTTAAAGAAACTGTGGTCATTATCCTCCAAACATGCAGAAACACAGGATTCTAGGACTGATATCTAGGTAGGTTAGTTGGGCGGTTAGGGCGACCAGTCTGTTGTGTTACTACTCTGACATTACAGGCTAAAGAACTGTTCGGGAGCTTTATTTGCCCTACCGTGCCTCACAGTGAAACGTGACAAACTAAACATCCCGGGAAATGCATGCACTGGCTTCCGTTGGTTCCAAAATGTCAAGTGTGTTGGATGACATCTTTTCAGAAATCCGTTAGATATTTTATATCCAAATAAACATTAAAGGTTTTATATTTGCATGTACAGACATAATTAATTTTAAATGAGTAAAATATCAACTGAACTATGAACTGAACTCATGCTGTTTGTTCTCCTGGAAATCAAAGGAATGCAGTGAAGTAACTCATCATGTGACAAGACTAGTTAGCCCCATTCATCGACTTCCTTCCATGTTCCTGTGTTAATATCTGGATGATGAATTGTTAAACTGGGGCACGCGGTATGATTTTACCATCTTAACTGACCAACGCCACTTGTGAAGGAAAGCAGATGCATTATTACATTCTACAGCTTTCCTTTATTTTACAATCAAGGGCCACGTTGAAATCTTTTACAACCTAGAATTTAACATTATCAACAAAAACTAGTTCAGTTGTATTCAAATGGCAACTATTGAAAAGTAAACTTACGGTAACATACATTAAATAGTGTATAGTCCATGCATTTGCGCACGGCCTGGTTTGCATCATTATGGTATGTCGTTATTAGTGTATGGGAGACATCAGCCACCAGTGCATTTCTAATTCAGGTTCAGGGAGAAAACCTCATCAGCCATCAGGAAATTCTCAGCCAGACTTGAAGAGCAGTATAGCCACCTGGCCCAAGTAGAAATAAATGAAATGCTTTGTCTCGTGGGTGACGTAGCTGCCAAAGTTCCTCCCAACGATGCAGTGCCAGGTGGGGTTGTACTTCTTGTCAAACTCCTAAAAAAGGTCATAAAGAAGATCTGTGAAAAACCAGTCAAATCCAGGACCAATGGCTGCAATCTACAAAACCTACTAAGTAAGTTTTTCATCTATTATTTTAATTATTTCAGAAATGAATTTGCTGATCATGTTTGGAATTAGTTGTTTTGGGTATAAATTGTCATAAAATATTGCAAAATGGTCATGAGAATTTCCCAGAGCCCACGATGAATTGATTTATTCAAACAACAGTCTAAACCCTAAAGATGTATACATTTGCTCTCATTGTGAAAAGAAAAGCATGTCCGGACCTCACAGATGACAAGCTGAAACCAGCAAAGTTTTGGTATTTTTGATTGGAAAATAAAAAAAATGACCATCAGAAAGTTGGTGATTAGTTTCTGTTAAAGTTCCCATGACACTGTGCTTTTTGGATGCTTTATATAGACCTTAGTGGTCCCACAATGAACTTTGTGCCATTTCTAATTTTGTAGCTTTTAAGGGGGGGGGGGGGGG
>NC_048409.1:6754507-6773014 GCF_013103735.1 Etheostoma cragini
CAACTGCCGCTTGACTTGTTTGAAAGCCATGATGTGTCTCTCTCATGGGTGGGCCAAATTCTCTGGGCGGGCAAAGCAGAGAAAGGGGATGTAACCTTGCCCCTTATGACCTCATAAGGGGCAAGATTCAAGATCAGCCCACCTGAGTTTTCATTTTCTCAACGGCAGAGCAGAATACCCAGGGCTCGGTTAAACCTATTGCCATTTCTAGCCACCGGGTGACAATAGGCAGACTGGGGAAAGTCATATTAATGTTAAAAAACCTTAAAGTGAAATTGTCATGCCATGGGACCTTTAATGTAGAGTGGGTCGGCCCTAAAACACAAGCTTGGCGGTTGCATCTTCAGCTACTCGGCCAAATGTCAAAGTGTCCCTGGGCACTCAAGTGGCTGTCCACTGCTCCTATTGCTTAGGGTATAATACTGTACGACTGTATGTGACAAAAAAAAGTCTCTTATTTCAGGCCAACAAATAATTAAGATAAACCTTTATTGATCCGAGATGAGTGAAAAGTTCATTACAGTATCATTAACTAATGTAAACCTCAACCCTTTTTAGACTGGCTTTTGGGAATATGTTTTATGGTCAGGGTGAGCTCGTGTGGGTCTGAGGTTTTTAGAGCAGAAGCCGGAAAGAATCTGTAAATGCTGATCTGCAACTTCCTGTTTTTACTTTTATTTCTTAGTGTGTAGTTTTTATTTTAGTAGTTTCATAATTTTTCATTGCCTTCTCTTTTGACTTTACTTCAGTGTTTTATTTCTCTTGTTCATTTGTCTCTACTTGAGTTTTTTTTACATTAATTACTAGTGTTATTAGCTTGTCATTCCCTAGTGAAAGCATGTTGAACATACAAATACAGTTTGATTGATTTACATCATGTTGTGAAATCAGTCTATATAAAATCCATCCAATACTTTTGAATAAAAATTGTGGACACATTCTGTTTGGTGTTAAAATATTGGTCAACTCAGTCGGTTGGGGGACCTGGAGGGGCCCTTAGTAATACAAAAATATATATAAATAAATAAAAGAAAACTCCTGGTGATCGTAAGAGCCTCTCCACATTGAACCTAAAATAGATCAGAGAATACAAAGGCTCTGAATTTGCACATCAGGAGCCAATGATGTAAGCGTACAGAAGAGCCGTCCATGCAGCCGTCCTGTCTCACCTTCTTGATGTAGGCTGCGATGTCCTTCTCTATGTTGTACTTCTCCATGGCCTGGGTGGCACAGTCCACCGCGTCCTGCTGCATGTCCTCGGACATGTCCGCGTTCTTGATCACAGCTTTCCTGTCAGTCATGGTTAAGGATGATGGAGATGATGATGATGCCTGAGGAAAAAGAAGAAGAAGAAGAAGAAAAACGCGTTCACTGCACTGAAAATTAACACCGCACGTGGTGATGATGGAGAGGCTTTTAGGCCAAGAGGATCATCGCAAAAGCATCAATCCTAAGCGTTTTTTATCATAGGCACTGATTCTTCAATCATAACTCGTGTTGTGATCTATATTCCAAACCAAACGATTTCCTGAGTGTTGCATAGATTGGCTGCGAAACTTGATACAGGTGGAGTTAAATTACTTTCCGATAAATGCAGCTTCTGCATCAGGAGACAAAAAGTATCGAAATGTATCTAACTACGTGCTAAGGCACAACTGCGCCTGCTCTTCTTCACGCCTCACAGTCTACA
Source organism: Etheostoma cragini (assembly GCF_013103735.1). NCBI lineage: Eukaryota > Metazoa > Chordata > Actinopteri > Perciformes > Percidae > Etheostoma > Etheostoma cragini. The sequence goes on from NC_048409.1 coordinate 6,756,198, forward strand.
TGCCTATCCAGTCGAAATACATTAAGCCATCGTGAGAGGAACTCGAATCAGAAATATGTCAAGACATGCAAGTCAATGTTTTTTTTTTCTTCACATTAGGCAATTTGCAACTCACCTTTTCTTGAGTCGAATGAAAACACTTCTTTTCAAAAACCTGTGTAATTCTCCCAGCCAGGGGTAGACGGGTGAGATGACGCTGCGGCTAATTGCTTTACAAAGATTTACACAATAAGCGTGTAGGTACGTTGGTTCTCTCTGCTGTGCTCCAACAGCTTCCCGCCCCTGTGCTGCATGCTGCACCCTGCCATTGGCTGAGCTGCAGCCTCCCGTGTGTTCCGAGCGTTTTTCTCCAGCTTCTGTCTGCCGGCATCTTATTTCATCCCACAATGCATCATTCGCAGTATCCACCACTGACTGTGGGCTAAAAAGAAACGAGACCTTGGCCGTGGGCAGGTATCATTTGGCTCTGCGTGCGTTGCGTTCAGGGGTTTTTATCAGTTGTCGTCACTGCTGAGACACTGGAGCTGTGAATACTAAACATATGCACTGATATTGGGTCGGTGTTTCTAGAGCTGCAGTCTTGCTTAAACAAAAATCAAATTTCCCATTACATTGTGGTCAGCTTTACAAATACATGGTTTTTAATTGATCCTTTGTAGATATTAATTCAGGAAGACACTGTAGTTTTAATATTACGAAAAACAGAGCACAAGTAATTTATACATGCCAATAGCCACATGAAATTGATATTTGGGTTTATGTTTCAAATAAAAACTAACTAAAAAGTGTCCTTGTTTGAAAGTGTTTTATTGAAAATGCTAAGAGAAAAAAAAGCAAGATTAAGCAAAATAAAACATGCAAACTACTCCCACACAAAACCCCCATCCCAACTTTCCCAAATTTTTAATTCCTTCATACCAGGCATCTACGACTCCATCCTTTGATCCAACTTCCTGGTCCTCAGTTTCGTTTTCTTGTAAAATAAAGCCATTACCACTGAAAAACTTTAAATAGGCATTAGGGGGCCTAATAGAAGAAAAAAAAAAGTTGCTCTGGGACTCCCGTTAATTAGTTCTGAAATCAAACGCTCATTTGAATCCTGGAAACCTGATCCCGTTCCGAGCATCCATCCTTGCCTATCCCTTTCCTAATCGATCCACTCATCCAGCTCCAAGGATTGGGATCCACTGAGCCACTCCTCCAATCAAAACCTTGAAATACCAGGAAGAAAATCAGAGGGAGACCGTTAGAATAAAATGTCAAGAATTTTGGGCCTAATTTCCATTTTTGAGCACTCATGTCAAATCAAGAAAAAAAGAAAGCCACTGAGCACAGAAACTACCGCTCCCTGAAGTTAAAACATTTTAACCAATGAGGACATTTAAAAGTTAAAAGTGGGACTTTGTTTGCAACAAAAGTAGTGATTCAGATTTTTTACATTTGACAGCAAAGATGTTACAGTTACATCACAACACTTGATCTAGGACTGTTCATTTCTGTCACAAGCCAGAGTAGCATGTTAAAAATGGTATATATAAACAAAGTACAGCACATATGGCTTTGTTAAGTATGACATGCATGAAATAACAACCTATCAAACGTTCAATTTATGGAATATGAAGCGTACCATTGCCTCGACCTGATTGCTCCTCAATTAGATGTCCTATCCTGACCATACAAATGAAATGTGCTCCACAATGGTTTTATTCCAAATCACTTTAATCCTTCTCTTCAGATGTCTAAAGGAAGACACAAGGGTAAAATACAGTTAAGCATTGGGCTCCCCAACCAAACAGCCCACCCCACATATCCAATAAGAAAAGCTGTGTTGTTTTTAAAATAAACAAAAGTAAAACTAAATTTTCAACACTTGCAAAAACATTGAGTGCAGTTTATGACAACTCAACATTTTTGAAGTTCAACACAGCACAATTCCTAATGTTGCAAAAATTCAGAGGACAGAAAGAAAGGGAGAGAGAGAGAGGGAGGGAGAAAACAAAATGACAAACCAGCTGGAGAGGGTGGGGTGTTAAAAGGCGAAAGGGGGGGGTATCTACATACCATGATCACCCACAAGGACATCGGGACATGAAATGCAAAAATTTTAAAAAATCAATTGCCGACATTAGGAGAAACTCATAAGGAGGTAAAAACAGGAGGGTATACATCAAAAGAGCAACACATCGGTGGTAGAAAGGTTTAAGAACGGGATCGAGAGCGGCTGTGACGAGGCGAGTAGCGGGGCGATCCTCTGCCACGGCCCCGGGAATTGCTGCGACTGCGGCTGGCGCTGCGACTGCGGCTCCTGCTCCGACTGCCACGGCTGCGGGAGCGTGATCTTCCATAACTTGGGCTGCGGGGACCGTCTAATTTCACACGAATGTAAGCAGTCTCTCCCTGGCGGACACAAGAGAACTTGACATTGAAAAGGCGACATTCCTTCCTATGGTGGAAATACCATAGATGGAAATGAGGGCCAGGTGGGTTTCAAACATGTGGCATACCCTGAAGTACTCACCTCGACACAGCAAAGACACATTATCCATCACAATTGATCAAATCAGTACACATACCTCGTGCGAGCGGAATTTGGTGTTGTCCAGCTTTCGGACGGCATAGGTCATGTCTTCTTTGCGCACAAATTCTACAACGCCGGTTCCGTCTCTGAAAACGTCGGCGTAGCAAACGTCGCCTGCTTCACGCATGTGGTCCTTCAGGTCCTGCCAGCTGCCGCTCTGAGGGAGTCCTGGAATATTGAACCCAAAGTAATGTTAGCTGACGTATGGTGAACTTCCCAGATTTATGTGCCAACAATTCAACATACATCAGAATTACACAACTGACTTGTTTGCCCAAACAAAAGCTGCAGGATTGAGCGATACTGGAGTTTTTCAAGTCATTCAATTGCTGAGACCAAAGAAAAAGACATGTTAAAATGCAGACAGGTGGAAACTGGTTCAGCTTGACACTTTGGTAATCCTATAATTTATTTAGTATGAAATGTAGCCAAAGTACCATGTGCTGTACCATGGCATAATTTATCAGTTGTGTGTACTGTACTACCGCGCATATTTTCTATATACAGATTTAGATGTATGTCATCTATTTGGGGATGGAGGGGGGTGCATTTGGTGCATTCTCGGATAGAAGCGCCAGCTAAATTACATGTAATGTAATGTAATTTCCAGGGTGCCTTCTAATCATTTGGTTTGGGATCAAAGAAACTGACCTGCAAGGCCAACTCTGGCTTATGTACAGTTCTTTGTGATGAACAATGAGCATTGTCCTCCTCTACTAAGTCTTACATTGTGAAAATTAGTAATTGAATAGCCACAGTGGAATGGTTGGACACTATTTACTTTCAGCAACAACAATTACAACAGGTCCCATGTCTTACCCTTGCCTCCCTGCATAAACTATCCACACATTTTTTTTTTAATGATACATGCACCAAAGTAATAAAAAAGATGTTCTCTAAATATACTTCTGACTAACTGGATTATTCACAATTGCCCAAAGTAAATGTGATGGACACGACTAACAGTAATCCCAGGGTTTAGAATATTAATAATGAATGTTTGCATGTATGATCCATATTTATCCTATTTTACTGTATTAAATGCAGTTTGTTGTGACTTAAATTAGCCATATAAATAACTGCTTACCCGACACAATGACCCTGTACTCGGAGCGTCTGGACGGGGGCCCGTATCTGCCCCTGGGAGCTCCACCGATGCCACCAAACCCGCCTCTCGAGCCCCTACCGCTCCGAGGAAACTCCACACGCAGCCTGTAGCCGTCATAATCATAACCATCCCGCCCATAAACTGCATCATCAGCGTCTCTGTTAACAGAACGTTACAATTTAAACGTTAGCTGACACATAAAGAGCGGGCAGCGAGGTTTAATACACGTAACTAACGTTATATTATGGGGAGAATGCAGTGTCGGACGGGCTTGATCTGGTTTACGGCTGCTAATCCTCTGTTCAGGCGTGCACGCAACTAGCTAACGTCACAGTAATTTCCCTTCAATTACTGCAAATAGAAACACATAATTTGAAATGCATTCATTGCAACGGAAAACCACTGTGATAAATAGTATGCAATCAAGCGTAACGTTATTGGTGCATTGACTCAACTAGCTAACTAGCTAGCCAGAAACAATGACAAGTGTCACGTTAACTGTCGTTAGCGTTACATGGACATTGCTAAGCAACGATAACCACGCTGGAGCTTTACTAGAGACGTCATAAACAAGTGACGTTCAAAAACAAAATCGAAACCGGAACAGCACAAGCCATGTTTCGTTACGATAACATGGTATGGTGAGCCCGGGGAATGGTCCAAGCCTGCGTTAGCACACAAGTCGGTTAGCCACACAATGGCCTTTGGCCTACTGCTAACGTTAGCTCCTTGACGTTACCTGGGGTCCTCGAATTCAATGAAGGCAAACGGCGGCCCCCCTCTCCGGTTCTTCAGATCAATATCTCGAATTGTCCCGTATTTGTAGAACACGTCTTCCACGTCTTTTGTGCGAATATCAGGAGGAAGATTCCCCACATATATCCGGCAGTCGTTGTTCCCAGCGGGGCCTCGCACAACACCCGACATGGCAGCTAATGGAAAGCTCGCTACTTAAGCTAACGGTTTGTTTGCGAGATTTAACGGTCGGCGGAGCCACACAGAGAATCCAAGTTTGCAAATCGTCAAGCAGAGAGAAGAAAGCAATCAAACGGGCGTCGTTTTGCGGTGCAACCTTTAGGCTATTTGGTGGGTAATAGTAATCTGGACGAGGCCCCCACCACTACCCGTGTTTCGTTAGGGACCGCGCTCCTTTACAGAAACATTTCTGAATCCCGGAAACACCGCAGCCAGAACGGACACATCCGCCTTACAAAATAGTCCGCCAAATGAAATGACTAGGGGTAGATAGTGATGACAATCAATCTTTATGTCTTCTTTTTGATAGCATCGTAGGCCTATTACATGTAGCTGATATAATGATAGCCCACGTTGACTCATTTTATTAACAGTGCGCATTCATAAATATTGTGGTGAATGTACAAAAAGGCAATTGTTCATCTGTAGTCCCTGGACAGATAGTAAAGGTTTATGCTTTTAAAATATTTAAAAAACAGTTACAATAACATAGGCTACATATAATTCATGTTGCTGTAAAAATGCAGGCAATCATATCTCTAAAATAATTGGGACCACTGATAGGCCACCATCCCATTAATTACAGAAGAATAAAACAAACACATGTAATGGTGTGCCATCAATAACCTTTGTCAATTCAATATTTACCTAGATTCCAGGCAAATATGTACGTACAAACCCTACATAGACCTACAATATTTAATTACGTAACTTGACCTGGTTCATCATTAAATAGACATGGTTTTTTGCTTTGCTTTATTATTATACTATTATATTATTATTGTTTTGTGAACAATGTGATAATTCAGCAGGTTTTCAAAAGTGATTAGAAGGAAACCAGTTCTCCATTCTCTTCAAAGACACTGTGTTTACTTGTATGTCAATGTATGTGACAGAATCAATAGAAAAAATACACTTTGAAAGAGAAACCAAGAGGTAGCCTAGTGGCAGAAGAAGTACTTAGAGCATGTATTTTGGTAAAGCAACCTGTGTACAAATACTGTGTAAGTACTCATTACGGTCCATTTCAGAATACTTCATATTCCTTTATTTTATTGTATCACTTTAATGTTGCAGCTTGTACTTTATATTTGTAAAAATGCATGTATGTTTACTATAATAAATTTAAAAAAGTAAAGTAACTTGTAACTAAAGTTATCAAATAGATTTAGTGGAGATTTCCCTCTGAAATTCATTAGAGTAGAAGTACAAAGTACCTCTAAATTGAATTATTCAAGTAAAGTATAAGTACCTCAAAATTGTATACAGTACTTGAGTAAATGTATAATGCGACTCACAGCAAACGCATGATTATCTGTTGTTTGGCTGACTGTCCTGTCAGGGCGAATACATCACATCATCTTTGATTAACATAAAACAAAATGTCCACACCAGACTGAACCTGAACGCTGTTTAATTGCTTGAAAGCTTACATTTGAACTATGTTTATCAGACTAATAGGGAATACTATTCAGAATGACAACACACAATCTCAAAATCACATTGTGTTCTGAGTTACTGCAGTGCTGATTGTGCTTTCTACCCAAGGAATGCAGGGGCAACTTAGCTTTAAGCTAATTTGGGTGCATCATTTGTAATTGTACTAACAAAACTAAAGTACACATACACCCATACACAAAGAGGCTTTGCACAACCATGAAGATATTTCCACATGAAGGAGAATTATGTGTCAGAAAACCAATAATTTTTACTATTTTGGAAACAAACTAACACCATTGCTCTGTAGTCTAAATTCAATTTACTTACAGCACATGACCAGTTATTTGTGATACTAAGTAGTAAATGCTTCAGTTATGGCACTGTCACGAGATAAACTGTACAGCCATCACTATAGTAAAGCAAAACATCTTTTATTCACTACATGCTTTAGAAATATCCAAAGCCATGTTCTGATTGTCCTCATCTGTCATCACAGGGATTTGTTTTAATGTTACATCATCACGAGTGTCAGAATTCTGAAATTACCTAATGATCTACTTTATAATTCCTCCTTTTTATGATAATAGAAGAAAATACACTGCTAATTGAAATATGGCTTTCCTATGTACTCAGTATGCATGACAGGAACCATAGCTGCGCTGGCCCGCCTCGGCGTAGTTATCTCCTCCAGGGTACTTCCCCTGACATGCCAGACTGTTTGCCTGTGAACAGAGATTACAAAAAAGCAAACAAACGCAGAATAGGAAACAGACACTGGTTAGTAGTAGAGTAAGGGGGAGGAATCAATACAACATAGTATTATCACAGTATTTTACGTCGCAAAACTGTATCCATACACAGGGGTAGTAGGCAGCATGGTGGCTCAGTGGTTAGAACTTCTGTCTTACAACAAGAAGGTTTGAATCCAGGTCGTTCCGGGCCTTTTTGTGTGGAGTTTGCATGTTCTCCCCGTGTTTGCCTGGGTTTAATCCAGCTATTTTTCAACTGTAGTCCTAGTTACCTAGCATGCAAGTCTTTATAATGGGTAGCAACCGAAGCAAACCCACGCAAACACAGGGAGAACATGCAACTACAGTTAAAAATTTGCCTACTGGCGCATATAAAGAAATGTTGATTATTGTAGGTTGTCCTAATCGAACAAATAAATCTACTACTACGACAAGCATCAACCTTTTATCATAAAACTTGCACATGAGGATTTAACTATTTAGGTACTAGAATAACATACATCAATTAGCTGACACTTTTATCCAAAGCAACAAATTGCAATGTATCACAGAATATTGCAATATGTTTTATATCACAATAATATGTTTGTGACACATTATGGTTTCAACCCTCATGTTGTCCTCGGGTCAAATTGACCAGTTTTCCTATATCAATGTTCTTTTTAACTACCCAATTGTAATTACCCAAAATAACATGATAGATTCCACACAACTCTCTTTGACAAGTACAAATCTCTACCTACGTTAATTTTGGGGTGTCTTATATAATTGTATAGCATTTGAAAAAAATTGAAGTGGTTTTGAAATAGTATTGAGTAAAAGTTTACATATTCCAGTCTGTGACCATACATTCCTTTAATTTTTGTCTAGAAAATTCCCAATTTCTGCTTTTCTAACTGAAACATTAGGTAAAATTTTCTATGAAGGAGGATTATTGAACACAAATTCAAAAAACAACTGTAAAACTAAAGTTAATAAGTTAGTCTTACGTAGTGTTGAAAACGTAAAAAAAGTGATCGAAAAAAGGGTCATAAGTGCTGAAAAATGGGATAAAAACTTTAGAAAAAGTTAAAAACATTGATAAAAAAGCCTCAACAAAAGGGTTGTTTTTCAATTTTGACACGGGAAGACAACACAAAGGGTAATATCGTATTGTGGGGCCTTTGGTGAATACCCCCCAACCCTCACCCCCCTTGTAAAGTAAAATATCAAGAGGTAGATGTACCTCTGCTCTCTTGATGAACTGCTCAGTAGCGGCTTTCTCATTCTCTTTATGTCCTCTCCAGGCTCTGAGTGCAGATGCCTGTAGGGCTCGGCCGAAAGAGAAAGTTAGGATCCAGGGTTTGGGCAGCGGGCAGTTGTTGATGGCATTGAGATGGATAGAGGCCTCTTCTTCACTCTGACCGCCTGACAGAAAAGCCACTCCTGTGGTGGACAAAATAACATCATTTTACTTTCATTTTGGTGCTGCAAAACATATTTGCGTAAAATAAAATTCCTCTCCAGACAGGACAGCGTTCTGGGTTACCTGTGACAGCTGGGGGGACAGTGCGGCGCAAGGCGGTGACAGTTGCCATGGCAACCTCCTCTGGGCTGTACTTGGTGGAGCAGCTGTGTCCAGAGGTGACCATGTTGGGTTTGAGGACAGTGCCTTCTAGGTATACATGGTGGTCCGACATGGCCTTGTACACTGCAGTCAGTACCTGCAACACACAGATAGTTTCACCAGAGACAGCAGACAGGCACTTCTCTTCCTCTCTGTCTCACTTCTTACTCTTGTAGTAACAATGTCACATGCACATGCCATAGGTAAGAAAAAAAGGAACCCGCCTTCTCAGTGATGTACTGGCTGCGTTTCAGGTCATGATCTCCATCAGGCAAAATCTCAGGCTCTATAATGGGCACGATGCCGTGCTGACGGAGGGAAAAGATTATCAGAACAAAACAGATGCATAACATACATGTATAGACATGGTTTATAATACAAGGTACTGACCTGTTGGCAGATACTGGAGTAGCGTGCAAGAACATTTGCATTTTCTCTTATAGCCAGTTCAGATGGATTGGTGTCACTGATTTTAAGCACACAGCGCCACTTTGCAAAGACAGCTCCATCCTTTTTATACTGCGCACAGCGCTCCGACAATCCATCCAGACCTGTGGAAAAGGTTAAAAAAAGATTGATGGTTTATCTTGTATTATCCTTTGGAGAATGCATGTGATGTCGGCAGTGATCTGAGTTGTCCTGTCTGACCCTGTGTGGTGGTTTCTCCACAAGTTCCTGCCAGTGGGACGACACCCTTGTCAACCTGAGGAATAAGGAACAGTGAAGTGACAATCATGTCAACTTCTCATTTACAGAAACAACTAATAATCAGCACAGAATTCATTGCCATAATGATACACATTTTGATCAGAAATCCACCTAATACCACACGGGATGGTACAACTTGATGGTGCACATTTATGTTATTTGGAACAAAACTGCCACACCTTGATGCCGACCATGATGCCCCTGTCCCTGATCATTTTGACAAAGGCTACACCCTTATCAGTGTGCTGGTACAGCGTCTCATGGAAGAAGATGACCCCTCCAATGCAGCTGTTGATGCGATCGTCTGCACTAAAGAGAATCTGCCGGTACTGTCTGCGGTTCTCCTCTGTGTTCTCCACCCCGACCTGAGCCAGCCGCTTAGCCATGCTGCCTGAAATTAACATATGTGTAGTACATATGATATGTTAATAACCTCACTATGCACTCTAGGAACTGGATGGTGTTCATCAATGACAGGACTCACTGTTGAGTGTGATTATCTCAGTGTAACATCAATGGCATACATGTTTTCTACAGTTAGACGTAAAGGAAGTGAGCTACAGACCGACAGACTCGTCTGCAGCCAGGATGCCCTTCCCTGGAGAAACTATGCGTAGAGCAGTCTCATGGAGCTCCTTCTTCTGCGCCTCGGAGAGTGTGGGGAAGTGGTGTGTCATCCTGAGTGCCTGATTGTCCTTCCGCCTTTGGTAGAAGATGCAACCTCATGATTTCTTAATTTTTTTTAAAACTGCTGATATTAATGACAATTAATACATTCAACAATTCATATTGAATTAACCAAAACGTTAAAAAAGAGGTGAGCAGTTAAAGTTCTTACCTGACAGAAATCCAATGTGTCTTGCCCAAGGATGTGATGAACACTGACTGGAGACTCTCAGTCAGCTTTAGTTTGTATCCAGATCAAGTGTGTCACACCTCATAAGCCAACACCCCTGGGCGGCGCTTGTACACCCACATCTGCCCCACATAAATTAGAAGGTTTTTGATGAATCATTGTTCTATTTAAATGAAGACAGGTGTTTTTTTTTTGTCATGTAGATGCTTGCTTTTCATGCTGATATGGCCACTTTAGCGTTTCTTCAGTCACACAATCTCAATATAATTCTTCTAAACTTGCCGTGTTGGTGTATGGATGGTATTTTACAAATTGAAGTTTTGCATACATGTCGTAGTGTTTCCACTTTGTGATGTATTCTGTCAGAACCCTCTATGCTTAAAGCAACCTAATTTAAACGTTGAACCATACCCCATGGCGGGCTATTTTAATTTTAATTAGTAACAATGTGCCCAGAGGAAGGTTTCAAGTCTCCTGGTAATTTTGTCTTCATCCTCCAATTCTCAAGGGTGTTTTAGTCTCAGAGCAATTCCTGCACATAGTGGGTTCATTTTCGTGAGCTTTAAACTGTAAGGAATGTGATGGAACTGCTTCAGAAATAGAAATCCCTTTTTAGGTTCCAGTCAATGTAAATGAACATGGTGAAATGGCCCAAATTAGATCAAAATGAGGTTAGATAAATTGTTTCTATTTTAAAGACAGATTTTTTTTCTCCTCTATGTTGCATCTGCTTACCATATGGAAGCTTGTTATTGTATATACTGTGCCACTGTATATATACTGTCTCTTTGTCTGTATATATAATGTGGCTTGCTCCTTGGGCAAGAAACTGAACCCCGAGTTGCCCCTGATGCTGCCATTGGAGTGTGAATGTTTATCTTATGAGCAGATGGCACCTTGTACAGCAACGTGAGAATAGTTCCTGTAGCTACCCTGGTCACAAAGGAAGCCACACTTCATACTAATGTACATTTTTACCTTTAATCTAATATCAATTGGGAAAATTGTTTTCAACACAGAAGATAAGCTGAATTCCCTGCACTAAGAATGCGACACAAAAGTGACTGACTGGGTTAAGAGGCAAAAGTTTTATATTATTGATTAATATTTTTCAACTGCTCTCGACAAGAACCACTAACTTTTGAATGGGTCGTTCAACAATGGATGGCCTGCTGAGAGCTCCTTTTTCTAACTTTTTGCTCTTCTTTACTAGTCTGTCATCATCCTTACAAACCTCAAGAAAGCGGTCGAGTTTTCATTCATTTTGAAGGAACTCCCCTTCCTGGACAATTGTAATATCGGCAACTTGCACGATGCGTCTTGAAGCATGCCACTTTTGCCTAAGAGCGATATAAGCAAGATATTCCTTTCCCCATCTGTTCCAGAATTGTTCAGACAGATGTTGCACTCGTCTCCACCGCTTTCTGGCATAAAAGTCATCCTTTACAATTTACCCAGTGGAGGCAGTGGGACAGAGGATTTAATGGTATCAGATGGTTGGGTGTTAGTGGCTCTAGGCTTGTATGATCACTAATGCTGTTAACAGTGAGTGGGCGATTATTTACAATGGACACGGCTTCATAAAGGAATGTTCTTAGAGGACCATCATTCAATCTTCCAGCACTGTGTGCAACAACTGAGCATAACACACCCCTGGCTGTCCTGATCTGCCGTTCCCATGTGCCTCCAACAGGACTTGAGCCTGGAACATTCATGAGGAAGTCACACTGCTTCTCTGCCAGATATGCATTTATTCTTTCTTTGTTTACTTTGTTTAGAGATCTTTCCAATTTGTTTCTTACTCCCACAAAGTTGGATCCTTTATCAGATCTGATGTGTTGAACAGCTCCACAGATGGCTATGAAACGCTGTAAGGCATTCATGAATGCATCAGTTGTCATGTCTTCCAACATCTCTATGGGGACTGCGCTGAAGCATAGGCATGTGAACCGGAGACATTACCGTTTGTGTTCTTTGCAACCTTGCTTAGTGTAGAACGGACCAAAACACTCCATGCCGCAGTAGGTGAACTGTAGTGAAGGTTTGACGTGGTCTGTAGGTAGATCTGACACCCGTTGTTCATCTGATGGCCTACGAGCTCTTCTACAGGGAACACACTGTCTTATGTGCTGTGCTACTGCATTACTACCACCTATAATCCAGTGTCCATTTGCTCCCAGTTCACGGAGGGTTTTATCTCTGCCTTGGTGCTGTGTTTTCTTATGATGGTATGCAAGGACAAGCCACGTGACAAGCCCATCTCTTGGAAGAATAATAGGGTGTCTCAGATCAAGGGGAGCAGATCCTCTTCTCGGTCTGATAACACCATCTTGGAGGAACTGGTTCAGCTGATACAGTTGGTGGTTACAGGACAGCTTTCCTGACTCTTGGCTGAGTAGATGCAACTCTTCTTTGAAGCCCTGCTGCTGTTCTAGCTTTATGAGAGTGAGTGTAGCCCAACTTCTTTCCTCCACATTTAAGGGGGTTGACTTATAGATCCTCTTAGCTAATCATTGACATGACAGTCACGCTTGGAATTCAACTTGCCTTGCAGCCTCATTTTTCAGCACTTGGATTGTCTTAGTCTCAGGGTCCCACCAGAAGTTTAGAAGATCCTTGGTTTGCATTAACTTCCATACTGGAACGATCAGTGATGTACTCCCAACTTCACCTCAATTTACACAACATGATAGTGAAGATTCTTTTGTCTCTTCAACTTGCAGGACACTTGGTGAAGATTTTTCTCCTAAAGGACGATCTTCATGCAGTGGTGTAGGATGGTGTTTTTTGCACATGCTACACATGGCTTTGTTCTTATAATCCTTGGTGTTGTGTCCTTTTCTCAAGCATGCAAAACAGAGCTTATTGTCCAAGACCACTTTTCTCTTTTCCTCCACAGACCTTTCCATTAGCCTTTCACATTTATGTATGGAGTGGTTTTCCCCACAACACATACATTTCCTGGGTTTGAGTTATTAGTTGATGTGCTCCATTTCTTTGATCTGTTGGGATCTTCCTTGCTCTCATCATTGACACCATTGGGCTTGACTGTGATGCTTGATGCTTTAGATGCTTTCACATTAGTGGTAAATGTGTTTGCTTTTGAACGCCTGGTTTCTCCAAATTACCTTTTTTCAGAAGTCTTTAATGCATACAACGATGACACTGGTTTGCATGCTATGCAAGTTTCCTGTGTGATGAATGAAGCAAACTCTTGGATAGTCTTTGGCTTGATCCAGCTGATGCGTGAAATAAAAATTCCAGCTAGACGTTACCTAGTCAGGAAGTTTGACTAGCATCTTCTGATTTTCTTCAAAGTCATTTAGTTCCGTCATATACTCTTTTCCAGCAATTTTGGCCACTTGTTAAGCTTCTCTCTGAAAGCACGTTAAACCACAAAGGAGTGACCATATCTGGCAATCAGCTTCTCCCATGCTTGTTGGTAGTCCTCTTCATCCTTCCTGTAGAAGCTGCCCTTTAGAGTCGACTTTGCCTCTTCACCAATGTACTATTGTAGGTAAAACAACCCATTTCCCGGATTTGTGCATGGTCTCTCTATTAGACACCGAGGGTTCTGGCACTGGAAGTGCCATCGGGTGGAACACTGTGAAAACGTGTTTGCCTGGTAGACCAGCAGTAGAATAAAACAAAAACAGGAGCTTAACAGTTTTCTATACACAGTCCCCATTTTCTCTCCTCCGTTCACGCTATTGTTCAAAACGTCCCGGATCTTGTAGCTTACCAAAATAAAACTTGTTTGTACTGAGTATACCAAAGGGCAAAATACAACTCACTTTAACTTATAAAGAACTCGAATTTCAGTGAATATGTTTTATAATAATACGTAGAACTGAAACCACCTAGCAATCCAGCAAATTTAAATTGAATGTTGAATTATGTTGATCTACATCACTAAATGGTGTGCTCTGTTCAGGAAACTGCCTGTTTTCTCTTGTGTGTTCTGTCATATAATGTTATTACCTGGTCAGACTCAGTGCAATGGCTTGCCAGCATTTCAGGGGACTCCTCTCTTCACCATTGTGGGTCAGTGTGCCTCTGAAACTAGATATGGGTCACTGGACTGCCTGCCACTGCACAGACATGGTGGACCTGTCTAAGACAAGGGCCTGAGAGGAAAACCAATGTCAGGAGGCAGTGGGAGGAGGAGTCGGTGCTCTCCCTTTCAGAAAGATGCAGATTTTAATAGAAGAAGTACAGCAATTACACGTGGCTGCCCCCGCCGGGGCTCTTGGTTTTTTTCTTTGTTACCTAATTAAAACATTTAATGATGATACTTTATCTAGTCCTCAATTTTCTGTCCTATTAAGCGTGTCCTCAATGGGTTTGAGAGTGCTCCTCTAAATAGGTCAACAGAGGCTGAAAGTTGGCTGAAAGATAATATATCCAGGTACAACATTCACACAAAAATAGATCATTGTTCTTTATAAGTACAATGGATGAAGTTTGTTGAAGAAAAAAGGCCCAATGTTAATTATTGATTTTAGTTTAGCTGAAAAGTTGTCATACAAGCTGCATTATTGCACAGTTTCAGTGCACTCCAACTTCTATATCTAATTTGCAACTGACGTTGAGATTGAAAGTTCTTGAGCCAACAATCTCACTTCAAGGACCAATCAACAGTTCTTCTGGAGCTTTCGACTGTATTACAAAGTCTTGTCACGTCTATTTTATTAATATAGCCCAATATCAGAAAATGTAATTTTCCTCAAGGGATTTTACAATCTGTAGAGCATTTGATACTCTTTGTCCTTTGACCCTCCATTTCAGATGAGGAAAAACTACGCCAAACACATCATCTATAACAGGGAAAAACTCTTGTTGTGAAAATGTCTGTGTTCCAATAAGCACTTTAAGATATGTGTAGTATTTAAAGAATGTTGCAGTAGGCTACAACAGAAATAATAATAGGCTATAAGTTTAATTTGTTACCATTTATACAGTAAAACACAATTCACACTTATGAGGATTTAATGACTAGCATTTCATTATAATATTCAGATTTGTAGTAAATAATTGAACATGCACATGTGCTTTAAGTTCCGTTAAAGAGGGTGGAGGAGGGGTCACAAATTTACTTGAAAGTGGCACATTAATTACTTTCTGAAGTAACTAGTTACTTATCTAAGTTAGTTACTTTTTGGAAGAAGTAACTAGTAACTGTAACTACTTACTTTTCAAAAAAAACTTGCCCAACACTGGTAAGGATAAACCCACTGTAACCCTTTGATTTAAATTTACAGCTAAAATCTGACAGCGTCTTACTTCAAGGTTCCATGACATGGTGCTCTTTGGATTATTTTATGTAGACCTTAGTGGTCCCCTAATACCGTATCTGAAGTCTTTCACAAAATTCAGCCTTGGTGCCAAATTACAACCACTAGAGCCAGTCCCACAAATTCCTTTCCTTATTATGTGTCTCTCACAGTTGGGCCAAATTCTCTGGATGGGCAAAGCAGAGAAAGGGGATGTTACCTTGCTCCTTATGACCTCAAAAGGGGCAAGATTCCAGATCAGCCCATATGAGCTTTCATTTTCTCAAAGGCAGAGCAGAATACCCAGGGCACGGTTTACACCTATCGCCATTTCTAGCCACTGGGCAGGCTGAGGCAACGCATATTAATTAAAATAAAAAATTCATGTCATGGAACCTATAAAGTTATACAGGATCATACTGTAAATGGCCATGTATTCTGGGAGAAAACAATAGAATTAAAGCACTGTAAACAAATGTTACTGATTACATGTGTTTGCTGTTTATTCCAATGCAGTTTATGAAAAAAAGGAAAAGGTGGAAACTACACTGCAGCCAGTTTATTACTGTAAATTCAAACAGTATGGTAAGAAACGTCTATGTTTGTTTACAGTAAAAAGGGTTACAGTGATTCCAATACTGTAAATAAACGACAAATAATGATGATCATTTAAAAGGTACCATACACATCTGTAAATATGGTTAATACAGAGGAAAAGAGAACGTTCCCACACTGTTAAAATATAAAAGCAAATTCTAACAAGTACAATGCATAGTGCTTCAACATTTTACATTTAAATATAATGGAATTACAACGTGTGAGCACTGAGAACCTTGAACTTAATATATCAAAGTGATTTAGAATTTAGAACGTGAAATAGGTAAGGAGAAATGGCATAGGTTGGCTGGGCCACTGGGATATTGAAGCAAATTTACTCAATAGAAAATCCGATACTCCTATGAAGCTTTTCAGAATGGGCTTATTAGAAGATAAAAAAGGTACATTTTTGTATGCCTTTTGGGAATGTCCTTTGGTGTTACCTTTCTGGAAAGAAGTATTAAGGAAACTGGGAGATTGGTTGGAACAAAGGTTACTGGAATCTCCACTGTTCTGCCTCCTGGGAGACAGCACACTTTTAACTCAAGGGACCTTCAAAGGACAGCATGCGCTAATAACCGCAGGCCTCATCACTGCAGCAAGGCAGATGTTGAGGAACTGAGGAAGAGAACATACACAGATTTGACTCAACTGATGATGGAGACTGCATCCTAATATTTGATTGCCATGAAGAACAATGTTAAAGAAAAGTTCCATTTAGTATGGGACTGTTTCTTTTCACATGTTAAAGGTGCTCTAAGCAATGTCACGCATGTTTTAGGCAGGAACATTTGTTGTCACATACAACAAACATCTCCTCACAATCCGCAACCTGCCTGTCCCCAGAACATACTGTAAAAAATATCTCTTCACTATCTGCTAGCTGCCTGTCCCCAGAACACACTGTAAAAAACATTTCCTCACTGT
>NC_048409.1:6773114-6786479 GCF_013103735.1 Etheostoma cragini
AAAACATCTCCTCAGTATTTACCAGCTGCCTTTCCCCAGAAAACACTGTAAAAAACATCTCCTCACTATCTGCTAGCTACCTGCCCCCAGAACACACTGTAAAAAAACATCTCCTCACTATCTGCTAGCTGCCTGTCTCCAGAACACACTGTAAAATAACATCTCCTCACTATCTGTTAGCGGCCTGTCCCCACAACACACTGTAAAAAAACATCTCCTCACGATCCGCGACCTGCCTGTCCCCAGAAAACACGGTAAAAAACATCTTTTCACTATTTGCCAGCTGCCTGTCCGCAGAAAACACTGTAAAAAACATCTCCTGACTATTTGCCAGCTGCCTTTCCCCAGAAAACACTGTAAAAAAAACATCTCCTCACTATCTGCTAGCTGCCTGTCCCCAGAAAACACTGTAAAAACACATCTCCTCACTAACTTCTAGCTGCCTGTCCCCAGAAAACACTGTAAAAAACATCTCCTCACTATCTGCTAGCTGCCTATCCCTAGAAAATAGAGGATGGATACCCGACCCGAGCCCGACGGGATCCGACAGGACCCGACGGGTTCGAACAGATTTTTAGAAAGGATGCTTGGGTTCGGGTCGGGCTCGGTCACATCAGCGAGATAAGGCATTGAACATTTTGAATTTAAAACAGCTTATTATGTAGGTAACCATTGGGCATGTTTCACCTGATGCAAATGTTCGTTTTTGGATTAAAATAAATGTCAAACATCCGTCTTCCTGTGTGCAGAAATTTGTTAAACTAGCTGTGACAACGAAAGACGTGCGTATTAAGCTACATGTGGCAGCGCAACGATGGAAGATGTTAAAAAGAAGTTGGCCGCAGGAGATTTTAAAACTATTGAAAACGAAGGAAAGTCAGCTGTGTGGAAGTATTTCTACTTAGTTGTCAAGGCCGATAGTGATGAAGTGGAGTTCTCATGACATATGATAGCAAGAGGACCGGGAATTCCGCCCTGCAGCGTCACGTGGATAGAGTTTGTAAGTCACCTGGGCTACTGCAGCCGAGCATCACTGCCTTTACTGGTAGGCCTACCTCAAGAAAAATCCCTCAGCAAGCCAAACAAAAACTGAATGAAAAATGCGTTGAGTACTGCTGTAAAGACATAAGGCCATTTCGTTCCATCGAAGGAAGGGGTTTCATTGAGTTGGCCCAGCAGCTTATTAACGTCGGTGCTACATATGGTTCAGTGGCAGCCCAGGACGTAGGGCCTACTGCCTGACCCCACCACTGTGTCAAAACGGTGCCGTGAGCTGGCAACAGAGAAACGCACAAAGCTGGTTGACCAGATAAATGGCATTCTGACTGAGGTGAATTACATCGGAATGACAACGGATATCTGGATGGAGGATTATCACAAACTAAGTTACATGACCATCACTTGCCATTTTGTGACCCGAACATTTAAAATGATAAGCACCGTATTGACAACAGCTGCATTCCCACTGGAAGAGTCTAAGACAGGGGAGAATATTAAGAGAGAAATCATCAGACTTCTAACGCAGTATGGCCTGGATATGAGTCTGCTGAATAAAGTGGTGAGGGTGACAGACCAAGACTCAAACATCATCAGTGCCCTCAGATCATATCGAAGACTAGACTGCCAGGATCACCTTTATAATACGGTGATGCGACACGCCCTGGACCCCACACAACTGACCCAAGATGCCCCGACTGTTGCCAAGACTCTGCAAGCTACGAAGTCACTGGTCAAGTATGTCAAAAAGACGGGCATGGCAACTTTGCTGTCAAAAACAGTCATCCAAATGGCAGACACGAGGTTTAGCACGGTATATCTGACCTTAAATTCTGTCCGCTCGGTTTATCAAGAACTACACTAAAAACTAGATGAGCTTGCAGAGGGCTGGCGGATCGATGCCATATCTCCAGATGTCCTTGACTTTCTTGTCGAGTTCCTGCAACCATTTTATGATGCCCAGCGTGAACTTGAAGGGGACCAGTACCCAACCATAAACCTGGTGTTTCTGTGGTTTGAGAGACTGAAGCGTCACTGCAACAGAAAGACGACTGACAGCCCCCATCAAGCCATCATCCGCGAGCGGCATCTCAGTTGGATTTTGCGTAAAGTGGAGATCCAAGAACTCCCAAAAATTGCAACTTTCCTTTAACCTAAATAGAGCCAGCTCCGAATGTTGTCCTCTTCAGAGAGAGACAACCTTCACCTGGAGGTTCGGAGACAGCTCAGTGACCTCCATACTGAGGAGGCCACCACTGAAGGACCTGCGCCCAAGAAAGCTGCAGTTGACTTTGAGGAGTGGGAAAATGTACCTGTGGCAGATGCCACGGACAAAGTCAAGATGTACTCGACTCATAATCACGCAATGCAGGATGACAGAGATGTTTTGGGCTGGTGGAGAGATCAGCAACTCAACTACCCGAAGCTTAGTGTCCTTGCCCGCGGCATCCTTGCCATTCCAGCCAGCAGCAGTAGCAGTGAGCGCAACTTCAGCGCTGCTGGCAGGGCCATCGAGCAGAGGAGGACAGCCTTGAAGCCATCCACCGTTGATGCAATCCTTTTTCTGCATAAGAACATGGATTGGCCTAAACTTTGATGAATGGATTATGTAAATAGATCCCATGTTGCAGTTTAGTCTATACAGTTTTCGAGGAAAATGGTAAGAGTGATTTTCATGTCAATAAGCTCCATTTGTGATACGTTAATGTTATCGCTGGGGATATTTCTGTTGTGTTATTTTTTGGATTTTGTTCTGTTAGCTTTGCCCATTTTTGATAGGGCTATGTTAATTGAATTTCAATTGGCTATGATTGGGCCTCTTGTGCGCGCCTGTGTTAATGCCGCTTGTTGCCCCTTGTGCATTGATGCGCTCATCTGTTGACATTAACGAATGCCTTCCTACAATTGCTTAATAAAAGCGGGCTTTCCACACAAACAAACGTACATGTGTCATTAGTATGAGAAACAAATGCAATTTTAACTGTGTCGGGCTAGGGTCGCGCTCGGACATAAATATCTTAATGCCTGTCGGGCTCGGGTCGGGTTCGGTTACTGCTTTGTCGGACGCGGGCCGGGCTCGGACAGAAAAATCCGGCCCGATCCGCATTCTACTAGAAAACACTGTAAAAAAAATCTCCTCACTGTCTGCTAGCTGTCTGTCCCCAGAACACACTGTAAAAACATCTCCTCACTATCTGCTAGCTGCCTGTCTCCAGAACACACTGTAAAAAAGCATCTCCTCACGATCCGCGACCTGCCTGTCCCCAGAACACACTGTAAAAGGAGGAAGGGAACGCCTCCGCAGCCCCTTTGCATCCTGGGAGGTGACGTGGACATGGTGGAGGATTACAGATACCTGGGTGTCAACATCGACAGCAGGCTGAACTGGAAGGTCAACAGTACTGCTGTTTACAAGAAGGGGATGAGCAGACTCTATTTCCTGAGGAAGCTGAGATGCTTCAACATGTGCAGCAGGATGTTGGAGATCTTCTACCAGTCTGTTGTGGCCAGCGCTCTGTTCTCCTCCATCATCTGCCGGGGCAGCAGAATCGGAGCCAGTGATAAAAACAGACTGAACAAACTGATCAGGAAGGCTGGCTCCGTGATCGGCTGCAAACAGGACACATTTGAAGCTGTGGTGGAGAGGAGGTCACTGAACAAACTGTTATCTATCATGGATAACCCTGACCACCCTCTCCACCCCACACTGGTCCAACGGAGGAGCAGCTTCTCTAAGAGGCTCCGACAGTTTAAATGCCGCACGGACCGCTACAGGAAATCATTCCTACCACAGACAATAAAACTCTTCAACACTTCATCCCTGGGTGCTAGATGACACTCTGAGACACCACAATATTGCAATAAGGGCAACCGGAACGATTGGTTCATTTACATTTTTTAGCATACTTATATTTAAACAGTTGCACATTTTGTTTTTCCGATCTTGTATATACTTAAATATTTGTTCTTACATTCTTTTATTTTATTATTATATTTTGTTATTATAATTATTATAATTTCATGTATATTGTATGTATGTATATTTTGTGTGCTGCTGTAACACTGTAATTTCCCATTTTTTTGGGATCAATAAATATCTATCTATCTATCTATCTATCTAAAAATATCTCCTCACTATCTGCTAGCTGCCTGTCTCCAGAACATACTGTAAAAAAACCATCTCCTCACTATCTGCTAGCTGCCTGTCCCCAGAAAACACTGTAAAAAACATCCCCTCACTATTTGCCAGCTGCCTGTCCCCAGAAAACACTGTAAAAAACATCTTCTCACTATCTGCTAGCTGCTTGTCCCCAGAACACACTGTAATAACAGCTCCATGAAAAAAATCTCGGTCTCTGTAGACAGCCCAGGGTCTGAAAACTGCAAAAAAATATATATATATGCCCACCTGCACCACAAGGCATACACAAAAAGCGTTCCATCCAATACCCGACCAGAAGGATTTGGGGGTGGGGGAATAGTCTCGTTTTGTTTAAAAATACCTTCACGGTCAACAAGAAGAACGTCACCCAACATCAACTAGTGCACCTTTAAGGGCTTGATACATTAAGCATGTGACTAGACAAACTTCAAGATAATGAACTACACATTGTAGTACACATGTTGTGTAGTTTCGACTGCCTTTTTGTGTTTTGTTTTGAGTTTTGATGTCAAGTTGTTTGTAGTATTTGATGAAAAATGAATAAATTATTGCTGTCAGTTAACTGCGTTATTAACAGCTGTAAGAGCCCATTAGTGCCCTTTGTATAAATAGGAACCAATCGTTGGTTCCTCGGGTGCAACCCGGAAGCACATACAGTTTTTTGACCACACGGCTACACACAGACACACACGCACAGCAACACCACATAAGCATACATAAAAGCAGTAATTGCTCTGGACTATTAACTTATATCTCATGGAAAGGAATAGAACCAATGGTGTTAATTGCAAATATGACTTGGACTTTCATTGATCAAAAAAGGTCAAAAGTGCGTCAGTTACTCTACCCGTGGAAAGGCCCATCATGGGGTTAAAGCTTGGGCTTAGCCTCTACGACGGCGTTAACGCAAACCCATTTTAACGGTGTTAATTTGTTTTTATCGCAAGATTAATGTTCTTTTTGGCCTGGTAAAATTTGTAGTTTTTTCACACAACTAGTAATGTTAGAAAAACTACCACACCACACCGGATCTAGCTAGACCGGAAACAAAACAACAGGCACGCCGCACACTAGTCTTTTCTCCACTTACTTAACCTTAATCTCAACCCAAAGCTTGCAGTGCCCTCTCCCCGGCTGAGAGTCACCTACAGTATTCTGACTGAACCACCAGCTACCGCTGACCTGAAGCAGCACAATGCGGGGCAACAGAGGCGGTGTTGAGGAACTCTTTTGCATCTCAACACATCTACTAAATGCCACTGATACATATAAAACAAATAGCAATTGCCGCTCCATAATGTTTTTTTACATTTAGCTACTACAAAGAAGCTTGCTGCAGGTATGCTACAAAAAGAGACCATGGGCTGTTAATGTACATTTCTCAGCAACAGGTGAAAATAGAAGCAAGATTGCACAATAACGTTAAAACGATTTCAAACTTTTGGCGAGGAACAAGTGAGTTACCTGTGTGTGTGGAAACAGCTTTATCTCACGCATCTGTTTTGATGTTTAAATACATTGCCGTACCATTGAGAATAGGTAAAAATGTGTGATTAATTGCGAGTTAACTATGAAATTATTGTGATTAATCGTGATTTAATATTTTAATCGTTTGACAGCACTGAAATAAATACTTTAATAACAAAACAAAAAAGCAAAGTCCTTAGAGGTGACACAGAGACATCAGAGAAATGTTCTTTATCTGCAGAGTTTCATAGAAACATAGTCTAGTCTTATGCTTTACAAGCCTGCTCTGTAGCTGGGCTCAGGTCCGTGTTGGCCAAGGTTGGAGACTTTTAGGTGGAAGTTGTCGGAGAATTAAGGATTTTATCGCAGTCAAAGTTAGCAAAGTAGTCCAATGAAAGGCCTCTCATGGCTTTGGATGTCCAATCAGGATGAGTTCTGAGCTCCAGAATGACTTGAACGGGCATCTTTTGAAGGATGAGAGAGTCGAACGATGTGCCACGAAAGAAGGCCTGCATCTTGAAACGCTCCAGGTTACGAAGCCGGTTCAATGGGTTCTTGCACAGAAGCTACATTGATTAAGAGGAATTGAAACAGATACATATGTTAATATTTCCATCAGAGGGAGAGTGCACATCAAAGAGTGGAGAATCACGTTAACACACCTCGGTGAGCAGTAAGATGAGAGCAGAGCTGAAGGTCTCAGGTAGGACATAAGGATACTCTGTGACAGTGTTCAACATGGTTCTATGATCCGGCTCTGCAGGTACTGGAAACTGCAAAAAGAAAGCTGCTTAGACAGATGTACACAAACCCCAATAACCAATGATTAAGCTATTAAAACATTAGGTTTATGTGCCGTCACCTCTCCTGTCACCAGTGAAAACAACGTAATGCCAAAAGACCACCAGTCCGCCGCGTGGTTGTACGGACCCCCACTTAAAACTTCAGGAGCTGTTCAGACAGAATGGGAAAACAAACATAACTCAGACAATGAAATGGTAGAATCCAAAAGACATAAAATGCAGCATAGTGGAGCAACAAACACCATACAATTTGCGTCACAGGTGCATCACATTCATAACTGGGTTAACTGAATCCAATGGGAGCAGAAGGCAGCTGGGGCTCCAATGTTGGAATGTGAAGCATACAAAATGTAGCTCAAACAGTCACAAATGACACTTCTCTCCAAATGAGAACATGAAACTAAATCTCACCCATGTATTGCATGGTCCCACATATCGTAAATGCCCTTCCTCCTCGTTTCAACCGCCACGAGAGTCCAAAATCAGAGAGACGAAGGTGACCTAAATGATTGAAAATAACTTGCTGAAACTGATGTAGCACTACACACTATTTGATGAAGAATCTTGAATGTTCGCTTATGGTCAGAGTTTTTCTCATTAAGTGATTAATTGTATTTGCATTGTTTTTTTAATTTAGTGGCAGGCTTATGAGTAACACCCATGTCCTACTAGGATGTGTGGTAGTTTGTGCGTTGGTCATATTATTGCTGTGGCAATTCTTTCTTTGAAGATTAACAAGGTTAACACAATTAATCTAATGACCAAAATGACTGTTTTAACAAGCCAGAGGTTAGCAAGCATTACCTTGATCACTTAAAAGAATGTTATCCATCTGAAAAAAAGAGTACAATTATTATCATAAAACGTTATAAATACACACATATATGGATACGGACAGTACATATCAAAGATTATACCTTTACATCTCTGTGTATGATCCCTAAGTCATGCAGAAATCCTAGAAATCACAAACAAAAGACAGAGGGAACATGTTCATGTTTAAATTCTCTTTTAACACAGCATCCAACTCTAACCTGATGTCTGTGTCTAAAGGTCACCAGGTCACCATGATAAAATACAATTAAAGTACCATTTAAACAAGCCATCAGGACTTCTGTAAGGTTGTGATGTCAGAATTTTACTGGGGGGGGGGGGTGTTGCGACGGGTGCTTGAGCCTTCCTCTTTTCCTCCCAAGGCCAAAGTGCCCTTTTTTAAGAAGAAGAGTTAACAATACGGCTACAGTGCTGTTACAGTCATTCCCCGGTTGCAATGACAGCAGAGAGAGAAATCCCAGAAAACGCTGGCACAATCAGAGCAGACTGCTTAAAGAGACAGGTGCTAAACATAATGTTTCAGAGACAGAGGTTGAATACAGGTAAATTCAGACAGACGATATAAGAAACAGTGGGCCTTTTGAACATTAAAGTTCATATTCTTAATGTAATAAATGATGATACTAACCCAGCGCACTGCCCAGCTCCGCAGCAAAAAGCCGAACCACATCCTCCCCAAACCGGCCCTTCAGTAACCAGTAGGTGTACAAGTCTCCCATGCTGCAGTAGTCGCACACTGCAGAGGACAATACACACACACACACACACACATCTTTTGTCGTTTTAAAACATCTACAGAGTTAATACAGGCCAACAGCCTCTGAAATAAAAAATCAGAAAGGAGGGAAGCCAAACATAAAGATAAAGATATGCGCATCACACTGTTGATCTGTAGGAAAATGGAGAAGTAAGGATTGAAGTAAGGTTGAATTCAAGTCAGAACCACACATGCACCTGTCTTGTTAGTATCCTGTTGGCTGAGTTTTATCTTTTAATTCACTTTAGCTGGATAGATATCAATGTACTGTATGATCATGGTTGGTAAACACTGGGAAGTCATGCAGGCCGCTCAGCATCTGAGCTTTACCCAACCCTCTCATTAGATGGCAGTGTACCTCTTCGATATCTAGCACTGAGATTTATTCAGACTGAGTGATGGAGCATACTTTATGGTACTACGGGACCAGAAGGTTCTCTGAAACATAAAGAAGAATAGGATAGTTCACGGGAAGAGGGGTTGAACTGTGCCAGCGTTCATACTTATACTATTAACTCACTAATGAAGAGATGGCGCTGTGCCTGCCAGCAGTCCTGCAGATTGTGGATGAATGGGTGTTTGAGCTGCCGCTGCAATTCAACAGTCGACACACACAGAGTGAGAAGGAAAATAACACTGAGAGATGGACAGGGAACCTCCTACAATCCAAATGATATACAGAATGTCCAAAAGAGTAAGGACAGAAAAATACTGAATCCGTCAGACATCATTCAAACATTTACCTTTTTGTTCTTTGATCATAACTGCAAGTCGGGACATCACTTTGAGTAGCCATTTTTAAATGTTTAATTTAGATTTCACTGTCGAGTAATATAACTTCTAGTCAAGTATGTGAGTAGGTCTGAAACTCATAATTCTTTCCGTCATAGTTTAACCTGATTATTTCCTTGATTCGCTGATTTATTTATTCGTAGTTCTGAAAAAGCAGCCATCATTAAAGGTCAAAGTAATGTTCTTACATTGCTCGTTTGAATCAAAAACATTCATTTACAACCATAGGCAATGATAAGAACAAGCGACACATCTTTATTGAAATGATAAATTGATAATCAAAGTAGTTTTTTCAGTCCATTAATCAATCAATCAACAAATGTGGTTGCAGCTTATAACATAACATAAGCATAAGAACAGTAAAGTAACAGTACTTCTACCTATACTGGAACAACTGCAAGTTTAGCACCGTGATACCTGAATGATGACTTCTTCTTTTGACTGCTCCAGCACTCCATGCTTCAAGATCTCTGACTTTGGTAGGACCTGTGCAACAATGTGTAAATGAGTACACAAAAAGTACTTTATACTGTTGTTCTTGTTGCTATAGTACTACATATCATGGCAGAACTTACTTTAACAGCATAGGTCTTCTCTTTAGTACTGTCCTTCACTTTCAGGATGGGTCCATATGAGCCTTTGGCTATGAAACCCAGGATCTGTGAGCACAGATGTAATCTCAATGTTTCTACTTTTATTTAAAAAAAATAAAAATAAAAACCTGCCCCACCTGCAATATCGCAGGCGGGGCCCCATTTTGGTTAAAGGTGTGGTGCTGCAGAGACGTCCTTCAAATTGTATCCTACATACTAAAAATAAAACAGTTTGTATTGTACAGATCCTTGCAAAAATCACACTACAAATCAGTCATTTTAATATTTTTAAATGAAAATGAGAATAATAATACAAAAATATATCGCAATTGCAGTATCAGTCAAAAATAATCCCAATTAGATAATTTCTTCATATTGTGCAGCCGTAGGTTGTGGTACCTGGAAGTGATCTCGTCCAGGAAGTTTACAATGTGGAAACTCAGGCATAAAGACAGAGATGGAAGCTGGATGAGTTGTCTCTGTGTCCCCTGGAGGCAGCGGGAGTGCGGGGACGGGCGGGCTGCTGTCCGGTCCCACAGGCCGAGAATACACCGCTGAGTGTCCGAGTCTGTGTGTGATGGAGACCCCCACGTGTGAGACGAACCCATGACTGAGTCGACGCTGAGCTGCTGCTCCCTCTCTCTAGACAATGTAAAAATAATGCTTAATATTAGCATGAGGGGTGGAATGTAATTAATTTAATAAATTCTTTAAGTTTGATTGCATGCCACTTTATACTATACACTTTTTACGACATTATTTCAGAGCTAAAGTAACTTAGCAGATGAATAAGCATTTGATTAAAATACTTAAAGGTCCTTAAATACTTTTGGGAAAGAGACTTCAGATATGGTATTAGGGACTACTAAGGTCTATATAAAAGCCCATGTCATGATGACCTTTAAAATGTAATACAATCTGCTACATCAAAATGATCAAATCAAAATGGTCATATGATTAAATGTATGTGATTTCATAAGCTAGGCTACATGCATGAATCATCAATTCCGTAATCACCTGCATACACATATATTTATAGATAAATAGACATCAAATCTGCAGCAGCTTGATTCAGTCTAAGAAACTGTGTAGGAAATGACGTTTTAAACTGTAAAAAAAATAAAAGACACATTTTCTAATGATAATATTTTAAACTGATAATCATGCAACTGATTGAAAGGAAGGTCAATCCCTTACAACTCATCAATAGCTCTATTATTGGCAATACCTTTATAATGGATTATACACAATCTGTGCATTTGAGTCTCCACGACATGGCTCTATTTCTATCTCACTCCCTATCTTTTAAAGACAGAAACCTAATTGTACATTTTCTAAAAATGCTTCAGAAAAAACATCCAATGCACGAGAACAACATTGTGTCACTGTTGCAAACATCTTTATAACCTATTGATTACTTATTAGCTCACGTCTATACCCATGATGAATGAGCATGTAAATACATCCAATCAGACTCACCTTACTGTTTTTACTGACAACGCTACCCATAAATAAACCAAAAGGATTTCACACAAAAATGAGTAAAAACAACAAATTCCTCTCTTTTTTTTTTGTCCGTGTCGCTGGGCCACTCCAGCCTCTGGTCCACGTGTTGGTGTGTTTTTGTGTTTCTGTGTGAGGGGGAGAGAGAGAAAGAGAGAGAGAGAGAGAGAGAGAGAGAGAGACCTCTGCACAGTCATTCCGCTCCAGTTAAAGCTGTCAGATTAATGATAAATTATCCCATACTTTGCGACTCACAGACCTTTGATTTTTTTTATTCCATCCAAAAACCCAAACACCACTGAGAGGCTATAACACGTTTTATTGACAGATGAACAATAAATCACAGAGCTGATAGAAATCTTTTGTGATATGATCCATTTAATAGAACAGGCTTAGCAGCACGGTTATACAGGCAGTTCAACAGAAAACAACCGTGGGGTTACAAAAATATCAAAATACTTTGCATAAAAAGTGCTTTAGTAATAAAATTACAAAACATACACGGCTAGTAGCTTAACTGCAACATATTTTCTTTTCTGTTTTTTTGCCACAATACCATCAAACCACATGTGAAATTATACAGCATATTATATTTAGTTGGCTGTTTTTGATATATTGCACTGGGGTGACATACAGTAAAACAGCAAGCTGAGGGCATTCATTAAAGGAAAAATATAAAATAATTTTTGGGAAAAGGCCTTCCTGTCGAAGTGACACTCATACAGCCATGTAGAATATATTTAATTGATAAAACATATACTGATATATTTACTTATGGCATTTCAAAATTATTAGATTTTTTTTTTAACAGCAGACAACGGTCTCCTATTTATTCTAGCAGAGAACTGTGTTCCTGAGCCAGCAGGAAAAGGTGCTCTGTCCTGCATGTATAGAAGCAGAGGAAACGGGAACAGAGGAAGTGCTAGCTACACACTGACAATCTTCCTCGCTACATTTAATGCAACATAAGTGGTCATCAGTTTGTGTATGAAATGCAGAGTGAGATTTTATTGGCACACAAACAAGATGATAATAGATATTTGGTCAAAATGGCACCCTGGTAGATCCTGGAGCTGTTTAAAGTTCCCTGCAGGGATTTTGGCCATAAACTCAAATCTAAGACACATCAAGAGTAATTAAAAAAAAAAAAAAAAAAAAAAAAGGAGACTTTTAAGTTCAGCAGGCTCATATTATACAGTAAGGTATCCCCATAAACTATTTGAAATGCTCGACAGTATCCCTTTTGCATTGTGATCCACAAAGCAAAACTGATGTCGGGACCCCTTAGGGCAGTTTTTCCCTGATCCTTGTACTGAGGGAGTGTGGCAGCTGCTGCAGTGGATCATCCAGCCCAGCTCGGACTTGAATGTGCGAGTGTCTGTGGCTTCACTTGCGTCGACTGAAGATGCTCTTCTTGCTGGAGCTCTTGTCTGCAGTGCTGAGGCCGATGAGGAGCCGAGCCTTCTCGTCCTCCTCCTGTTGCTGCAGGCTGTTGTCCGACTTCCCTTCAGACACCTTCCCCCGCAGGTCTGAGCCCGAAGCAGGCTTCAGGCGCAGCTTCTCCTTTATCATCTGAGCAACCAGGAGCAATAAGAACAAGTTCAGATAAACTGAATTTTTCAATGTCAGGGCGAATGTATGTTGTCTTTAGCTCCTAGTCATTCTCGGCAATAGTAAATTGATTTTAACAACTGACAGCACGCTGTCTGCAAGGAAGGATTATTTTAAACTGCTGAAAGAACTTAACAATAGCTCGGGGTCTCAGCATAATGTGGGTTTCACGCAGTGATCATTTGATAAGCAGAGGAGAGTCAAAGTCATAAATGTTGTGTACCTGTGCTACAAGCGCTTTCCGGCTGTCCCTTTTCACAGCCATGGCAAAGTCAAGCCACGTCCAGGTATTGTTATGGTACTCCAAACAGGGCAGAACCAGGTTCAGGTCCTTCCAGTCCACGCTACTCTTCTCTCCCTGAAGAAGGGGGATTTAAATAAAGCCAAACATCAGTTTGTCAATGAAAAAAAGTCAATTAAACCTACAATAACTGATGGTTTTTTTTGCCTTTTGGACATCAGAAGCAATCTGTAAAAGTCTTTTAGATTAAAATGGTGAACTTGATAGCAAACAGTTGCTATAGTTTTCATTCATCTGGAGTTGTGTGTGTGTGTGTGTGTGTGTGTGTGTGTGTGGTTTTGTGTGTGTCCACCTGGTGGATGTAACTCTTGCTTTTAGCTCCATTTTTGGTTTAGAAGGGAAATATCTTGCTCTTCAGCTTCTAAATACATCAATATGAGTAATATATGAGTATGAGTATAATAATATGAGTAAGGTAAACCCACTGCACACTACCTGATGAGCACCAAACAGACAGACAATATTAACAACCTGGGTGTCTTTATGGATGGAGCGATGTCGATGGAGCAGCACATTAATCAGCTTGTTAGGAGCTGCTTTTTCCA
>NC_048409.1:6786579-6816944 GCF_013103735.1 Etheostoma cragini
ACTTGTGCAGCACTTTGTGATCCTGGTCTGTGAAAAGTGCTATAGAAATAATGTTTACTTACTTACTTACTTACTTATTAGTAACTAGCTGGTGAACATATTGATGTATTTAGCAGCTGAAGAGCATGTGTATTTGGGTTATTCTGATGTGGGTAAATCTTTTACTTTTGAGCTGCTGTAGCTCAGGAAATTTCCCAATGTGGGATTAATAAAGTCTATCTTATCTTTATTAGAGCTTTCATTAGCTGAAAACAGCCACAATGACAGTGGTGAGAGAGAACCACAACATTTAAAAAGTCACATGACATAAAAATTTGATTTTATGAAGTTTTTTAACATTAACATGCGTTCCCCCAGCCTGCCTATGGTCCCCCAATGACTAGAAATGATTATAGGTGTAAACCGAGACCTGGGTATCCTGCTCTGCCTTTGAGGAAATGAAAGCTCAGATGGGCCAATCTGGAATCTTGCCCCTTAGGAGGTCGTAAGGAGCAAGATTATCTCCCCTTTCTCTGCTTTGCCCGTCCAGAGAATTTGGCCCTTCCATGAGAGACACATACTAAGGAAAGCTCATTGTGGGACTGGCTCTAATGGCTGTAATTCTGCACCAAGGCTGAATTTTTGGAAAGAGACTTCAGATATGGTATTAGGGACCATTAGGTCTATGTAAAAACATCCAAAGAGCACCATGTCATGGGACCTTTAAGTTACATGCGGCACAAACATAAAAGAGTCGGGTGAAAAATTTCAGTTGGTTCCCAAGTGACACCTGTCACATACTGAATGAGTAGACATCAGATGCATTGTACAGATACTGATTATAGCCAGTTAAACTAAGGTGTCTACATACTATGTTCACCTGCACATGAAGCCAATAAACACTAGCATTTTAATACCTACAGTATACTACATAATTAGAATTTTATATCATTTAATTTTTATCTCTTATATTTCTTTTTCTAACTCTTATTTTGTACTCTTAATCTAATTACAATTCTTTACTGCACACTAGCCTTTGTAGCATATTATGCTATGCTGCTTTTCACTGTCCCTTGCTTTTACAATATATAAGCAAGTGATGACTAAACATTTAAAACAACAAACTCATGTAATTGCTGTCAAAATAAACAAATATATTAAAGTTAATAGACAAAATGTCAGGCAGGCATGAACATGAGGATTTTTCACAAGTAAGAGTTAGTTTTGCATGAATGACTTGAGCTCTATTTAAGAGTTTAACAGAGTATTTTTTGCATTCAAGGTCATTATCCGTATTAATTAAAAAGGACAAAAAAAATAAAATAGCAGTCAATACAGAGCTCATTAACCCACCTTATAGCTGACACAGAGGGGCACTTGGGGAATCTTGATGTAGATGAAGGAGTTGTTCATAGCAGCTCGCTCCTTCATCTTATCAATGTCATCAACAGGATGCTGGTGGAAGCAGATCATGAAATGCAATTAAAATTTCCTTTTTTTTCTTATTTGTCACATCAGAGCACAAACAATCAGAAAGCACCAATACCTCTGGAGGTTTCCTAAAAGACCTCCTGACCCCCGCAGTGCGGTTCAGTCCCTGGGCGACACCTTTGCTGGGGCCCATAGCACCCATGGTGTCCTCTGATGACTGGCGAGGCTTAACAGGGATACCTGTGACACAGAGCACATCAGCACCGTGAACTCTGGGTGACTTTGCACCCTACACCTTATATTCCCTCTGAGTCTCTCTAAAACATATCTCAAGGCCATATCCAACGTGACAGAGCCTTTTAATAGCTCAGAGGTATTACATAACACAGTAATGGGCTATTCAATACCACCCACACACAGACACACACACACAGACACACACACACAGACACACACAAGAAATTGGAGACAATTATTGATCCGATAGGTATAGATTACAGGGTGGTGACCCCACAGAGACATTGAAGACTGAGTGCAGCTAAGCCTACTGCTGTCATCCTGCCACTGTTGACAACAACATACCTGTAGTAACCATTCTGAACTTGTCTTCCTCATCAGTGATCTCTTCCTCTTCAACATTTCTTCCTGGGAAGAAAAACCCCATCATCCTTTTGAAGAACTGGTACATCAGCTGGATGGTGAGAGGCACCACGTTCACCTGATGATGGAAACAATCACTCGAATAAAACACAATCCAAATGTTTCAGTGAATGTGGCGGGATGCAAAGTTCTTTACCTCAAAGTGTTCCTTAACAGAGATTCCTCCAACAGGGGGGCGCACTTTACTGAAGATACGCAAAGCAAACTGGCGTGCTGACTGGCAGGTACTCTGAGGACGAAGTACAACCTAAAAAAGAAGAGGGACTCCGTTTCATCCTCAGCGACATCACAAAACAAAGCTCTAGGTCAATTTTGGGTGATGATCATTCTTTGATATTTAACAGCATGTATTATTGATGATATGAACACAGTATAGACAACACCACCGTGTTAGGTGAACTTAATGAGTCCTTGGTCATACATGCATCAATGAATCTTTGAGTGTGCATGCAACACTGAATATGACACTCTGAAGAGCCACTGAGTGATCCCATCTGGACAAACAAGATGGAGTCAACACAGACGTCAAGTCTTGTCACTCTACAAGCACTGTACATACCCTCACACGCTGCACAGAGGAAACCAGGCAAAGAGTCATAAATATCACATTGGCTTTGGAAATTAACTTTAACAACTTCAGTGTAGTCAACATCAAAAGGGTTTTCAGCCATATATGTCAATTTATGTTGTTTTATAACTAAAGTCTAAAACAATTTAAGTCAAATGAATGTGCCTTTTCATGTCAAAAACTATTAAAAAAATAATAACAATAAAGTCACATTAATATGAGAGCCAAATGTACCTTGTATGCCGCGTTTGGCAACAGGTTGTTCATTGTGAACCACCCTAACTCCAAAAGATGCTCCGCTGTGTCGTCAGACTTATTCAGCTGTGGGATGAAAGTTTTCACAGTTATCAACTTGTACTGTCCAGCAGCGATTATGCATAATATTGGATGTGTCAGGAGTAAAATATCATAGGATTGTGTAGTAAAGAGAGTTTTTGCAATGAAATAGGATATGTTATATATTCGTGTTATCTTAGGATGGTTCTTGAAATACAGAATGCTGGAAAAGAGTAAATAAGAGCTCCAGAGGGAGGCAGGGGAAATGATTTTTGAAGGGCAAATCATACCCCTCACATCCTGGTCACAAACTTTTCAACCTCCTTCCGTCTTGTAGGCGATACAGGGCACTGTTTGCCAAACCCGAAAGACACAAAGACACTTTCTTTCCCCCAAACAGTCAATCTGTTGAACACTCAGAAATAGCCCCCACCCTTACACTGAACAAAGTACAAGAAAGGTACATTTTCAATCTCTTAATATTAACATATTAACATTGCACTAAACTCCCTTGCACTGTATTAATATTGAAATCTTAAATCTCAGACCATACTGATATTGCACTATTCCTTCCCTCTCTTCAATTGTTACTGAATATTTTTTGTAAATTTTTAAATTCCACTGTACTGTTGCACTGCATACTTAACAGTATTTTTTATATTTTGTACTGTCTTTTCTGTGTTTATTCTTATATGTTAAGTGAGTGTTGTACTTAGAGAGCTAAGATTGAAAAGAGTCAAATTCCTTTTTTGTTTGTGTAAACCTGGCCAATTAAGCTTATTTAGATTCTGGTAAAAGACAATATGAAAGAGGACAGACGATTTAGTGGGATTTTAGGTACGTTTTTTTAACTTTGGAAGATGGAATGCGATTGAAGCGACTCGGCTGTCCTGTTTGTTCATCAGCGCTCACCTTACTGTACATAAATCTCTGCAGCTCCAACTCAGCAATGCCAAGCTGGCCGTCCTCTTCGGTCAAACACCACCGGGCCTGGGCAAAATAGATCTCCGTTCTTCTCACCACACTCACATCCTCCGGGGGCTTACGCAGCTCCAGCTTGTTTGCCCGTTGCAGCTGGAAGTCCTTGAAACACCTGAAAGACAGAGAATATACATTTAGTTAGACCTGTGTGCCATATCGTCTCAGTACTGGATGTGACTGAGTGCTAATGTGAGACCTGATGAGAATGTTGAGCTCTTCACTCTTCATCTGCATGTCGTTCTTCTCCTGGTTCAGCTGGTTCTGCAGTCTTGTGTTGATTTCCATCAGTTCATCGCCGTTCAGTTCCTCTGATTGTGCCTGCAAGTAAAAAAAAAAAAAAGGTTTTATATAACAATGGCATTTTGGCAGCACGGTGGCCCAGTGGTTTGCATTGCTGCCTCACAGCAAGTAGGCAATGCAGAGTTGGATCCCTAGTCTGGGCAGGGCCCGTCTGTGTGGAGTTTGCATGTTCTCCCCGTTTGCGTTGGTTTTTACACACCGTATAGACATGCTTGCTCAATAACTAGAACTACAGTAACTACATTTTTGAAAAAGGAGTGACGCACCCTGATGTTGGAGTAAATCTGTTTCTCTAGGCGTCTAATCAGGGCAAGGTGTTGCCTGACTGCCTCCTGGAGGTGCAAGATGCTGCTGCGCTGCTCTTCAGGGTTGCTAGAAATTTCCAGCTGGAAACGCACACGCTGCTTTTTCTCACTGTGTTCCTACAAGTATAGTAGATAAAAAACCACAGAATAAGCAAAGATAAAAAATTGGTAAGGAGATGGAAAAGGTTTAGTAAATTAAAGCCTACCTTGCGTCTGGGCTCCACGTGTAACAACAGGTTGTTGACGATATCGAGGATCATAGCGTACTGAACAGGGTTAGTGGATATCTCAAGATCATGGTGAATGAGGGTGAAGGTGTCGACAGCCCCTGTTTAATCAACAAAATAAAACTCTTAAAGCTTTTAGATGGGAATCTAGTCAAAACAATCATCTCATCCCATCCCCCTCCCCACCCAAAATTGTTAATGAAAATGTAAACGTTCCACTTCCAAGATAGCTCTTGTTCTGCTGGAAATTCTGCCGTATGTCACTCTTTTCCGCCAGATGTCCATTACCTTCCTCTTTCTTTGTGTTGCTGTTCTAACCTCTGGTGGGTTATGAGGACTATGGTTAACTGCTCCTCAGATCTCTGCAGGGTAAATCCAGACAGCTAGCTAGACTATCTGTCCAATCTGAGTTATCTGACTACTTTTGAACGTATACATGTTTCACCAAAACAAGTTCCTTCCTGAGGCTATTTTGCAGCAACTGGCTCTGCTGTGCTTAGTGCCGCCCAAGACAATTTTGATTGGTTTAAAGAAATGCCAATAAACCAGAGTGTGTTTTTCTCCCATCCCAGAATGCAGTGTGGACTAGCCAGACCCTCCTGTGCAGGAAGGTCTGGCAATGTGAGATTATTGATAACATACTAAGCTGCCCCTTTTACAAGAACCCAACATTCTTCTTTGCAGATTAAAAATGTACAGTATGACATACCAGCCTGTTTTTTCAGTAGGTCCTCCTTCTCGTGGCTATTCCTTAGCTCTGGCGGTTTGATCTGTGTGGCTAGCTCTGGGTTGATGTCGTGACTGTAACTGATGTAGTGCATCCGGCAGCTACAGCGTGAGATGATGCGCTGAACCTGCTGAGAATCATTCACCTGAGCTGGCTGGTTCCAGTCTACAGACACAAAAAAATGAATATAGAGGTTGTGTGGTCAGTGTCCTAAAATGCATTTCTCCATGTGTTAAGGAAGAACAATCCTGTGTCTGAGAAATGATTTACCTGTAGTGGTGCTAACCATCCCTCCCACAGCCTGGCCACTCTCCATCAGCTCCAACACTGAGTCTAGGTTGCGTTGCCTGTGTTCCTCTATGTTTTTAACCTGAACACAACATAGCATCATAAGAAGAAAATCAGAGCAGGAACTGCACTCCACACAGATGAGTTACTATAAAGGCTTGGTTGTGATGTTGTAGTTAAATAGGTTGTTTTCTTGAAACCAGGTGTGTTATACAATACTACAGAGTTAGCAATGTTATTTATTATCTGAAATCATTTTACCTATCCATGCCTTTAAGCTAGCCTAATGTAACTATAGAGCTGTGTTTACCTCCAGCCACAACTGTCTGTCCTCTTGCTCATATGGGTTGGGCTCCATGGTGGCAAAGTACTGCATGCCATCCAGCAGACAGGTCCAGGTGGTTTTCTGCTTCAAGGTGTCATTGTACCAGGATGGGTGGTGCTCACACTGAAGCAGCTGAGCCTTTGCTGCAGACACCAACACACAGCCTGCAGTCTCCGTGCCACGCAACATCATCTGGGTAAAGCAAAGAAGAAAAAAAAAAACAAGCAGGTTCATCTGGATTCAACCAGCATTTTGAGAAAATCTTGATTGGAATCTCAATTCTTTCAAGAAGAATTCAAAGAACACATTTTTGAGTTAAAACAAATGCTTTCGGGACATGCTATACTTTCTTAAGTTGGTGAAAATAAGACTGTCTCTCCAAGGAAGGTCCAATACGTTTTTCAGGGTCTGGGGCCCCTATTCTCAAGTATATCAATAAAACTAACTTTAAAGTTAGTGATTAGAATTAGAACCTAATTGTGGAGGGCTAAGGTGTGGCAGTTTTTGTTCTTTCCTTTTTTTTTAACTTATTAAAAGGTACATCAAAGGTACATCATCAAAGTGTTAAATTGAGAAAGTGTGTATGTATATATATATATATATTTGGTTTATAGTTTGTCTATTTTTATTTTCTTGTATGGTTCTAAATATATTTGGGGTATTATAAAAGGTAATTGTATTCGTCTTAGATGCAAATGTTGTATAACTCTGCAAAACCCAATACAAAAAAGGAAAAACATCATGATACCAACAGAACATGAGTAAACAAGCTTTTTAAAGTGACATTCAGTAAGAATTTGCATGACCTTGCGACAAGGAAAACAAAGCAACAACTAGAATTACCGCCTTGCGGTTGTATGCCTTGGCCATGCATTCACGAGAATAGGACAAAAGGACAGACAACCTGCTACAGGGATAAAAATCAAGGCAGCTACCTGGCAGTTGACTAACTCAATAAACCAGTTGCGATTATAGACATCGTCGGTCTGACAGGCTGCAATGCCACACAGCTGGTCGCTGACACCTGAATCCTCCTCTGAAAACACCACAAACTTGTCTGTTTCCTCAATCAGCTTTTGGAGCATTGATGTTCCTAAAAAATGAAGTGGGTAAAAAAAGAGATTAGTGTGTCTTAAAAGACTCTGCTGTTGTCTTTTGCTTTGTCAATCTATTTCCTCACCTTCATTTTGACTTTTTTCTGCTCGACTGACGGTGGGAATAGCTGGTGTGGTCGGGGCTGTGGGGGGAGAGTAGTTCGAAGGAGAGCGTTTGAGCTTCTTGGGCAGCAGCTGCGCGTCGATCCTCAGACCCTTCAAAGCTTCAGTAGAGAGATTTCTCTTCAGCACAGATGCCTTTTTATAACCGTCGTAAAGCCCAAAGGCTATGTTCCTGTTAGTGGTGGTCCAAGAAGCACGCAGGTCCACCAGGCGCAGTTTGTGGGCGTAAGAGGCGTTAGTCTCGTCCGTCTGGTTCACCTCCTGACGGAAATAGTCAAAAAATTGCTTGATTAGGAATTCATTGACAGTGAAGAACAAGCTATTACTGCAGCTACCTCAGGGCTTTTACCTCCTCCAAGCGGTTGCTCTGTCGCTGGTAGCTCAGAGAGGACAGGCTGAGCAGGTGAGTCTTCTTCACCTGAGCGTTGATCTGGTGGTCGGCTGTCTCATCCCAGGTGGAAGCCATCAGGTGAACCGTTACCTGAGACAGCTCACTAACCATCTGAGTCACATTCCATTCAGAGATCAGCCTCCTCATCACAGTGCCAGCTGAAAGACAATATAAAAGACACACATGCGTCTAACTACTTCATGATCTGTTGGAAAACTAAATGAAGACACCTGTATGTATGACTCATGTACCCTGTGGAATAAGTCTCTGTGCCCCTCGAGTGAAGACATGGCCTTTGTTGCACTCCACTTGGATACCTCTCTGCTGGGCGAAGGAGGCCCAGTAATGCACCTGAAGGACACATAGTATAAATACATTTATACATATGGTAGATATTAGGTTTAGAGAAAGAAAGGGGTGGAACTCAGTAAGCTATTTGTCAAAAATCAAGGTACAAATTGTACTGTTGTAGACGTCATGGAAAAATATATACCAGATTTTTAGTGGACTGTTTCTGGAAGGCAGCCTATAAAAACACGTACTTGTAGTTGTGGGAATGCAGCTGTGTAGGACATCTGTTTGTAGTGCTGACCCAGCTTCTTGCGGATAGGCCTGAGGCTGTGGAAGAGCTTGCCTCTGCAGATAGGTCGAGATACACCCGTCCATGTGGCCCAGAAGTTCTGCATCCAACGCAAAGTGCTGCTGTACAGCAGGATTCTCGGTTGGGAGGGTTCTATAAAGAAAAGAAGATATAGTTCGCTACAGCAAAGTACATTTAGGATACTGGTTTTCAATGGCAGTGGGCTTATCTTAGCTAGATGGAATATCTAACAAAGTTATTGTGCGTACCGGTGCCACAGTGCTGGTTCAAGTCCATGGTAATGGAGGGGTTGAGGTTCTCAGAGCGAAAGGCTCTGTAGGAGTCATGAGGTTGTCCTGAGGTCACGTCTGCAACGTTCTCTGCACAGCAGATCATTACAGCATGGTGATCGTGGGGGTTGCCATGGCAAAGCCATTGGAGGTCAATGATCATACATAGGTTGGGCAAGTGTAGAAAACAGATATCATCATACCTAGTACGGAAGAAAGGCACTTGTATTACTGAAACATTCTCAACGAATATAGTTAAAAGTTGCATTACGGCTATTTTCTACTCTGATGCATCCACTTACTTTGATGCTGTTCTGACATTTACATCCAAATCTCCTTTAAAAACAAACTGCCCAGGGTTCCAGTCAAAGTTCAGCTTATTCCACTCCCA
Source organism: Etheostoma cragini (assembly GCF_013103735.1). Lineage (NCBI taxonomy): Eukaryota > Metazoa > Chordata > Actinopteri > Perciformes > Percidae > Etheostoma > Etheostoma cragini. The sequence goes on from NC_048409.1 coordinate 6,795,516, forward strand.
GTGCAGGTTTTCTGTAGTGTTGTAAGGGTCCTGTAAGAATGCAAGAATCATCTTTATATTAGATTTGGTGATTCATTTTGTTTTACATCACAAAGCTCTGAGGGAGCAGTATAAGCCATGAAACATGTGTCACCCAGTGACACACTTGTAAATGCCAACTGACACAAAGTTATTGATTTGTCACAATCATAAATCTGTTAACATCTTACTGTGCAGATCTACTGGAGGTTCACAACAGTTGAGTTTGTTAGGTGAACTTTGGTTTACCTCTGTAGCCAGCTGATGAAGATTGGCCTGTTCAATGTCCATAACCCAGCGCCCATGCAGAAGGAGACGACTCTTGTCCCACCAGGCCAGAAGAGGTGAGGGATCAACTGTGGGTTTGGTCAGCAAGTCAACGGACTGGCCAATCAAAGTCCAGGCAGGGTCCCAACATGGCCCCCACACAATAGTGTACAGAGATATGTTTGCTGCATAAAGGAAATATTCAGAGAGATATTAACTTACAAGGATTAACAGACTGAGGACTGTGCTTATAGAACAGACTGGTTGACAACAGCATGATTCCCATAACTCACATTTGAAATCGTAATAGAACTTGAGTGGTGGCATATTCCTGTGGACCGTCACATCTCCCCATGGAGGGCCGAGTGGGACAATCTCTTTGCGATGAGCCCTGGCCTGTCCATCCTGCTCTGTCCCAATCAGACGTCCTGACAGATCCCAGTCCCGGATCTCAAACAGGTAGCGAGGGTAATCCCGAATTCTCACTGGCACAGTGGAAAGTCAAAATATTTTTGTAGAAGTAAGATTAAACTGTGAGGCCTTTATTTACAATTTGGTCTCATCTGAATCCTGTCTAATATCTGCAATTTCATGTTGTACATTTTCATCAACTTACCCAAAAATGCAGCCAGTTTAAATTTGACAGCGCGGCACCACTGGACCACTAAAGGGAGTCCATCTCTGGGGAATGGACTGATCCTGTCGATGTCCCTCAGCTGCTCTCTCACCTTCTCTGGCCCATGAAGAGAGTTATCAGCCAGGGCTACTATCTCCAAGTCTGACACAGTCCAGGTCAACAGGGACTTCCTCATGGGTGTGTTGGCGTAGAGGCGACGGGAGCGCTGGATGTAGATCTCAATGTGCTTTTTCTCCAGGGAACTATACAGCTCTTCAATCTTTCTGGCGGGGAGAAGTTCTCCATGCTGCTTGCGCAGATCTGCCACCTTCTTATCCAGAAGCTGAAGACGCTTTGCACTTTCCTTACTCTCATCCTTCATAAGCTCATAGTTGTCTCGTAGCTTGATTTCAAAGATGTCATCCAGGAAGACAAACGAGAACAGGCCGATTTTGAACACGAGGTCAGGAGGCAGACGTTGGACGGCGGTGGCTTGGCTTGGGGAGCGATGCAGAGTCTTCAGCCACTTCTGCACACTGATGGCCATGTCAAAGGTGTTTGAGAAGTCGTACTGGTAGGGGAATTCGAAAGCCAGAGAGGGGCATGTGAGGACCCAAACACGGTTGTGAGGAGTGGTGAGGAAGGGGAATGTGTCCCTGTGCAACTGCATCTCAGTCAGCTCTGCCTGCATTTCAACATCTAGACCTTTAAAAGTGACAATGTTGTTGCCATCAAAGTTAAAGATCATGGAGGGTGAACGAATGTGCACAGAACCAGTGTGCTTGGAGACTGCGAGGGCTTCTGTGTGCAGGAGAATGTAGTTCTGCTCACTAACATGGGCTATCAGGCGAGTGCAGGCCAGTTCAACACGCACACATAGCTCTCTACGCTGGCCTGAAGTGATTTCACTCTCCATAAGTTTGACTGGACTTTCTTCTCCTTTCTCTCCGCAGAGCATACGCCAACAAGCCTGAGCTTCACTCATGTGCTGATATAAGACCATGTGGTCGGGTGGCGTCCATTCCACAGTGAGCTCTTCTTCACATTGAACCTGATTAAGACACAAAATGGGAATATTGACACAAGATATTTATTCTGTCCAGAGATATAAAACTGATGAAGATCTGATTACCTGTAAGGTCGGGGTGGTGATGTAATAAGAAAATGCTATCCTGGTGAGTTTGAGCAGAGGGTTGGGGGTTTGGGAGGCCGGGCAACATGACTCCATGTTCTCTGTGAGTGCTTTGATGGCTGACAAGCTAACACCTTGAAGAGACACCGTGGAGCTCTCTGCAGAGCTCTGGACTTCGACACTGTCCATCCGCAAAGACACGGCTCCTAAAGAGAACACAAAAAAATAAAAGATGATAAGCAAAAGGTGATGATAGTGACCGATGACTGAAAAGGAGAGAATTTTATGTATAATGTGCTCTTTTGTAAAAATGAAGATGCAATTAGGTCATTTCTAAGAAGAAGGCCTGTTACTTTTTGGGCAAGTTCTAAAATGTATTGCTCCAATACTTTTGGCCATTTGTTTTCTGTCCTCTGACCAATGTATTTGTCATGTTTATGATGATTGATTGACAACATCGCAGAGGTACTGTACATGGTGGCAACTAGTGATTACTTTTGCTAATATTTTCTCTCTTGATTGTTTTGACTGAATGAAATGTCAGAAAATAATGAAAGATGCTGATCACAGATTTTCTAAGGCCCAAAAAAAAAGATTAGGTCACAGCTATCAGGTACACTATAAATATATCCTTAACAGTACAGTTGATGTCCCACACCGTGAATTACGGAAACAAGCCATGCAACATTCTTCTATATTCCGAAATATCTTACCTGCTAGATTAGACAGTGTGAACACATTAACATCTTTCAGACAACAGTCCAGTTTGAACACCAGGTGTAGTTGTGAGGAGGGAATATGGTGGACACTCTCGTCACTAGGGGGAAACACTGAGGCCACATCTGGCAGCTGTGGTCCCGTATCACAAGGAACGCAGATAACAGATAGCAGGCGAGACAGACACAATGCACAGGTCTCTGAGAGCTCCACTTGAAGCCCTTTCAGACTGGACTCCACGTTTAAACTCGGAGACTGGGTACTCAACTCCATGTGGGGTCGGTTGAAACTCCCCTGAGGGCATGAGATCAAAAGTGCACATACATTAGCCTTCGATCATGCCAAACATATCCTCTGACTAACTAACTTAGTTAATAAAAGCAAAAATGAACCATTAAAACATTCAATAAAACAAGATATACTATTTCGTTCTCCTACCTGAAGAGTGAGCGAGTCTAAAATTAGCGCTTCTCCCCACACATGTTTACCAGGAGGGTGGGGTGCTTGTTGGATATGAGACCCCTGACCCACTCTCCACCAGAAGTTGTCCAGGGACAGTGAGGCACGCCGGTGCACACTTTGGGAGCCTGTGCTCTCGGTGACTTTAATATCAAAAAGATGCTGCAATTCTACAAATACAAGACATTATGAAACATTATTTTGAGGTAATACATTCACAGTTGCTTCAGCGTAGAGCTTTAAGATGTTTTCCAAAAAAAAAAAAAAGCCAACTGGGATATAAAGGAGTACTAGTTAATGTTTAATCTTTAAAGGGCACTCTAAGAACAGTGCTTATCTAATCTACTTTGGCATGTTTGGAAAAGAATTGAGCCAAAAGTTGCTGACAGAATAAAACCTTTTACTGAAGGAAAATAAGTTGTAACAATGGTACAAGACTTGCACATGGTGTGAAGTAATAACGTTAAGTGCAGTTGCTTAGCATGGGGCGTTGAGGCTCTACTTAAACACAACAGTGTCCTTAAATCACTTTGTAGCAATAACATCATATGACGTTCACCTGCCTTTCTCTGTGCACGTGTGCAGCATGTGTGAGACCTACAGTACCTGCACTGGCAGAAAGGAAGCCAAGAGCAAAAGGCGTTGTGTCTCCCAGCTGAACAGACACATTAACGTTGGACACGGACGATGTGATCATCACAGGAGCATCCAGGTGGGGGAGGCGCCTGAGGGAAAGGAGGGTGGGCAAATAATCTAATGGACTACACCACACAATAACATTATGGAACAACACAATACAAAATGAGTGATGCGCAAACACAAACATGAATAAGAAAGAGAAGACAGAAAAAAGGCGTTAGAAGATTTTTTTTACCGCAGCGGGTGACTTCTCAGACAAAACACAATCATTCATTCCAATAAACACACACATCCAATCATTCCAATTAGCTTTTTGAGATGTCACAGGAAATATGTGTGTGTTTTAATCTCCGCCCACCCAGGGTATTAATTGCCATTCGGAAATCTAAACCTTTGATTTCCCTTTTGCAACTTGCCTTTTTCTATGTGCTGCCTTCCTGTGGATTAGCTGTTCCCATGGAAATAGATTTAGCCAATGGGAGAACTCCTGGTGACGGTAGTGGATGATGCAAGTGTTGACCGTGAATGACCCCGAGATGTCAACTGATGTAACCTAAATTTAGAAAAACATAAAATGGCAGAGTCAAAATAATGTCAAAAATGAGTCATAGACATAAGAAGCTTTGTTCTTGTTATGTGACCATCATCTTCCTCACCTGCAGCGCTGTCTTCAGCGTGTTCACACACAGGATTCTTTGCCTACTTTGTGAGAGGAGAAGTCCATCTGCCAGTTTAAAAAAAACAATAAAACAACAATGCGTTATTCATAACTTTCTCCTACGTCCAACCCTGCCTGTGCATTGCGTCTGGCACCCAGCTGTCCACTAACCCTCTAGAAGGAGCTCCAGGCTGCTGTGGGGAAAGCTCAGCTCAGGAGTGAAGCTTTTAAGAGGAAGCTGCTCATCGTCATGTCCGTAGCACACTTTTAAAGACTTCAGAGTCCAGTTCAGGTGTCTGCGCGGACAGGGAAAAGAGACGTACAATGTTGAAATTAGTAGGTCATTCAAAAGGGAATCAAATTGAGCAGATCAACTACTGTGTATATAAAATGTTACCTCACCTTTTCTGGCTGTGCATGGACAGAGTAACATTTGTATTATCAAATTCCACATTGACTTTGTGGGGAACCAGCCGATGAAACTGCTCCAACGTCGCAGTATGGATGAACTCGATGTTTTCACACTCTGAAAGGTAATGATACTAATGCAATTAAATCAAAAGGATATGTATGATACCATTACCAAAATGTAAAATAGTTGTAGAAACAAGAATAAGCCAAGACAAAAAGCATGGAAAAAAAACAATCACATTTTGGTTTAATAAACATTTTGACGTATGTGCATATGACATTTTTCTGGATGGTGCACATTGTCTAGGCCTACTCTAAAGCATATGTATCATACATAACGTCCTAAGAGTATGTCACTTCCTTTTTTTCTCTCCAGTTTTTAAGTTTTTCTTCATATGCAAAACATCCTGTGCTATTCAGTTTTAATAACACATTTATTTAGTCTGTCATCCAGTGAAGGAATCTCCCAAAAGACCTGCAGGTGTACACACTTGGTATACCATACCAATTGTGTTTTTTTTCCTTTTTTTCTTTTCATTTTTTTAAATAATTGCATAACTTACGCGTAGTTTAAACATGAAATCTATTTATCATTAAGCATGTGGACATTTCAGGCACCTACAGAGGTCAATAAAGCTCAATGATGTGACCTTGTCCTCATTTTCTTGTTGATTAGCAGAACAGAAAAAAATATCATAGATAACCCAGATCATCCAGGTGTTTTAGAACAAGCAGAAGCTCACTGGTGTAAATCCAGTAGAAAAGAACTAGTAGTGCCGCCACGGTTAACATTCTAGCTAGTGGGCGCCCAGATAGCTCAGTTGGTCGAGCAGGCGCCCATATATAGAGGTTTATTCTTCGACACAGCATGCCTGAGTTTGACTCCAGCCCTTTGCTGCGTGTCACTCTCTCTTTTTTCAAGATTTTAGCTGTCTGGTCAATTTAAGGCCTAAAATGCCCAAAAAAGAATTTAATAAAAAAAATCCTTCTAGCTAGCTACTTGTTGTGATAGGTGAACTTGTTTTGCAAGTTGGCATACCCCCTACCCACACAATCAACCCAAATTTCCAGATATGAGCTGAACATCCAAAGGATTGCTATCGCTAGTTTGTTTACTTAGATCATACTTTGCATTTGCTCACCAGATGCCTCCTCAATGCTCTTTGTGGGAGACTGGGGCAGTAGGAGTTGACTGAGAAACAGTCCCTCATGCAGCTCTGCTATAAGTGTCCTCACATTCAGGGACAGACAACTTGGCTTCATCTCTGGTAGGCTCACATCTCCAGACAGCAGCAGGCTCAAGGCCACTTCAGCCAAACATATATCCTACAAGGAAGAGCATGTTAGTCACACACATTAAATCACAAGTTTTCTGTTTCAGGGAAAATAGAACAACGTACCAACTGACTGCTTTTAAGCACTTTACTGCTTAGCTGCCCAACTGAGAAGTCCCACACCAGCCTGTAATGAAAGATTAAAAGTTAATAACATTGTAGCACAATCCTTCTTTACTTTTCTATTAAATGTTATAGTTAAATCAGATCAGAGGCAGATCATAATAACAGATGGACAGTGTGAATTGCATAGTTACCTTTTACTTTGGTGGTCAAGTAACAAGGTAATGCCTGTAATGGTCATGTGCCACAGAGACTCTGACAGTCCCATGTTCAATACCATCACATTGATCGAGCTGATGTGGAATGACAACAGCTGAAAACACAAGATAAGAAGTGAGATACTTTTTACAAATCAGTTTAGCTAAATATTTACTAAAGTAAGGCTCCATACTTGTGACAGAAAGCGTAGGGTTGTGGGGCTGACTGAAATCTTCTCAGAATTTTTTCCATGGCTCTTCTTCACCAAAGGTCTGAGTGGTGCTTGCAAGTCAAACCTTACTCTGGTTTCACCAACACACAACGCCAGGTATCTCCTGAAACACAAATGCAGTTAGCGGGCTCACATGACAGAATTAAGAATTTTCATATATTAGGGTTTCAAATCTAGATTGGCTTTGGTGAAAGATTTTATCTCAAACTATCCAACTGACAAAAATGTGACTACTTACGGCAAATCCTGGTTTAGAAGTTTACTTGAAATCCATATTCTGTCAATTTCCTGTCATAAAAACAGCCACTCACTGTTATGGTATAATAAGTCAAAAAGGACCCATGACATGTTTTAGGACAGTTGACAAAACAATTAAAATGTGTCCTGGCAATTACTGAGCCAAACATGTACACCTGAAAGAGACATTGAATGAGCTCACTGCATAAATGTGGTGTAATGTCTTACCAGAGTATGCTGGGGCTGAAACTGGATACTAACTCCTTGGACAGAAAACAGCCCGACTGATTTGATCTTTAGATCAGCATTGAGTGCAGTCTGGAAGAATCGAACAGCCAGGGTGCATATGAGCCACCTAGAAACAAAAGACAAAAAAGACATCTTTGATTTTGCAAATAAATGTTCATGAAGAATATACGTGCTTAAATCTAAGGGATATCAAGGGCACTCTGGATTTAAATCTTAGTTAAACTAAATGTTGTCTACAGAGTATCATTTTCAATTAAATATAATGTAAGTAACACATTTCTCACCTGAAAATGAAACATAAGACAATCCCAAGCAGAAGGATTAGCAGGAAGGATATCAGCAAGAGAGACATTGTGTCCAAAGTTGTTCACACCCAAATCTCGGACTTGAGCCTGGCTGCTCCTTAATCAGCTGCTGTCAAAGAGGAAGAGATGCACATCTCACATTAAGTACTACAATAACTACTAACTACAGTAAAGGTGTGACTGACTGGCTGCTAGAACACAACAATCACTAACTTGTCCATCACTGTAACAGGCTGAGGCAACATTTGCTATGCAAATTCATGAACGTTAGTTGTGTGTTGTTCAGCTAACTGTTAACAGCTAGCCTCACAGTGCTAACAATGCTTATAACAAGGGTAGTCACAACCCGAAAATGAAATAGCACGTAATGTAAGCTACACTTTATCACTTAACAGTGTGTGAAACCGTTAACGTTGGCTACCTAAACTAAGTCAATGTTAACTACACACTAGGGGAAAAACAATGGCTAATTGTTGCAGCGTTAGCCAAAAGCACTCAAACGTAAAATAGTTAAAGACGTTTGTCGCCGCGTAATGCAAAAATCAATGGGAAATCTGTGCTAGCATTGTAGCAAGCTAACGCTTAAGCTAGTTTAGCTAGCATAGCTGCGAGACAGGTTGCTACACAACTTAGCAGTGTTTTTGGTAACTACTGTAGATGTATTTAGCTTCCGTTAATTGTCAAGGTTACTTACCCTGACATATTCACAGTACTGTGTGTTAGCTGCAAGGAGCAGTTTCATCTGACAGTTAACTCTTTCCTCAGACAGAGTAAACACACTCTAAACTGGTCCGCCCTGCTCTGCTCAGCTGGCATCTCTCTCTCTCTCACACGCTCTCTCTCTCGCTCTCTCTCTCTCTCTCACACACACACGCACACAACAACCCCCCCCCCCCACACACACACACACACACACTCACACACACACACACACACAAACAGACATACACACACGCGCGCACACAGAAAAACGACATGCTATACAAGGAGCAAGCTGCAATTAAGAACATTAAAGAGGGGCCAGTAGCTCAGTCTGTAGGGAGTTGATTGGGAACCGGAAGGTCGTTGGTTTAAGTCCCCATACGGACCACAGTATAATTATTATTATGGCCCGAGCACTAAAGTGCAAGGGCACCACCGGTGTCCTAGCAAGAAGTGCAAGGAACCTATTGTTCTATTAGGGATTATTATTAATCCGCGCCATCGCTCTCATTTTTTAGGGCTTTATCATGTGGGAAAATTCATAAAAACTCGCATGCATGTCAGACCGATGAAAAATAAAAAAATTCTGTAGTGATTGGGCTCGGGCAATGACAGAGTGCTCCATAGCTCCCCCTAACGTGCACCCCGACTACATAAAAGTCATAATTTATCATACTAACTTTTGAGGGAACATGCGTATTGATAAGTATGTTCCCTCAAATTTTTACAAACAACCCACACACACACACACACACACTTAACAAAAAAGTGTCAAATAACTGAAAACATGTCTTTCATTCTAGATTCTTCAGAAACAAGTAGCCATCATTACTTTAAGAAATGAAGGTCATTCGGTCCGGAAAATGGTGAAAACTATGAATGTGTCCCCAAGTGCAGTAGCAATTGAATCAAAACTTTTCAGGCTGACATGTTTTCAGTTATTTCACACTTTTTTGTTAAGTACATAATTCCACAGGTGTTCATCATAGTTTTGATGCCCTCAATGATTATCTACAATGCAAATAGTCATGAAAATAAAAACGCATTGAATGAGAAGGTGGGTCCAAACTTTTGGCCTTTACTGTATACACACACAATAACACACACACACACACACACACACACACACACAGCAACCCACCCTGACAACATATACACGCCAATATTGGCTCAAAGTCATAACGCCCCCAACATCTACAGGCCAATATGGACTTTTGGAGATAGCGCCACCAACTGGCAACAGGAAATCAGCCTTATTGTAAAGTCGCAATTGGATCAAAACTTTTCAGACTGACATGTTTTCAGTTATTTCACACTTTTTTTGTTAAGTACATAATTCCACATGTGTTCATTCATAGTTTTGATGCCTTCAGTGATAACCTACAGTGTAAATAGTCATGAAAATAAATGAATAAATGAACACACACACACACACACACACACACACACACACATAGACCCACCCTGTGTACGTTGTCATATCTGCTTGAAATTTCCCACAATCACCAAGAGTCCAGGCCTGAGGCATCTGCAAGCCAATGTGGACTTTTAGTTATAGCGCCACCAACTGGCAACAGGAAATCAGCCTTATATGACAAACATCATCGGATTTACATGAAACTTAGAATGTGTGGTCTACATGTGATACTGAGCCGACCCCCATACTTTACCACGCCCTCTCAATCGGGCCACATCCCCTTTCCTAACATTTGAACTGTTTAAGCTACAGTCTTGTGTAAGATGTCATTTAACGCAGCAGAGAGTTCTTTCTTCATTGGGGATGCTTGCCCCGCCCCCAGTGATTTGGTCACGCCCACTTCCACCGATAATGATCTGTGGAAGTATCTGAATTTGTGACCATTGAATAATACTTATCGAAATTCAGGTTTTTAAAAGGAAATCGAGAATTTTCATATTTCTATTTCAAAGAGGTGAATTCAGAACAATCAATTAAGATACGTTTTTTTTCAAATAAAAGTTCAAAGACTTATGTCTCTTATTTGCTTCCATATAACGGACTCATTTTTACCTCACTTAGAAATAAGGTAACAAAGATGTCCGAGCTGCCAAAGCCAGTTCCTTTGTAGGTCTGATAGGGGATGCTAACAACACATTTGGGACAATTTAAGGAAAACTAATTGGAGAACTGCCTAATGACATAAAAAAGCTGGAAATGTATGACAACGGCTGACTGGCAACCATCACATGATCAATATGGTATAACATCACATAATCAATATGGGACCACATCACATGATCAATATGGAACAACATCACATGATCAACATGGGACAACCATCACACACACACACACACACACACACACACACACACAGACACACACATACACAGATACATAGATACACACAAACACACATACACACACACACACAAAGATACATAGATACACACACAGACACACCCAGAGACATACACACACACACACACACTCCTCCTCCCCCCCATCAGCCTCTGTGGTTGTAGTCTGGTGTAAAGACGTTGATTCTGGGTAGAGCGCTGCTGCCGATGAGGAGATGAGAAGAGACCTCATGGTTGGTAAGAGAAGATACAGATCAGCTGATGATGGAGGGGGCGGGGGTGTAGAGTTTGTATGAGCTACATGACAGACAGCGTTGTCAGTGGTTGTGGACCTCGGAGCAGAATGGCTGCAGTCTGCCAGAGTTCTGGACCACAGTTCAGTCAAGGGTGAACTCTGGTCCAACCAGTCCTCAGTACCTGGACCCCTGAAACAACGACTGGTCAGCGATGTGAAGACTTCTTTGTACAGGATCCTCCACCTGACCCGGTCCGACTCTGGCCCGTACCGAGAGAAGTGTTGAACCGAGGGGACCGTAATCCATGGCAACAACATCACTATCACGGTTTTTCCTTCAGTAGTTCAGAGACATATCTCAGCGAGACTCTGAGAAACAGTGGACCTGACATGTGGGGGACCAGCTGGTAATCAGGACGTCCAGTGGCTCAAACAGAACTCTGGACATGAGCAGGAGACATGGAGCAGAGTCTTTGGGACAAGACGACATCCGAGATGGACAATGTTAGAGGAAGACACCAAGTGGTGGACGATGTCAGAGGAAGATACCAAGTGGGGACAAAGTCATCAGATCTTCGCGTTTCCAACGTCACGGCAACAGACTTTAGACGCTACAGCTGTCTGGTGATGATGAGGGAGATGATGTCACTCTCAGGTGCACAGGTAGGGGAGGGGGTTAGTGGTATTTTTGGTTCATCAAGTCAGACGGAACAGAAGAAAGAGTCTTTGCTGTATGGCCTGATCGGAGAATGAGTAGAGTGAGGGAGGACTATGCTAATGGAAACCTGGTAATCTCTAAAATCTCAGTAGGAGACGCGGGGGGTACATGGAGCCCTTTGGGATCTACTCCGCCTTCTTCAAAGTGAGATGCTCAGTGCTCAGTGTCCTCCTGCTGATGCTCTGTGCTCAGGGGTGGTCCCCTACTACTGTATCTGAAGTCTCTTTTATATAGACCTTAGTGGTCCCCTACTACTGTATCTGAAGTCTCTTTTATTAAGACCTTAGTGGTCCCTAATACTGTATCTGAAGTCTCTATTATATGGACCTTAGTGGTCCCTAATACTGTATCTGAAGTCTCTTTTATAAAGATCTTAGTGGCCCCCTAATACTGTAAGTATACACCCCGCTATGTTAAAATACAGGGGGCATAAGTATACAACCCCCTATGTTAAAATAAAGGGGGCATAAGTATACAACCCCCTATGTTAAAATACAGGGGCATAAGTATACACCCCCGTATGTTAAAATACAGGGGGCATAAATATACACCCCCTTATGTTAAAATACAAGGGGGCATAAGTATACACCCCCCCTATGATAAAATACATGAGTATACTCTTTACCATACTTAGAGATCGGCATGGTGACCTTTCCATAAAATCATCTCTCAATGCAAATCAAACCAGCTATTACTCTAACTGAAATAAAACTATAAAATAACAATAAAAACCATGCCTATCTATGTGGTGATGGGAGGGAGGGGGGGGGGCTTTTAGTCCACTTCCACATTGGGGGGGGGGTAATCTTATGAGCACCAGTGAATTCCTTAAAACCTGCTTCACTGAAATAATAATATCCACTCTGTCAGCCGAGTGAGGAACCGCTGATTGAGTCTGAAGGGTTAATTCTTGTGCTTTATCTGCTTTTCTTTTAAAAACAGATAAAATACACCGGGGGGGGATGTGACCGATAACATTTCACTGGAATTGAAGCTGTACCTCTCTCACACACACACACACACGACTAATTGGTGAAAAGTAACATTTATTTAAACCGGATAAGTACATTATGCATCTTTGCAAATGAGACGATTCAGTGTAACTCAACCACATGAATAAACCTTCGCTAATACCTCAAACTGAATGCATTTATTTAACGCTTAAAACTTGATACTGCATTTTACAGCATATAACTTAATGCTTGATACCTGAAGCTAGATTTCCAAACAAAAGCCAAAGGGTCCCCAAACTCCTAAATGCTCCAGGTGCACTGCATGTAATTGGGGTTTAGTCATTTGATTGCCTGCAGATTTATGGAATTTTACATGGTACACTTTTTAAATAAAGTTGGAATCAAACTACCTAATGCATAGGAATCTTGTGGCCAAGTAGTAGCTCAGTCTGTAGGCGGTTTGGAACCGGAGGGTTGCTGGTTCAAGTCCCTGTACGGACAAAAGTACGGAGGGTGGATTGGTGGCTGGAGAGATGCTACTTCACCTCTTGGGCACCGTTTGATTGTAACAATACTAATTGGAAAAAAAATTTCCATCAAATTGAACAAGTGGCCCAGTGCTGTCAATGCCATGAGGAACAGGAGCGCCTCATGGCATGGATCCAGGTGAAAAATAGATCTCATACCTCCAGCTTTAGGATAATCGAGTTATCACTACAAGAACATTTACACCACAGGGGCCTTGTGCATCTCTTCATCATACGAACTGGTGAGAAATGGATGGTGCACAATTTTCCAGGCAAGCTCCTTTATCTCATGCAGCAGCTTTCTGTCTTTTGTGTTTGGCAAACCACTCGTCACTTTTATCTTCAGCCATAGCCTAAAAAACAAGTTTAAAAGCAGAAAGAGCACAGACACAGTAAATATCAAGCACATGTTGCATATTTAATTTAAAGAGGAAAATATTGGAGCAACACCAACCTTATCAAGCAGTTCATTTCCTTTGGGGTCCACCAGTGACAGTTGCCTGAAAGCCTCATCTCCCACAAAGCAAATCTCATGACCATCCTAAAACAAACATTGTCCAGTTAATTTAATTTTTTTTGATAGAGACTAGTTTCACTTGATTCCAGGATCATATTGGTAATGAACTTACTGGGTCAGCCAAAATAACCACTTCTACTGTGGCCTTTCCAGGAGTGTCCAGGCTGACTAATGGAGTGAGAATTTTCTGATTTGCCTTTTTCATTGTGTCTTCGAGGTCAGGCAGCTGTGGAATGTAATGAAAATATTTATGAGAGAAATGAAGATTACTCCAATATTAACAAAGACAACAATGTATCCATGAAATAATCTTTTACTTGCTCCCGTGGACATGAAAATGCAATTCTTCCAAATGCTGTTCCATGATCTACTGTCCCACCATTATCATGAAGCTCCAGTTTACACTGCATAACGACAACAAAATAAAAACATAATATCATTTCATCAATAACCGGGCCTGATTTATTAACACAAAATACTAAAAGAAACCAATTATTTCTTTAATACTCGACTTACTTGCGTGTCTGCAAATCCCATCAGCACAGTTTTCTTTTCCTCATTCTTTTCAAACACCTTCATTCCCAAGAGTGTAGTCCAGTAGTGGGTCGATCTGTGGAGGTCTGATACTCCGAGACAAACCTTCTGCACAGGGTCTGGGAACAAATAATCAAAGGTTACAGCTGATCAATAACAGAGGTCCAAACAGTAACACCGGTCATGCCAAACAGAAAGCTTGATGTAGAGTTGGGCAATATATCGATATTATATATCAATATCGTGATATGAGACTAGATATCTTCTTAGATTTTGGATATTGTAATATCATAATATTAGATTAGATTCAACTTTATTGTCATTACACAGGTACAAGGCAACGAAATGCAGTTTGGGTCTAACCAGAAGTGCAATAGCAGTAAGTGCAGGATATACAATGGTTTCACAAGTGCAGGACATGGATATGTACTGAAAAAATATAGAAATGAATACTATTATAAACAGAATTTTACAGATAGATTTGTCCTGTGAATATAATATATAGATAATAAGTATTGTGAGCAAGATTTACAGCTGGATATGTACTATACAGGTATAGTATAATTTATAATATACAGGTGGATATTACTATAAGTAGAAATTTTACAGATATGTACAATGAACATAATATACTAATGGTTTAAAGAGTTTACAGGTGAATATGTACTATGAATATATATACAGATGGCTATTATTATAGACAGAATTTTTACAGATAAATATAATATGGCATAAGTGTTGTCTTTTCCTGGTTTTGAAGGCTGCATTACAGTAAAGTGATGTCATTTTCTGAACTATATATTATTTTCCTTTACCCACTTTTATAGTCAATGTATCCACATTACTAATGATTATTTATCACAAATCTCATTGTGCAAATATATATAATAAATATTTTGTTAAAGCACCAATAGTCAACACTACAATACCGTTGTGGTATTGACATCAAGGTCAAAAATATTGTGATATTTGATTTTCCATATTTGATCGCCCAACCCCAGCTTGATGTTTCTTATGTATTTGTTATACTTTTTTTTTTTTTTACCTTTTCGTTATTTCTTTTGAGATTTTATTATTGTTGTCTCCAGTTTTTACTACTTGTGTTTTGTAAAGCCTTTTGAGCTGCATTTATGTTATGAAAGGTGCTATAAAAATTCAGTTTACAAAATTTAATTATAAAGTGTTCAATAGTCCAGTTATACTATATATAGTCTTTTAGCTAAAGATCCCAATTATTTTTCATTTAAGACAAAATTTACATAGGTTTACACAGTCTGACCAATAAAAAAATTAAATGAAGGCAATTACTGTAAATAAATGTATAATACTATAAAACTAAGTAACTCCTTGCATCTGTGAAGCAGTAAACAGCTGATATTTGGTATTTTTGCTTGATATACTGTATGTGATAAAATGACTACAGTTCATTTCGAAAATTAGACTCTTTTGATCACTGGAAAACTGCAATGATAACTTCTTCTCATGCAGATAACAAACACTGACCTCTGAGAGGCTGCTCTTTGTCTACAAGGTAGAAAGGATATCCTCCTGGAGCCTGAGTCAGATACAGCGCCTCTCCTACCTCAGTAAGAGGCCATCCCAGACGTTTAGCATTGCTTACAGCCTGGCTCGACTGCAGAGTGAGACCCTTAAGGGAAATCATATATGGCAATACAATTCAACTTTATTTTAGACACAGATCCATATTAGTATAATAATATGTAAATCACAATAACACGGATAAGACAAAAAAGTTACACACATTGAAGCTCATAACATCATAGGGATGAAAACATATACAGACATTCATTTGTCCAATGTTTCCAAAAATAAGAGTACCTTGTGTCACTTTGTGGGGTCAGTTAAAGCCATTATAGTTAAAAAATTTTAACTGAACAACATGGTGTTGTCCTCTGTAAAGTCTTCAAATGAACTCTCACCCACCAAGAAGTCATTGCCAAGTTGATACTCTCCCAGCCCATAATTGTATGTCAGTTCAGCAACAAAATGGTCATCTTCTGGGCCAAAGCCAACCATTGTCTTGCTCCATTTTCCATCGTAGGGGCTGTACAGAGAGGAGAATTAGGGCAGCGGTGAGTATTGGGACATTCACAGCTCTGATTAATTCTGTTGTGTAGCACTTAAGAGTACAAAGTTCAGGTAGTTTAAGGTGTCTCATATCTACCCATTACACGTTGCTTTGCAGCCTTCCTCAAACTCTTCATGGCGTAAAATCTTAAATGGATAAGAAGAGATGAGAAATTACGCATTTAGTTATGAAAACATACGTACGAAAAAACACTCACTCGTATGACAGAGATGGAATTTGCTAGCTACGTAACACAAAGTAAATCACAAAAGTAAATCAATGGCCTCTGCCATTAAATTAGGCTGAGAAAAAGTACCTTCATGCCCAGAACATCTCGGTAAAATGTTGCAGTTTTGGTCCTGTCGCCAACTTTGAAAACAAAATGCAACGCTCGTCTCAAAGCCATGTTTATTGACAGCTTGCAGATTGGTGTGCATGAGACCGATTAAGCTTCCTTGATGATCGAGTTTTCTGTCGACAGTCGACGGAAAGTAAATGCAAGGCAGAAAGTAAAGTGGAAACAGTAGGCATTTAGAATTGCAATTCCCGGATATTAGTTCAGCTTTTGTAAATTAATTAATATTAATAAATAACTATGGACAATGCTACGACTTAACACAAAATAAAGCATGACAACAACGTTTGGCATCCCTACACAAATAGGTTAATGGTATCACCCAGTAAGTCACATTCTCGCGAGTTTACCAGTTAGGCATCAACTTTGAGCGTTATATCAAAAAAAATAGGAGAAAAAAAGAAGACGACACATTGAAAAAGAGTGTAGTTAGTTTGGTAACTAGTGCGCAGTGAATTAATAACGTTGCCTATTAAACTACAATGCATACATGTATGCATGTATTTCCTTAACTACAGCTGGTGGCGGTAAGTAGGTTAGCTTTTATTACTAAAACGATTTGTAGAACAAGAGAAGAAGAAACGGGGCAAACATGGCAGCGTACATGAGAAGCGTGATATGTCTTGTTTCCTTTGAGCGAAACGCTTTTCTATCAAGGGGAAGTCGTGTTATTGTGGAATCCAAGCGATATGTACGCGGACTAAGAAGGACACCTGTCCGAGTGTTGTTACCCGAAAACGGCACGGATAAAGTCCTCAAGCCAGCGGGGCTAAACGCCCCAGCTTTAATCAGGCATCCTGAAGAAAGAGACTTTGTGAACGCGAGAGATAATGTGCAGTCATCTACAAAACATGCTCATGTTACTGCTGCGAAGGATCACATCGATGGACTGCGCTTCGAGAGAGCTTTCCCTGGAGATAAAAGACTGGCGTAAGTGTCTACTACCTATAGGACCCATGACATGGTGCTCTTTGGATGCTTTTATGCAGACCTTAATGGTCCCCTAATACCATATATGAAGTCTCTTTTATAGAGACCTTAGTGGTCCCTTTATATCATATCTGAAGTCTCTTTTATATAGACCTTAGTGGTCCCTAATACAATATCTGAAGTCTCTTTCCCAAATTCAGCCTTAGTACAGAATTACAGCCACTAGAGCCAGTCCCATAATGACCTTTCCTTAGTATGTGCCATTTCTGAGTCTGTAGCTTTTGAGGGGTGGGGGGGGGGCAAGGTGGAGGCTGGGGGTGTGGCCTTGACCAACTACCACTTTGCTAACTTGAAACCATGATGTCTCTCTCTCATGGGCGGGCCACATTCTCTAGGTGGGCAAAGCAGAGAAAGGTGAGATAACCTTGTCCTTATGACCTCATAAGGGGCAAGATTCCAGATCAGCCCATCTGAGCTTTCATTTTCTCAAAGGCAGAGCAGAATACCCAGGGCTCAGTTTACACCTATTGCCATTTCTAGTCACAGGGGGACCATAGGCAGGCTGGGGGGAACTCATATTCATGTAAAAAAAAAAAAAACTACTACTGTTGTAAAAGTAGCAATACTGCTGTGTAGAAATGCTTGTATAAACGTATTTTTTTTTATCATGTAGCTCTAGATTTAACTCAATGTTGCACATTTTAAACCATTCAGTTCTTTCAGTACTTTGGGTTCTGTAAGGTAACTTGTATCTTGTAACATCTTATAGTTTGGTGTCTTTGGTCTGTTCTTCTGAAAATAAAATGTAGATATGGCTATGTCTGGCTAATCAGTACTTCAGACTGCAACTTTAAGTAGATTTGGATGATAGTACCTCCATACTTTAACTTATGTAATGTTGGGAATGCAGGACTTTAACTTTTTGTGGTAATACTGATTGCACTTAAGTAAATTAGTAGTACATTTAGAAGTTTTAAGTAATTTCTGACAGTTGACAGTTTCAGCTGCTGCCTTTGGCTCTTGAAGGGCATAACCGCTTCCTGTAATTTACAAAAAACTTACCAAGTAGTTATCATAATTAGTCATATTCACAGTGTCTGTAATCAATCTATGCCTGTCTGTCTCCCCCCCCCCTCTGTCCTTCAGGAGGTTAGTGAGTGTCGCTCGTTCCAGGACATTTCGGGAGCACCAGGGTAAAATCCTCCTGGAGGGCAGGCGTTTAATCTGCGACGCCCTGGATGCTGGAGCTAACCCACAGATGGTGTTCTTCAGTACCCGGGATCGGCTCCGAGAGCTGCCATTAGACAAGCTGAAGAGGGCCACGCTAGTCAAAGTCAAGTTTGAGGACATCAAGATCTGGTCTGACCTTGTGGCCCCACAAGGGGTGATTGGTGAGGGTCACTTGTTTAGATTTGGTTTATAATCGTCTATATCGACAACGTTTAATTCATGGGATAGTTCCAGTACTACCGGAGCTCCCTAATTTTTGGCTGGATGTCCCTCACTTTCCGCTTTCTTTGTGTTGGCTTTCTAGACCCTGGTTGATTTGTGAAACATTCTCCGAGCTAGAACCGACAATCAAATTATATTGATCTTTTTCTTAAATTAAAATCCTCATGACACACTCAACAGACATTTAATTCTAAAATTTGCCTCCCTACGTGTACAAGTTTCTTCCCCAGACTATTTTCTCGGTCCGGCTCTGTTGGGATTGTTCTAAAGTAATACCAACAAACCAGACCACGTTTTTCTCCTGTCCAGCAGTCAGTCCCTCTTGGATTTTTGGTGACTTTTTTTGACTTTGTTGCAGCCCAAAATGTGTGATGTTGCAGGAGCTTTTGAAAACAGCAGCCGCTTCAACTAGCCAGACCCTCCTAAACAGCGCTGTGGAGAAAGGTCTCGCTATGAGAGACAAGATTCATTATGAAACCCAGGTGCCCAGAGTTCTTGCTGACTTCCTTTCTTCTTCTGCAGCCATATTTTCCCGTCCGGACCCATCAAGGTTAAACTTCGCTATTAGAGGTCATTCGGTGCCGTTGTCCCTGATATGCGACAACATCCGGGACCCCGGCAACCTTGGGACTATGTTGCGATGTGCTGCTGCTGCTGGCTGCCACAGTGTCCTGCTCACCAAGGGTATACTTATCATTTAAGGATGTGAACATGTGGACTCCCTGTTTTGGAAATGGCATTGCTTCTTTTTCAAATCTCTTTCCTTTCTTTTATCACCAACAGGTTGTGTTGATGTTTGGGAGCCTAAAGTTCTGCGTGCAGCAATGGGTGCCCATTTCCGCCTTCCCATCTATCCCAACTTGGGCTGGGATGATATGGGGAAACATCTCCCTAAACCAGTGACCGTCCATGTGGCTGACAGCGGCTGTGCCGCTGACGGAAGTAGAGAGAAAGAGGATTCACAAGTTAACGCGTCTCACAAATCGTCCAAAGCAGGAGACTATGGCTGGGTCAGCACCAAGCCGAATCAAAACAACATGCGCTACGAGGAATACGATTCTGATCCAGAATCAGATTTGGAAGATGGGGGACTTTCACTTCCTAGAGTGGACTCAAAGCTGTACCATGAGAGCTGGGCTCAGAGTCCCACTGCTCTGGTAATAGGTGGCGAGACGCATGGTCTGAGTGTAGAAGCAGTCCAGTTAGCTGAGAAGACCGCCGGACGCAGGCTCTTCATTCCCATCGCTCCTGATGTGGACAGCTTGAATTCAGCCATGGCTGCCAGTATCCTTTTGTTTGAGGGCAGGAAGCAACTGTTGAAACTAACTCAGACACCTGAAAGGAAATGGAAATCTAAAGCTGAGCAGCAATTTCCATGATGTTGGCTCTAAATATCTGTGTGTGACTTCTGGTGTACATATGTCCTTATTACAGACTGAACTAAATTAAAATTTGTATTCTACATCCTGTCCTGCTAATAAAATTCAGCCCCAAGCCACGATTTGCAGTATACAACAAACCTCAAAAGAAGGCTAAAATAAGATTTCCGATTAGAAAAAAGTTAAATGACCCTTCCCTGCCCTCTGAAAAAGGTCAGACTTTACCCCCAATTAAAGAAAAAGCACATTACTCCCCTTTTCTCACTCCCTCCCTTTAATTGTCATATAGTTCCTAACCGCTTTAAATAGATGCATGCGCTTGAGGCGTATTAATTCTAGTAAGGACCAGACTGATGTCATCCTTTATCTGCAGCCACATTGTCTATGCAAATAAGCAGAAGTCACTACACTTCTATCCCACCTGGAGTCTGCACATTAACCAAATTATCTGCATACTGTCTCCCATAATAAATGCAACATTTGCACTGAGCCCAGTCTTATTTAGATACTTCTGAAAAATAAAGGAGTGGTAAGTCCTTGCATTGGGTGTATTTTACATATCCAAGAAATAACTTTATTATAGAACTCAAAAGCAGCAAAACTTTGTGCTTGCCAGTGAATTTTTAATGGGTGTGACAATTCAGTACTGAAGTAACAATACAGGGATTTCTACGGTCAACACTTTTAAAATGCCATTTCTGCTCCTTCAGGCCTTTTCATTAGGGATCTTCACAGAAAATCCTCATAATGACTTTGAGATGAGAACCACCGTCAACAACCGGCAAAAGAAGACTTTCACTCACATCAGAACACCCACAACAAGACACGGGTTTTTAAAACATCAGTCATTGGTCTGTTACAAGCAAGTATTATGGATCTTTACTGTATGTGCACCGGTTTTTCTTTTTTCTTTAAATAGGGCCATAAAGGCTTACGGCTACATCCAGCTGAGGTTTAGCACATTTGCACTACATGTGAATTACAACTGTAAAAATGCATTTTATTCTTTCTCAACATCATTCAGAAACCAAAAGTAACAAAGATCACGTAGATAAAACAGAAAGCAAAGAATCAGCTAAGTAAGTAGGTCCACTGAGTAATTCTCTGGTTTTCTCTAGAGTTCAGAAATGCTATGGAGTGACTTGAGGCCAAAACAAAAAGAATCAACAGAAGTTTTTTATATA
>NC_048409.1:6817044-6829079 GCF_013103735.1 Etheostoma cragini
TAGTATGTCCGACTTATATTTGGACTTCCTCTTTAGATGGGCTCTGGTTTGAGCTTTTCAGCCAGGTAATCACCGACAAATTGCTCCACTTCGGCCGGCGTGATCTCTTCTACGTCGCGAACATACTTTGCACGGGCCGACATGTCCAGGATGGTGAGAAGAGGAGCTGCTTCTGGGAGGTTAGTGTAGTCCCGCAGGGAGTCACTCATGTCGTCCTGTGAAGAAATCAAACGGATTAGGTGATAGTATTTATGATGTTAAAGTTGTGCATTACTCACATGCATGGAAGAATGGATTATTGTTCTTGAGGCTATTTGAAGTGACTAATTTATTGTCTTGTTGGAAAGTCAAAAAGCTCTGTCAAAAGTAGGGATCACATTTTTTTTTTTTTTTTTTACTCATGACATTTTTATCTTCCAATACTGTGGTGGTAGTAGTATTAGTAGTAGGTCTACATCCAAATTATTAAAGCAATTCAAAATTGTTTCACCACAGAAAAGCTGTTCTCTGAAAATATACCATTCATTAAGGTTTTTATAATGTGAATGTTTACTGTCCTTGTGATTGTTCCCAAAGTGATGATGGAGACCCACCAAGGGGTTGTAACATACATCATAGATTAAAGAGGATACGAAACAAACTGGTGTGCGGTGTGTGCAACACTTGTTTTCTTGTAAATAAATAACCTCTTCAGTCCTCTGTTTTTTTAAAATTAATTATTGTGAATTATTAAAACAATCTGAGAAGGAATAATCTATGTTTTGATTAAACTGGCCACACACCATCAATAGATCATAGGCAAACTTAAAGGGGTTGCAGGTTGAAAGAAAAGGGCCGGGAACCACTAGTGTTGTCCCATCTTCATCTACAGCACTACCACTAATTACTCTGACAAACATGCAAGTCAAACAGTGGATACCTTCCAAGAGAGAAAGTATCTTAAATTACACATTTCTCTGCTGCTCATCAGTTCAAACTTGCTTTTGGCAGAGTCAACTAGGACAGCACCCATTACTTGAACTATGCAACGTTAAGATTACCCCATACAATTCAGAACTGCCACGCACAATCTTTATGCACACTTCTTTCCTGTCTTCCTGCAGGCAGCCTGCCCTGAGAGAGCAAAGAGTTGGTGCTTAGTCACACATCCTGTTGTGTGGGAAGACAGGAAGTAACCAGGTGGGGGGGAGGGGGGGGGTCCAACAACATCCCTTCTTTTCCAAAAGCTCACTCACATCACATATACTAAGTCTCATCACACAGTGTTTGATTGGCACATGTGGGCAGGAAAGAGAGAGAGACAGAGAGAGAGTAGAGTTGTGAAGGAATATGTTCCAAATAGATTGCTGCTGGGTTTGGAGGGCATTACACTTTAATTTTATTGAAGGTTTTTGGAAAGGACCTCACCCATTTTCTGCCTGAGGCTTAATGTCACCTTTTCACCCTTTAACAACAAACCCTGTAGCCACAGGTAAAAGAATGAATCACTAGCAGGCAGGCAGGCAGAAACTTTCAAACAAGCTTTAAAGAGCCATTAATTATTCATACTTAATAGGAAATCTCACCCCTTCGTAATTGAGCTTCAGTTCCAGCCACGAGTGCTTCTGGAATTGGCATTCCTACCATGACTGAGATTCATTCTTCTAGTCATATCTTCTCTGAGTCAAACGCATTTCACATGATATGTATTGTAAGGTCATGCAGTTCACTTGTTTGATTTGCACAACTCGATCATTTGACACATTCTCTCATCCTTTCCTCATGACAGCATGACCTGATATCCCCTCAGCTTAGTTTGCTGGCTCAGCAAGAGACTCGCAAGGATTGAAGATCACTTTCATATGGAAAAGATTATGTGGAAAATGCAGAACTAACAAGAAAGGGCCAGAGGGTGGCACTGCAACAAAGATTTGGACTTCTCACAGAGGCAGCTCCTCTGATGTTAATATTCTTACAGATGTATGTGCCAATGTGAGTTTTGTCAAAACAAAGTCAAAGATAAAGCGACTTTGGAAGGATTTCCTGCTACATAAAAAGGCTCAAGCGTTCTCGCCGTTCAGGCCCCTTTGTTGCATTTTCACTAAATGGATCAAACCACACAATCAGCTCTCAGGCTTCTCATTTAAAAAAGGTTTGCTGTGCTGCTACCTAAAAAGGATAAGTATGCCAAGATGAAGTCTGTGACCTCTTCTTTGCAAAACTGCTAACAGATGGAACAGAGTTGCAGTGTGGTATTTTGTCATTGGCAGCTAACTTCCTCTGAATGGAGCCCGTTGTTTTTTAATTATGCTGCAAATCACCACACAATGACCATTTAATACTCACAGATGTAAGCTGTCACTAAGAACAATGCTGTTACCAGTGACATACTGCTTGATTCTCCTACTACAAATAGAAGCTGTGCCTTGCATGCTCTTTTGCAGCCATAGTAAGTTTGCATTATAGATCATCTGGGCACACCGTGTAAAGAAACCACAAGGAGAGAAATTCCACAATCTGTCCCTGTGGCCTTTTCCAGCCTCGCCGATATGAGTCTCTACATCAGTCTTCGCCTCCGTAGGAAGTCATGCATCTTCTTTTGTGTGGCTTCTCTGCTTGTGTAAACTGCTTCTTGTGAGGTGCAACCATTCCAGTGCAACCCCTCCCGCCGTTGCCCTCTGCAGCTCACAACAAAAAAGACAAAGGGCCTCTCTACTACAGCCCGTGCTCCACTCACAGCTGCGATAAGGCTCAGCGTGTGTTTACCGTGTGTGGAACCTGCTGGGCCGTATCAGGCTGGATTATTGATGCACTGTGGCATTTCACAGACGATGACCATCTGATAAGCTTTGATTTGATGGTTTTTTTTTAAACCTCCCCACAGGCCTCTGATCCGGGGCTGCGTCCATCTAACTGGCCTGCTTTAATGCCTCAAGGAAAAGTCATGACTGTGAAATTTCAGATATTATCAGCTGCACTGCACACCTAAATACTAAATGGAATAAAAAATGTCAGATTTATTGAACTTTTAGGACAGCTTACAGTCAATGCAACTTTAATGTTTTTTTTTATTTTTTTATTTTACTTTTAAGCAAAGACACAAGAAACCTTTAATGTCTTTATATTAAACAATACGTAAAGTCTCCATGCCATTCTAGCAGCTCGGAAGCTGTACTTGAGCGAAAAGCTAATATCAGCATGCTTACATACTCACAGTGGCAATGCTAACATGTTGATATTTAGCAAGTATGAGGATAACCTTGTTCCCCGTCTTAATTGGGCGTGTTGTCACGCTAAGATTTGTTAATTAGTATTAAACACATGATAAAAGTATTGAACAATTTGGACCTAATGATGGCGCTTGTTAACACGTTACTGGATCACCAAGTTTTTACAAATCACGGGTGTATAAATGCAACACATTTAATTTTAATTTATTTAATAAAGGTTGAGACATTTAACTAAAGGTTAAAAGAGTATTCCCGCAATTATTTGATTTAATGTTTGGTCTATAAAACATCAGAAAACATTAACAAATGGCCAACAAAATATCCTAGAGCCCGAGGTGCCATCATCAAATGTTATGTCCAACAGTCCAAAACCCCAAAATATGTAAAATCACCCTTATGTACATACAGTAAGGCCAGGAGAAGCTGTAATTGTTCAAGTTTGAGAGCCTGGAAGTATCACATTTTTTGCGTGTCGTAGATTCACTTTCGATCAATCAACTGCTTGTTTCAGCTTTAAATGTGAACCTCATTATGGCACTTGGATAAAACTCATGGGATCCCCAAAGTCTTTAGGATTCATCCACTGAGGTTATGAATGTGTGTACCAAATGTTATTGCAATCCACCCAATAGTTGTTGAGATATTTCACTCAGTGAACCTCATGGTGGCGCTAGAGGAAAACTCAGGGGATCGCCAGACACAGTGGGCGTCATCCTCTGGGAACCATGACTGTTACTCCAACATCTCTCACGCCATTCATCTTACAGTTGTTGAGATACTACAGTTTGGAGTAAAGTGGTAAACAGACAGACCATATTACCTTTACTGAAGCCATGGCTAAAATAGCTCTATTTTATTATTCAATTCTGTATTACGCACAAGATAAAGCATGGAAAGTTGAAGAGAAGAATCACTGCTGCTTGCCACAAACATGTGTTATATTCTTATGTTACTGGATAATACCAGTAAAGTTCATTTTGCGTGCAACGGCCAGTATGCACCAGAAACGGACGAACAAAAGATCTTTTATTCTGCATTTATAAAAATCTATATGCTACTGTGTGGCAGATGGTTTTTTCAGTAGTGTAACAAGATCCTGTGTCACTCTGCTCAGCCTGGCCTTCCCCCTGAGAGACTGCCAACATACTGCTGTCTCATGGACACAGTAAACCCAGCAGCTGGCCTGGCGAGGAGTGTGCGACTACCAGGGCTAATCCGGGCCAAGGTGCAGGAGATTGAGCCCGGAGCCTGGAAGCTCCTTTCACTAAACGCCTGAAAGGGGAAGCAATATCTGACCGTGGATCCGATCTGGAAAATAAAAACCTGGTGATTTTTTTGTTGGTTGAGCAAGAGCCAGGAAATTATACCTGGACTGCGTGGATGTAGAAATATCTGCCTTAGTATATGTGCCACAAGGGAAACAAAGCAAACTTCTTCTGAATCACTTCAGGTTCCAGTGCAACAATATGTCTTTGTGTTAGGTCAAATAAATAATGGCACACAGACAATAAACACAAAACACTATCATGTCAACTCTCATCTGTAAGCTTTTCTTGTTGGGTGTGGTGTATGTCAATGACATTTCAAGGCTGGCGAGCGGCCTCGGACAGACACTTAGCACATGTGCAAGCCCCACAGCCTCGAAACCCGAGTCTGTCCTCCATGTGATATATGAGAAACCAGCACAGTCCTCCCAGACTGCTGGGCAGAGAGAACTGGTAAGCAAAGGGGAGCTGGAGGGCAGAAAGCAGGGGACTGGGTGGAGGCTGCTAATCTGCTAATTATGTCTGCAGCTACTGCTAACTCCACCAGCTCTAGGCAGGCTGAGACAGAACAACATGAGATAACAAGAGTTATGAAAACTTCAGGGTTCAACGGGGAGGAGACTTGGGAGGAGATGAAGTAGGAGATGGAAGGATAATTTGGATGCAGTCTGAGGTAGTAGAAAAAGTCTGATGGCACGCTCTGGGTCTTCCCATCGTGATAAAAAGTGACCAAGATGAATTCTTGGTCATGGATAGGAGTGAGTGTCACTCTTGTAGGTTCAAGGGACTCAAAGAGTAGCCTCTAATGCTGCTATTTCAACCAGAGATTTTTGTGATTAGAGCCTGACTGTAATGGCAAACCTATGAGAATTATCAGCTCACCCTGCAGTTCCGCTGACATTTCAGCATCTTTTAGTTCATTGTTTTGGTTTTCCAGCCTGTAACTTTATTGTTTTGATCACTTTCATCCCACTTTAAGCAAGAAAAGCTCAACTCAAGCTCAAACCAACTGTACACTACCTTCTCAGCACCACACAACACACAGACACAGTCAACAACTAGCTGGTGAACTTGGTGAAGCAAGGGCTATGGCTCAGTGGTGGAGCGGTCCCCTGTCGATCGGAAGGTTGGCAGTCTGGCATTTGCATTTACATTTAGCAGCTCAAGCGCCAGATATGTATCTCAGGAAGAGGGAGAGAATATTAAATTTGCCAGGTGGCCAGAAACAAAAAACAAAACAAAACTGGATATGAATTGTCCAACGGAGCACTCTGGCAACAAGCTTATTTTTTCCCCAATTCATTATTTTTAAACTGTTAAATGTAAAAAAACTAAATTAAGGAATTTTAACCAGAAATGATTGTTTATGTTACATAACAATACAATACTTTGTAACAGCATTTTTTAACTCTTAACTATTAATATCAGTCATCGACCTCAAATTTCCATTCTGTGTACTAAATGTCATATTGCAAGGCGCAGCACAGAAACACACACACCGATGAGTTAAGCTATGCAGGTGTGTGTGAAATTGCATTTTACTGTGCCTCGAGTGGCTTATCTCACCTCTCCAGCCACAAAGAACAGCAGCGGCATCTCCTCCTCCTTGGCTTTGTACTTGGCCATAAGCTTCTCCGCAATTGGCTGAATCAGCTCCTTTGCTGGCTCCAATTCACCTTCCTCCTCAGCGTCTGAACGAACCATGAAAAGAGACACAGAAAGATCTTAAAAATACGAAAAAAAAGCCACCTGTGAGAGGAAAGATGCACAGATGAGTGAAATTGGAAGAGAGGAAGGACAGATGACTGGGGGACAGATGAGTGAGGAGATGAAAGAAAGTGTACAGAAGGTCTTTGTCTTGCTTTGTAATCCAGTTTGACTGCAAGAGACACCAAGGTGGTCTCACACTTTGAGGGTCATCACTGTCCAACTTTGGCATTTAGTCCTCAGTCCTCACAAGACCAGTAACTGTCCTACATTTGTGTCAAAGTCATTTTTTCTATGCTTTTCACAAACCTCCTGCGTTTTATTTCTTTGCACTTTCTGGATTAGCATATAAATAGATAGATAAAGACTAAAACATTTCCCACCGACCTTGGGACCTTTCAACACTGCAAGGATTTTCCACAGAGTCTGACATTCAATATGCTCCACATAAATGCCACACTATTCACTTGCAAGAAGCTCCAGGCCGAGCCCCATGCGGAGCTGCACACATGGGTGTGTGCAGCTGTGGGTCTACTCACCCACAAACAGGACGAGACAGGGCCCCTCGTGGAGCTGCACAGCGTTGGACTCGCTGAGCTCGAGCACGGGCCGAGGGTGCCAGGGAAAGAGCCGGCACTCTGGGTCGTTCAGCACCTCCACGCGGCCCTGTCGCGTGATCATGTGACCCTCTGTGTCTAGCAGAATCAGTGTGGGAATACCTGGGGAGAGAGAAAAAGGATGTGAAGGTGGTGGGAGAGGAAAACAAAGAGGAGGGCAGGAAATGGGCAAGAGCATGGGAGGTGGTTTCCGTTCATTATTGCTTCATGACGCAGTCTGTTCCCTCTCCCACTGAGATATTCTTTGTTGTGAGGATGTTTAAGACCTTTTTTGACCAGTTCTTGCCTCTCTTTGGCTCTCTGTCTGCTTTTACTTGTGATGTGCCAACTTTTTTCCACATGTCATTGCCTCCCACCATCCTTCTGATTACAATCTCCTTGGCTTATTAACAGCCTTATCAGAAACAGACACCATCTGTGAGCAAACAGTGTAAGTGAGTGAGTGTGTTCCTTTCCGCGCATGTGGACTGAAGTCAACAGAGGTGGGGGCCGTCATAAACTGCACGGGTTTAAAAACGCGGGAGGGGGGCAGTGTTGACTCATCTTCCATGCATTCCTCACATACTTTGCAGGAGAGGCCAAGAGCCAGATCTTGCAAACTTCTCACACACAAACAGTCACACACACACACAGACGGAATCAGGAGAAAAAGAGTGAGGCACAGAGGAAGAGGTGCAGCACTTCCGTAGCAAACAAGACTTTAAACTTGATAACCGGCCCACATTCCTCAGGCAGCGGGGGCAATCTGTGTTGCCGTTTGCCTGCCCAGCACAAATAGCTGTCAGCCACGGTGCCGGTGTTTCAGTGTATGATGTAACTGCTCGGCAGAAACAAACAATCGACACTCTCTCCACTTAGCTTGAAGATCTGAGGCACTACATGGGAGGAGGTGGCTGGAAAATACCTTGTATTCCATAAAGTCTGTTGAGTCGTGACCGCCGAGCCTCGTCTGAATATGGCACCGCCAACCACGGCATCTCGCTGAAGTACTGCATAAAGGACTCCTCTGACCTGGAGGGGACAGCACCAAACAGGTCTCAGTTGAACAGAGAAGACAGATTATTTGTGTCCTTGACAGACAGTGTGTGTGTGTGTGTTTCAATAAACGTGATCTGGTCTATGTGTTGTGGCTGGGGGACTCTTACCTGTCGGCGCTGACAAACACAATCTCAAACTTCTGACCCGACTCTTTGACGGTTCGATATGATTCCACCAAGACTCGGGTCAAACTGCGGCATGGCGGGCACTAACGGAGACAGAAAGAAGAAAGAAAATGTAAAAAGGGACTGAAATAGGGAACGTACAGTAGCCTACACAAATATGATTTGTTGCTGCAGCAGGGCCCATTACTTTGTGTACTTCCAAACACCTTTCAAAAAACTAGTAATTCTTTCTTGTTTTGGATCCAGCTACTTTCAAATAAAGACTTCTTAAAGCACTTATTCTGCTGTAATACTGTAGCTTGAGAAAGTGTTTGACTCTGTGTGTGTGTGTGTGTGTGTGTGTGTGTTTACAAAAGATACCTATTTCTATATTATTGTGACACTTGCTTTCCACACCTGCCTCACTTCCTGTGCCTCTCTTCCTTTCCTCCCCTGTCTTCACCACTGATTGGATTTTGCTTAACTACCTGATTGAGTTCACCTGGTCAGTCCTTATTTAAACACTGCACTCCTTCTCAGTCAGTCTTTTCCACACTATATGGTGCGGCAGCTGATTCACCAACCCATGTGTGTTGTTCTGTTATACATAATTTGCCTCATTCAGTTATTAAATAAAACTTCTGTTGAATGGACACAACTTCTCAGTGACTCAGTTCATCCATTCTGACAATGGCAACCAACCCCAAAAACTGAACCCTCCTTTACACTGTGTGTGGACTCTGTGTGTGTGTCTGTGATTGAGTGCGTGCGTAGATCCCACACTGTCAAGGAAGGGGGCGCTGTGGCATAGCTGGCATTAAGTTGACATCAGGATCTTTTTTAAATAAGACAGGGTAAGAAACTCATGCAATCATAACATTTTTTAACCACCTCTTTGAAGTTTGCCTTCCGGTAAGAGAGATTTCGGGATAACTCATTTTTTTCTCCCCAAATGCATTATTTTGTAATGTCTACAAAGTAGTCCATTATCATCTATTTAAAATTCATGTAATCATTTTTTTTCTTGCCTTTAATCTTTGGGATAGGTCTTTGTATACGCTTTCCGACTTCATCTGGCTTTAATTTTGAAATCACGTACATGTGAGTATTTGCAGGTGTCTGTATATTTGCTTATGAATGTCTGTGTAGATGGCATATTGTTTAACAATAGTTGTATTTTTTTCAAAGTGAAAACAAAGAAATAAAACAAGTTTTAATTAACATTATCGAACATGCAGTATTGTATTGACATACAGTAGAGTAGCCAGACAGCACTTCATTAGCATTCAAGCTGGTTAAAGTGGATACAGTATGTCAAGCACTTTAATTGATCCAGTTATAAATCAGCATAACAACACAAGGAGTGAAAGTGTAAAGCACAAAGCCTCAATCAATTCACTTCTCATTAAATGACTTCTTCCCAAGTTGCTCATAGAAGTATACACTCTACATACAATAGTTGTATTATAGTCTGCACAATGTGCTGTCAAAGTTAAAGCATCATAAAGCCATCTAATGGGGGCTTTTCTTTACCAGTGTCTGTGACTGAACTTTTAGCTCAAGTTGTATTGTAATGAGTTAAAAAGAAACGTTCCCTCACACTGCAGGAAAAACAGCCACTGCACAGTGAAATATAGGTCATGTTTCTCTGCCACGGGCCATTTCAAGTCCCTAGAATATTAAAGGGGAAAATAAATACTGTTTAAATGGATGCCAAGGCCAGGTGCTGGCATTTAATGTTTGTAAAAATTACTAATAGCGGATAGATTTACATGAGTAACCAGGGGGAATGTGGTGTAAAAACACCGCAAATAAACTCCTGTAATGGCTTTTGTGACTTGTCCTTTTCAATTTTGTATGGGTCTGGGGTTTGAGCCAGCCTTCAGGCGTCACCGTTCTGAAAAGCCCGTCTCGGAGGCTGCGGCTCTGGCAGCTGCGGTGCTGACTGGCCCCAGCAGCCTGCGCTGCATCTCATCAGGAAGAGTCCACGGATCTTTCATGCATCACTGAGTCATGACCCTCACTGGCTATCAGCAGGTCCAGCAGAGAAAGAGACAATGGTGATGATGTCAGTGGGGTGTGGTGCCTACTTTAAAAAGATAGGGACTGATAGGGATAGCTAACCACTGTTAATGTAAACACAAACACAATGGAGTCATTTCCACCCTCCTGCTCTGCTCCTCTCTCTTATCTGACCCAACTTACTCCATCTTTCAGCTCCGCTGCCCTTTCTTCTCACAGATGTTTCTGTGTATTGACAGTATGGAGAATTTCAGAAAAAGTAAAAAAAAAAAAAAAAAATCAGGGTTCTCTTTGTCCGGTTTCTCTGCTCCTGTACTCACCCAGTGTGCTGAGAAGTAGACGCCCACATAGTGGCCTTCCAGAGAGCTGCTGTCTGTTGTCTGCCTGTTGTTCCTGAGCAGAGGCCCTGCCACCACCTCCGCAAATGGCTTTGGCCCCCAAGGGAACTCCAGGCCTGGGAAGAGGGCAGGAAAGTGGATGGGGGCAATAGGAAGGGATGGAAGGGAAAGAAAATAACCAGAAAAAGAAAGATAAGACAGATAAGAGTTTCCACTCAGAAACATTGTTAAACCCAGTGACAAGTGTCTTTTTTGACCAGGTCCTGGCGCGAGCCAGTGATAAGGTAACAGAATGATGGATGGAATCATGAAATTGAGAATTCAAAAAAAGCTAAAACGCAGATTCCTTAGGGCTTTTTTTTAACTAAAGCGCCCCTATTATGCTCATTTTCAGGTTCATAATATTTTGAGGTTTCACCAGAATAGGTTTACATTAAGGTGACCAGATTTCTCAGACAAAATCCGAGGACATTTTTAGCTCAGAAGCGTAAATACCTCAAACAGGTCATGTTTTTATCTTTGTAAAACTTAAAATGGGGCCACTACCCCAGGGGCATCACTAGAGATGCAGTTGGGGTACAAGCCCCATGGGCATGCTCCCCTGTAAGCAAATGTTGTCGACGTTGGGTGATATTACTTGTTGTTCAAAGTATTTTCAAACAAAACCAGACTAGCTTGCCCCTCCCTCCTCATCCCGTCCCCTCCATTCTTCCATGCACTAACCCCCACCCCCAAATCCTTCTTGTTGGTTATTGGCTGGAACGCTGGAACAGTTTTTGTATGCTTTGTGGTGCAGGTGGGCACAGCTTATTGTTGTTGCCATTTGTAGACACCGTCTACAGAGACAGCGTTTTTTACAGTGTGTTCTGGGGACAGGCAGCTCGCAGATGTTTTCTGTATGTGACAATAAATGTAGCCTAGAACACGTGTGACATTGCTTAGAGTACCTTTTAACGTTTAAATTCATCAATCTCGTAGACTGGTCCTACCAGACTCTAGAGAGGCTAGAGAGTCTGGCCACTTTCCATTGACAAGTGGCGGGTAGTCTGTTGAAGTTTAAAACTACTGGATCTGCCCAGAGCCACTCTGGATCTGCCATAACCAATAGCTAATGTTTGGTTGTGACGGCAGCTTAGCATTGCTAACATTAGCCTTAGCTAACTCCTTCACCACTAACGGACCAAGCAGGAAAATCAAACTTCTCCTGAACTCCATGGGGAGGAGGGCTACAACATCATGGCCACCAACAAAACTCAGCAAAGATTGTTCTTGCACTGGCTTTAACTTCTGGATATTCGGGGGCATCGTCACAACGGACCAAATGGCATCGCTCGCATCTTGGTCCGCCGACATTAGTACGGAACACACCGACGGTTACCGAACCTTAACGTCATAGTTGTAAGCCACTGATTAGACTGCCAATTATTTGGCCGGAGAAGACCTGCAACTATACCACAAACCCAGACAATGTGCTGAAGGAAAATGAAAATTGAGCACAAGTATGTAGGTGGGTGGAGCCAGGCTATCGATCTGGTGCACTTTGAAAAGAAATTCAGAGGTTAGACTTGATTATTCTTATCTATGGATGGAAATATCTGTGCTGTAGCCTGAACTATTTTGCACTTAAGAATTTTAACCATGCACACACAGGTGGAATCCTTTTTTATACATATTTTTGCATTAATGTCACTAGGATGCATATTATACACACACACATATATATATATATATATAT
>NC_048409.1:6829179-6842669 GCF_013103735.1 Etheostoma cragini
ATATATAGGGATGCGGGATTGTCTGGAATCTGGCAATTTAATCATTATGGTGGGATACACTGGCTAACAATTTAAAAAAATGTATGTGCTGACATAGTTTACATGAATACATTATAATTTTGGAGACCATGTAGAAATTGTGTTGCAATTTCAAAACCTTCATTACTTGTTGTACTGATGCATGTGTTTCCTGAAGAGTTTGAGATATTTCACAGAGTAATGGGTGTGCAAAGATTCTAAGTAGGGGCTTAGTCCCCCTAAAAAGGTCTGATCCGAGGATCACACCTGCTGCTACTTCATACTTGTACTCCACTACACCTCAGAGGGAAATGTTGTAATGTTTACTGATCTACATTTATCTGACAGCTTTTGCTTTATTGCTTCAGCCTGGGCTTGTTACTGCAACAGCTCATTAATCGAATACAGTAAAAACTATTGAGGAAATATTTTCCTTTGACATTGATCCAGTATTAAATGAGATTGCTGCAGTCGGCAGCGGGAAAAACAAGTTACAAAGTAAGTTAATAGGACTATTGTGCAGCTTGTTATTATGTTCATAAAAATGCTAATTTCGCTACTGACAGACTCAGATTAATATTATAATTGTCTGACAACATTATGGAAAGGATTTCTAAGGAGGTTGACCTTTCTGTTAAAGATTAATATCCTTTTTTAAAACAAAGTCCGAAATTGCGTTCGCTAAACCCACCAGACTCCATGTAAATATTCACTGATTTTAGCATTGTAAAATATGGCATTCCCAAACCTTTCTGAGCAGCGCTTGCTCTGGCGGTCTTGAGCCTGCGTGTGTAGAGTGTGCGACTATAGACTATGTTTGGTCAATGTTTTCTTTCTTTCATTCCAATTTAGGGTTAGTCAGTCACAGTGAAAACCGGGGACATTTCCGGGGACCGGTCACCAAAACTGGGGACTGTCCCCGAAAACCATCAGGACCATCACCTGTTTACATAGTTTAATTTCCCCAAAACACCATATTTTTGTTGTCCCGCTATTGGTGCAGATCACGTTTTCACCCTGTGTGTTTGGGTCTCCGTTTTAGCAACAGAGTGAGACATCACACTTGCTTTAGCAACAGAGGGAGACAACCATGATTGTTTGATTGCTAACGTTAGCTCAAAACGCCATCCAACTAAAAACCTTGCCAACTTGTAGCCCGCAGTGAAGCAACTTTGTTAAGTAGGTACATTTTACTGTACTGCATCTTATGCTACTGGTTGCAAAGTGACGCGTGACTCATGCGCTATTCAAATCTCAGCAGATTTTGAACAGCTCACAGGAGATTGAAACCAGGAAACATTCAGAAAACTGTATCTCACTAAAAACAAAACAGCATGCAAAGTTTTTTTTCCAAGTTTGTATGGGTTTGGAATCCCCAGAGATATAAAATAACAGCCCAATCCCATTTTTAGTAATATGGGCATTTTAAGTCAGTGTTACAAGCTAACTGGAGATTTGAAAATATGACTACGTCTGAGTTTCCAATCAAGTCGCACACTGTAACTGTAGTTAAAAAAAAAATGTGTCTAAAAGGATAATATTAACATGGTGGGGGGCAACTTTCAATACACTGGGGGAAACCCTGGATAAAACAACAAGACTAGGCTTGGCAAGCTGCTCTGTGAAGCTATACATAAGGCAAAGCAGTGCTTTGAGCTAAATGCTAACATCAGCATGCTAACATAAAAATGCTGATATTTAGCAGGTATAATGTTTACCATGGTTACTGTATTAGTTTAGCATGTTAATAATAATAAACCTGATGGGAATGTCATTAGTTTGCCAGGTATTTGGTCAGAAACCAAGATATTTGACAAATTAAACATTTAAACTGATGATGGCG
Organism: Etheostoma cragini; assembly: GCF_013103735.1. Lineage (NCBI taxonomy): Eukaryota > Metazoa > Chordata > Actinopteri > Perciformes > Percidae > Etheostoma > Etheostoma cragini. The sequence goes on from NC_048409.1 coordinate 6,831,041, forward strand.
CTTGATGAAAGTCAGTAGAGACCAAAGTTATTACCATTTATCCCGAGGAGAACATGAATGTTTATCATTGTAATTTATCCAATAATTATAGAAATATTTCAGTCTGGACATCCATCGAGCCACAAAACAAGAGTAGTTCAAAAAAGTGTGTCAGGTAAATTATAAAACCACAGTGGGGCTAAAACTAAGAATTATTTTATTTGATAAATCTGTCCAATAATTTCTTGATTCATTGTTTTCTCTTAATCCAAGGTGACGCCTTCAAATGAATTATTTTGTCTACAGATATTTAATTCAAGGTTTTAGAAGACACAGGAAACAATAGCAGTATTTGTTTGTCAACTGACCAATCAATTGATCGACTAATCATTGCAGCACTAAACCAGAGACGTCATTTCCATCTGTGGCATGGCTGTTAGATGACAAAAAGTATAATGTGGTTGCCATGAATACTTTACTTGTCACATATTCTACTAGAAATACACACCGGATTCAAAATATGGTTTTAATGACTACTGAAAGCCATGCCTTTTAAGCAACTGAAGGTTGCCAGAAATACTTCCCTCCCGCTTTCCTTCACACTTTTCATTTCTCTTTCAAGGTCTCTTGATTGTTCCCGTCAAGCTCTAGAGATGCATTTGGTACAGCCGAATTAAAAAGGAGGCAATCATAAATAAAACCTTGTAAGGCTGGTTCCATAATGGGCTCTTTATGGGAGCATGGTTGTCTAGGGCTTCATTAGGCAGGAATGACACGTCTGCACCGCACTGAAACAGCGTTTTATTGTTGTCCTGATTGTAAAAGTGCACTCCATCTTCACGCTGAAGGCTAGTCTGACGCCACTCAAGTCAGGCTTTTCATTGAGAGTGAAAGGTAGAAGGCCCTGAATCGTTTCGAGATCTCCCAGTCTCAACGTACGGCAAACTTTAATGCCTTTTCCTATTACTAAACATAGTTGAATTGATTTCACATCAGGAATTGCTCTTAGTCTGCCTCTAAAAAAATATGAATGGGAAAATACATCAAAATGAACAATAAAACCAAAATGTGAGCCTGGTAAGTGTGAAGCATTAACTGAAAATAAAGGCATGGTAGTATGTCTGTGCCCATATTTGCTACTCAGTCCTGAGATTCATGTGTTCTCCAGCCACATCTACTTTGGAAGAACAGTTAATGATAATGGATAACTCTGCAGACTTGGACTGGCTTTCATTAAACAGGCAGGCAGGGAAATATGTCACAATCCTCATGTGAAATCCATTCTGCTTCACCACTGCGCTGCCATAGAGTAGCTACAGTGGTGTGAAAAAGTGTTTGCCCCCTTCCTCATTTCCTGTTCCTTTGCATGTTTGTCACACTTAAGTGTTTCGGAACATCAAACCAATTTAAACAATAGTCAAGGACAACACAAGTAAACACAAAATGCAATTTGTAAATGAAGGTGTTTATTATTAAAGGTGAAAAAAAATCCAAACCATCATGGCCCTGTGTGAAAAAGTGATTGCCCCCCTTGTTAAAACATACTATAACTGTGGTTGTCCACACCTGAGTTCAATTTCTCTAGCCACAACCAGGCCTGATTATTGCCACACCTGTTCACAATCAAGGCATCACTTAAATAGGAGCTGCTTGACACAGTAAGGTCCACCAGAAGAGCCTTAAAAGCTACACATCATGCCGAATCCCAAAGAAATTCAGGAACAATTGAGAAAGAAAGTAATTGAGATCTATCAGTCTGGAGAGGGTTATAAAGCCATTTCCAAAGCTTTGGGAATCCAGCGAACCACAGTGAGAGCCATTATCCACAAATGGCAAAGACATGGAACAGTGGTGAACCTTCCCAGGAGTGGCCGGCCGCCCAAAATTACCCCAAGAGCGCAGCGACGACTCATCCAAGAGGTCACAAAAGACCCCACAACAACGTCCAAAGAACTGCAAACCTCACTTGCCTCAGTTAAGGTCAGCGTTCATGCCTCCACCATCAGGAAAAGACTGGGCAAAAATGGCCTGCATGGCAGAGTTCCAAGGAGAAAACCCAAACAAACACATCTTGATGATCCCCAAGACTTTTGGGACAACATTCTGTGGACCGCTGCGACAAAAGTGGAACTCTTTGGAAGTTGTGTGTCCAAGTATATCTGGCGTAGAAGGAACACTGTATTTCATAAAAAGAACATTATACCAACAGTAAAATATGGTGGTGGTAGTGTGATGAGCTGGGGCTGTTTTGCTGCTTCAGGACCTGGAAGACTTGCAGTGATAAAAGGAACTATGAATTCTGCTGTCTACCAAGAGATCCTGAAGGAGAATGTCCGACCATCTGTCCGTGTACTCAAGCTGAAACAAACTTGGGTTCTGCAGCAGGACAACGATCCTTAACACACCAGCAAGTCCACCACCGAATGGCTGAAGAAAAACAAAATGAAGACTTTGAAGTGACCTAGCCAAAGTCCTGACCTGAATCCTATTGAAATGTTGTGGTATGACCTTAAAAAGGCCGTTTATGGTCGAAAACCCTCTAATGTAACTGAATTAGGACAATTCTGCAAAGATGAGTGGGCCAACATTCCTCCAGGACACTGTAAAAGCCTCATTGCACGTTATCGCAAACGTTTGGTTGCAGTTGTTGCTGCTAAGGGTGGCCCAACCAGTTATTAGGTTTAGGGGGCAATCACTTTTTCACACAGGGCCATGATGGTTTGGATTTTTTTTCACCTTTAATAATAAACACCTTCATTTACAAATTGCATTTTGTGTTTACTTGTGTTGTCCTTGACTATTGTTTAAATTGGTTTGATGTTCCGAAACACTTAAGTGTGACAAACATGCAAAGGAACAGGAAATGAGGAAGGGGGCAAACACTTTTTCACACCACTGTATTCTCCCTTCTCACATGACTAACGGCACTTTCTTTTCACGCTGACCTAACGAGGTCTGAAGAGGCAACGTTTGAAAATATTGAGATCTTCACAGCCACAGAGGACGTACCCATACAGGGAAAGGAATGCAAGATCATTCTCGTTAATTCTCTGTCTCCACTTCAAAGTGCAGAAATTATAGGGTTTGCAGATGAGGAAGAGACATACACTATAATATTCATGCAGAACCATAATTATGGGGGGAGGGGGGGTTATTGCAAAATGTTTTAGCTAAATGCTGAATGATGTGGCACTGCACAACAGGTAACTGGGAGCATTTGGTAAACAACATTACAGAGAATGAGTGTTGTGTTGTGTCTTAAATTGAAGTAATATAATATTCTGTTGCAGATTAAATTTAGATTATTACGCCAATTCCTACTTTGCAGTCACGTGATCACCATGGATACCTGGCGGGCAAGAAACGCAGAGAAAATGGTGACCAACAGTGGCCAGCCAGAGGAATGCCGCCTTGCAGATTTCCAATTCTAGGCCTTCAATCAATCAACTATTTAGACCATATGTCACCAAATGTTAAAATTAGATATCATGAAAAGATTAATATACTAGGAACTTGTGATCCGTACAGTAGACAGCAACTGCTAATATTTTCATTGCTTTGAAGCTGGCAAAGTCTCTACCAGACTTGGAGTTTGGAGATATTCACATCTATCTTACAGAGAATCCTTAAACCGCAAAACAAAATGACAGACTACAAAAGTATGGATAGCTATCTTTTTTCAAGAGTGGATGGGTTAACGATGCTGTCGTATGGGAAGTGAAAAACAGCAATTTCTTCATGATCAAAGCAAAAGTGAGTATTACTAGCTAGCTACCCGCCAACGTTTGCTAACGTTTCCTCCTACTGGTCCTGCTGTGTGCGTGCGTGTGTGGTATTTGTGAGTGTCTTAGTCTGTTACGTTTAGTTGTTTTGTAATTGGATGCACTGGCATGTCTTTTTCACCTCAAAACACAAACTCTTGTAAAGTAAAACTGGTGACATCCTGGCAAGATGATTATCTTACTATGTTTTGTTGCTAGGAGACTGATGTTCTTGCCCGCCAGGTAGTTGTGACGTCACGTGCAAAGTATGAATTGTTATTATTTTAGTATCACCCGCAGGATTGCATTAAGTGTCAGTCCGTTTCTTTTGCCCAAACTGAAAATGTTTATAAAAACAGGTGGAGGAGAAATGCCACATCAAAATGCATATTAATGAACATTTTCTATTACATGTAAGTTGCTCATTCATGCTAGTTGAGAGACACATTTCATTTAGCATTAAACTTAGTTTTTGTTTTGTGTTCTGAATGGAAAAATAATGTTGATGTTGACGGACACCATGCACCGCCACTCCTTCAGCTGTTTATGAGAAGTCATAAAGTCATAATTACACGACTCTGCAGAGCCGTCTGCTCTTCTTCTTCACTTAGGTAAAGTGACAAACAGCAATGAAAGCCGCGTCATGACATCCGCACATTCGGGTCCCTTGAAATATGACAGCTGCAGTTTATTGGAAAATAGGATTGTGGCCACTGAATTTGATGAATTAACTGTTTATTAGAACCCAGATGAGACAAGAAGCTAACGTTAGCAAACGCTGTGGTCCCTCTGCCTCCCCGCTGCAGGAGACTCTGTATTGCTCCAACACGCTGTATTAACGTTAGCTAGCTAGTTAGTGGGTTAACGTTAGCTACTGTTTTAAAACCGCTTTCCAGGTTAGTGAGGGTGCAACAAAAACCAACATGAAAAACTTAACTAGTAATGTTAACTCAGCATTTTGTTTTGTTGTTAAACTGCGTGTAAAATGAGTGGTGACGTTAAAAAACGGTTTCAGGTAACCTCCCTATGGTACCATCTATTTGCTGGATGGTTTCAAGGTAACAGTCGGTAGCTAACATTAGCAGAAAAGCCCGTTGACAGCCCCCCGCAGCAGCTGAAAAAATATTCCAGAGGAAACACTGGAAATGACAGTTGAGTTTTTCCACGGTTGAGGTGTTTAACTGTTTCAACGTTTTTTTTAAATGTACTAAATGCCACATTTTCCAAAAATTAATGAATAATCACATTAAATAATTTTGATTTCTATACTAACCAACAATAATCGTGATAAAGATTGTTTAGGGGCGAGCCGGGACAGTTGAAACCCTTTTTAATTAAAAATAATTTACAAAGCGGTCATATTGCACTGAAAGCTAATATTTTGTCAGTAGCAACCTACACCTGTCATCTGTCAAATACAGAAAAATGCATTTTCCGTAATGTTTCATCTGTCCCTCCTGGTCGAGACGAATGAAACGGCATGCAAATGAAACATAGAGTCTAAGCCATATGAACTTCCCAAAACTTTAATATTTTACTGTATATCATGGATGGTATTTCCAAAAGGTGTTATTTTAGATGGATTGTTGCAGGGCTATACGTCTTTGTAAATGTCTATTATCAACTAATTGCCGTCATCCTGAAGCTCGTATGAGGTAGTTATTGAAATATCATGCACTGTGGATGATTTGGCCATTTTTATAGCTAGAAGAGTAGGTTTTTCCATTTATATGGTTAAATGTTTCTATTGTGGAAAATGTCAATTCACTAGGTTTTTACATGGGTTATACCACTGCACATCCAAATACCGCCCCACAACCCGTCAATCTCCATAGGATAACATGGGAAAATTCAACTCCCCCTACCTGGTGGGTTAACATTCTGTATGTGTTGACCTAAGGAAGTCTGTCTATCATCATTGCACTCTGAGAAAACTGGAATGTTTCGTCCGTCCCAGGTTTCAATTGTGCCGGCTCTCCCCTACATGATCGAGCAGCCCTGCTGTATTATTAGCCGTCTTTCTGTACGTTTTTTTATGCACGTATTGAAAATGTGCAAGAAGACATCCACAAAATCCACATTTTCTACTACATGTAAGTTGTGCAATCATGCCCCCTTGCCTCGGGGGAATTTTCCTTCCTGGTGCAGTTTTATTTGGGACAGGTGTAAGATGGAACATCTGCTGTGAACCCAGAGGGATGGGTGCGCAATTTCACTTTTTTAAAGTCTGGATGGTGTTGATTAAATAGAATATTCAAGGAGAGGAAGTATCCTATCTTTTACCCAGAGACTCTGAAGAATGCTCCCCACCAAGAATTCAGAGTAACACAGGTTTGACAGACGAGTGTGAGAAATTGATCCATGTTGTTCTGTCCTTTTGACCCTCAAATGTCTTCCTATGACCTAATTTCACTGATATTTTTAGGGCTGAAAGGCTGGTTGGTGGGTGGGGTTAATCATTTAATAAAGAGGATTAAGAGCTTGGGGTCAGGTGATAAAAGTAATTATCAACGTGCTTTCTTCCCTAATAATATACCACAAATGCATGTGTGTGTGTGTGACCGTGGAGTCTGCCAATCTCACCTTTAGGGTCATCTCTGACCACCAGTAGACCATTTCGACACACCACCTTCCCCGTGGCTGCGTCCACAAACACCAGAGATGGGATACTAGTTACTTTGTATTTGTTCCACAGCTTCATCTGTGGAGAGAAAAAGACGAGGAGAGGTTGGAAAAAGAAAGAAAAAAAACCTTGATGGAAACTTGTTATTATTTATTTCAATTTCAGAGCTGGAAAACTATTTAACCCAGTCTAAAATCATGGCTTAAGTGCAGTTACGCAGAGCAGCGGGTTCACCTAAAATACTGCAGTTTAAACGAAACAAATGTAAACAGAGCACTATAGGTATTTTATAGGACAACTTCCCTCTCTGTTTAAAAGAGACTCGGGAGACTAGGAGGTAGAATGAGTGCAGTCAGCCCCGAGGTGAATTAGCAGAGGGTGAGAAGCACACTACTGCACTTTAAAAGAGGCTGAACAAGAGCAAACTCATGCTGTCCCCGCTGTGTCATGAATAATAGTAATAGCAAGTGTTGAGCACTGTGAATTATTGGAGCTTCTTGGATAGACAAGCCAAGCCTCTGTAGGCATTTATGAGCGCTTTTGGCCTTGAATTTAATCATAATAAATGAGTTGCTAAGAATATGGCCTCATAAAGTCAAAAAGGATCCTATATATCTTGAAATCTGTGCATGAACTGACACTATTTATAGAGTTCAGCAATCAGTGTGTTCCTTAACATCAAAGAGGAGATCAAGGATTTCACATATCTGAGACTCACTTTCCATATCAGAGAGAAGAGTCCTACACTGTGAATAGAAAATAGCCTGTGGCTTGTAAAGAGCGGCAATCGGCGCTGTGCAATGTTGCTGCTTCAGCAAGCGCAGAAGAACAAGAAGAGGATCCCTGGATGCATGTACGCCAAATCAGAAAATTCAGACAGGAGAGCAAAAGAGAGAAACATTTCCAGAAGACTATAGCGTCAGTGGGTCTGTCTTATTTGACTCATATTCTTCTGGTTCATTTCTATTGAATGTTGAGTTAAAATGCCTTACATGACTTTGCAGTATGTATAAAAAAACAAAACATAAAAAAAGTGATTTCATCTTTGCCAAAAAAACAAATTTAACACTGTATTCAGTCCAACATCTAAGTACCCGGTATTTGTGTTGTCTGGATGCTGAAGGAGTAGGACACATGAAGTAGTGCACACATGAACCATGACAAAACAAAACAAATTGGCAGTACCAAATAAAATTTGACCGTTTACATATGTGCGCGCATCATCATGTATACATTGTTTGTACTGGTGTTGTTATAAAATTGTATGATGTTTTTGTTGAGTTATTACACAATACGTTTTTAAAATGTATTGAACTGAATTTGAAAACAAAGTCAAAACTAAATAAAAACTAATAAAATGCAAAACTAACCTTTGTTTGGTACTGCCAGTTGGTTATGTCATGGTCAAACAAATTGTGGCAGAGAATCATATCAAGTCTGAGCAAAAACAATATTCATATTTTTCCCCAAATTGTGCAGGACTAGTGCACGGTAAGTGTTTTACTCCTATTGTGTGTCTCCTATTCGCACAAATATTGTCACACACTTGCCAGAGGTCAACTGATGGCCCTTTCTAACAGCAGGTCAGATGGTCCGTCCCATGGACAAGACAACCCGGAGCCTCCCGTCAATGTTGGTCTGGAAGTCCCTCAAAAGCAAACTTCAGTGTCTGCCACAGTCAACAGTTTTACCACACACTCCATGCTGCTCTTGGAAACTCAATCTCGGCTCACAAATTGAAGGGGTTTAGGGGCATTAACTGGGACTGTCTCCGAGAGCTAGCGTGCCTGACACTGAATCTGTGCAACTGCACCCATTTCACTCAGCCGCCTGCTGCAGTCATCCAGGGGCTGATGATGTGAGATTGAGAGCCGGATTTAGACGAAAGAGTGTGAGACGGCCACAAGAGAAAAGGAAAAAAAAGCAGAATGATAGTGTGATGTTTTCTGCACTTGCACTAAAATGTCATGATTTTGAAAACATGCAGGCACCATGCATCAAAATAAGAACCACACCACAGGTTAATGTACATCCTTGAAGATCTTTTAAAGTAAGTCCTGTGCTTTAATTATTTTATAAGTAGAAGAAGATAAGTACCAATGCTTTCTATGTCGTTCCAGTGTTCCAGATCAGCTGAGAGATCAGTGTAGCAACTTCAGAAACAGAACCCAATTCCTACCTCCTCTTTGCGGTGCCACTTATTTCCTGCATCGTTGAATTATGTCTGCCTGGTGATTTGGCTGCAGATCAGAGTAGCCCCTGATGCTAAGTCCTTCGAGGTTTTAGATATGCCTTTAGGATGAAAGGACCTCTATGATTAGAAAAGCTACAAGTCCTGGAGTCTGAAACGTCAAATGGATTTCAGTACCTCGAAAGAATTAATCGTGCATGGGGAAAAGGGGGTTTCTCACATTCGTCGCAGCCGAGTGTTAAGTTTCCATTGTAATCCAAACTCTTTCTCCAACACACCAAAGACAATGGCTCTCACAATAACAGCGTCTTCCTCGTTTTCTGAATAAAAAACATGAGGATCACATGCCACAGTGATCCAGTTTCCCCAAAACACTGTTTTATTGTCGAGAGCCTCAGGCTGTCTATTATAGCTGAGACAATGATTACAGAATGCGACATTGTACTAAAAAACACACAAATCATACTGTCAAATCTGCATTCATCCCTTGGCTTGAGAAAATACATCTGTCTTGTAAAATTGGTGTAAAGGATGTTTTTGTGATCTTGGTAGGTTTTAATAGTCTGTGACAGGACTCGTTTTGTTAGTCATTTCTTATGTGCTGCTGTATGTAAAACTGAGAAGATTAACTAATGAAATAGTTGGGGGAAGTACACTTAGTTGCTTTCTTGCTGAGAGTTCAGAGAAAGCCGTTACCACTCTCATTTGTACAACAAATATGAAGCTACAGCCAGCAGCCGGCTAGCTTAGCTTTTTGTATGTTTTAAACAGACGAGTTACAACACAGTAATTAATAAGCTTTAAAAGGTGCTAGTAGGTGGATTTTGTTACCTTTAGACAGAGCCAGGCTAGCTTTTACCCCGTCTCCAGTCTTTATGCTAAGCTAACCGGCTGCAGCTTCATTCCAAAAAACATTTGAAGATGTCACCTTGGAATGAAGGAAACTGTATAAGGACTGTTATTTTCCCTCATTTTCTTAACAAAAAGATCCATTAAGAACATATTTTGGCGGCTGTGGCTCAGTGGTAGAGTGGTTGCCTGCCAATCGGAAGGTTGGGGGTTCAATCCCTGGCCCTGCAGTCCCATGTCAAAGTGTCCTTGGGTAAGACACTGAACCCCTAGTTGCTGCGCATCGGAGTGTGAATGTGTGTGAGTGTATATCTGATGAGCAGGTGGCACCTTGTACGGCAGCCTCGGCCACAGTGTATGAATGTGTGTGAATGGTGAATGTTTCCTGTATGATGTAAAAGCGCTTTGAGTAGTTGTTAAGACTAGAAAAGCGCTATATAAATACAGCACATTTACATTTACATTTATTTTACAGATTAACCATGTAATCAGTTATTTGCACCCCGAACTGTTGTCTTTTCCAATTTATGAAATAATTATGTTGGAGAAATACGAAACATTCTGTCCAACGGAGCAGTCACTAGTTTATTTGCATGATGGCATGTTGCTATTCCCGGCTTTCTCTAAGAGCGCCTCTATTCATGATCAATATCAGATCAAGAGAATGTGTAACTATATAGCCGAGCAGAAGGCCGGGCTATAAAGTTACACACCGGTTTAAGGATGCCAATAACCTCTACAGAGAGCCCACGAGTGTTAAGACCCCAGGGAGAGCTGGAAATCCATACTAGCAATCCATTAACTCTCTTGGACATGCAAACATTAGGCTCACAATGCGCCTGGTGCTCATCATGCTAATTGGATCATGCATGGCTGCGGATCTATATCCAGAAGAAGAGCTGAAAATCAGCCCATGGTGGGGCCAGAAGATGAGCGTACATGGACGTAACAAGGTTGAAAATCGTATCTCCCCAGTGATCAAAGACAATGCTGATTCTTTTAAGATGTAGCTAAATTTCTTTTCATGGGATCATTGCCTATATGATGGCATATTGTGCCTGTATATTCTGGACTGCAAATGGGCAAGAAAAAAAAAAGGAGGGAAACCAACCCCGTCCAGAGAAATCCACAGTTCCATGTAAAATGTCATGCGTGGTGATCAATTTCATGCCTCTTTGCACTGTTGAACTTTATGGCAACATTCTGCTCTTTAAAAAAAAGGAGGTTAGCTTACGTAGAGAAGCCCCAACACATTTGAGGTCTCAGCGTTTGGAATCTGTACACATCTGCTTCCATTTTTGACCCCGTCACTTTTGAATCCCCTTCCAGCCTGCAGTCAAATTCAACCTCTGTCAGTAACTGGTGGATCTCTGCAGTGGCTCTGGTGTGGTGTGTGTGTGTGTGTCACCCCGTTGAGAGAACTAGAGTGGAAAAATGGCATCACAACGTGCCCAATCCACCTATCATTGTTCCAGTCCCATCTCCTCACAGATCTGCTTTCACTGGGCCAGTTAGGCCTGAAGCATCTGCTGGATGCTCCCATCGCTGCGTCCTTATAACAGTGCCTCTACAAAGGAAAGTCAGCCCATTACAACAGAGAACTGAGAGGTACCCTGCCGTGGTGCTTATAGCAGCACAGTCCTTTATCTATATTATATGTGGGACTAAACATGATAATCCAATTCTTATCTTGAAAAAAGGAGGGCTTTAACTAAATGTTCAAGCTATTCATTCCATTTCATCCACATAAACAACTTACAGTATCAACCATTTAAAACTGTTCACAGTGGATTTGTGGAATTTAATTTAACCTACGCAGGAATTCTCAATGGTATTTATTATCAGGCAAAAATGTTCCCCATATAATCCTTTATTCATGCCAAAAGGAATTCATTGGCACAGTTTCCAGCACAGTTTTGAGTAATGTTTTCCATTTTAGGGGCACAGATGAACTCATGTTCTATTTTGTTTGGATTTAAGTGTCCGGAAGAGGGGTTTTCTCAAATAAAATAAAATGTTTCAATTTGTCCGGGGAGATAACAATCAGGTGATCAATGGCTTCTTCCCATAGATGTTGGTTGTTAGTGTGCAAAGCAAGCCATTTGTCAGAAGACGGAAGCTTGTGTGTCCCCCTCCCACAAGACATGTTCAACAACAGCATTTGTCTTTGATGGGACCTTTATTGAGAGTGCCTGCAGGCGGGGGGGGGGGGGGGGGGGGGGGGGG
>NC_048409.1:6842679-6875296 GCF_013103735.1 Etheostoma cragini
GGGGACTTCTGACTGTAAAGATTTACTGTAGTGGCGAGTAGGGGAGAACAGGCTGGACTAGACTCTTGGTTTCTCTTGTAATGCACTGCTACAAGCTTCTTTAAAAAGCCAAGCCATCCCCTGCGCAACATGGACAACTTAATCTGCAAATGGAGTCAAATTAACAGGTTGGTGCACAGCAGCAGCAGCAACAGCAGCTCATTCATCATGTGTCAGGAAGCTTTCAGGTGCAGATCTAAAGAACATTCAGCATTCTCTTCTCAGTCTATGGTTGAAGACAGATGAGAAACAAACTTCTCCTGTCTGCTAACTCATTACTAGCTCCCTACATCTCCTGACTACACCACTGTAACTCCCATTTGGCTGGGCCCCTGCAGCTAGCTTAGACTTACATTCCTCCATGCTACACCCCACCTCAATCTGCTTCCAAGGCTCTCAGTAACTGCCCGTATCCACTTCAAAACCCTGTTGCTTCTCTTAATGGCTACAAAGGGAGCCCTACCCTCCAACCTCTTAGCCATACTTCAGCCGACACTATGCAGGGTAGTATGTGTTACTTTGCGCGTCCATCTGTGCTGCTCCGACATGACTATCGCTTTACCAAGTCAAGAGTTTTCACAGCCGTAATCTCAAACCCTCTGACAGCTGCACAGTCGCTGCCCTTTCTCCATGCTAGAAGGACGACCGCTCTCTTAAAATGCTTCATCTCTTTTTGCATGTGCATGTTGTTTTGCATTACATAAACCACCGCAAGAGCGGTCATCTTCATGGCTTTGCTATCACTGACTCAGCATAGATGTTTTTTTAAATTTTTGTTTACGATTTTATTTGCTATTTTCCAACCACATCCATTTTTTCCCCCTTGAGTATCAGCTATATTCCTAAAATATAAAAAACGTACAGGCCACTCACTCCAACCTACTCCACTGTGCTCATTACAGAGGCTCATCCTGCACTACACATCCATTGTGATGGCCAAATGCAATTCCCTGGAAATTGTCGAGCTGAAAGAACACAGGCTTTGGCCTCATGCTTCTTCAATGCAAAATGCTGCTGCTATCTCGTGTATTTTATTAATGCTATAACATTCTCCAACCAAGCCATTTTGGTGGTGGATCCTCCAGAGCGCAGATGCTGGCTAAATTGCCTTTTTTTTCCTCTCTGGATAAAAAAGCCCCCCCCCCTGTTGCTACGGCAACTCCCCCTCCCTCCACAAAGTCAGGACATGTCACCGAGTGCTAGACACACAGTGGGCTCTTAGTTAATAATTCAGTGATAAATTAACGGTTTTGTGAGGAAAACAGGTGCCAGAATGGCAGGGAGCTTAGGGGAAATAACCCAGCAGAAAAAAAGGAGGGAGAAAAAGAGGGGTGTGTGGGTGTTTCCCCCTTCCAGACTTGTGTGGAGGCACAAAAGCGACCCCCTAAATACAGGCTCTAAATCCAAACTTGGACCCTGTATGGGGAGACGTTTTTATGTATTAAAGAACGTGGCCTAAAAAAGCAAAGGGGGGGGGATTGTAAAGGAATAAAAAGCCAGGGCTCAAAAGGTATCTGCAGCATTGTCTCTCCACAGGCGTGGGCGGCCCCTGAGGCCTACATTCGGCAAGGCCAAAGGTCAGGATGGCAGGGGGTGCATTCTTCACTCCCAGTGGTGTTTAGACCAGTCTGTCTGCCTCCCTCCCTGCCGGTCCATAGACTTACTGCTCTGTATTTCTCTCACCATCCCTTTCTTTGTAAACCTATTACACACACGGGCCATATCCTAAAATTATGTGGAAAGAAAAGTAATTGCACCCTTCTGTCATCCATGCATGCTAAACTGACATTTTTCAACAACAAAAATGCAAATGCAAAGGGAATACAATTAAAAACATCACTCATTTAGACATTTATGTGTGATTGTGATGTTATTTTAGGCGGCTTGTCACGCAAAACCTTTTTGAGGATCCTGATTTGCTGTCACACTCAGTTTGTATGCTTTATAGAGCCCAGTAGTATGGTTTCAGAAGTGAAAAAAACGATCTAATACCTATCCCATTCTGCCTAAGGATATTAAATCATAGCCATAGTGTCTAAATCATTTGAGGTAGGATCACCACACGCTATGAGATTGTGAAAAGATGGTTCATGCTTCTTTTTCTTCTGTAGAAGCCACAAAACCTTGTTTTAAGAAAAACTACCCACAATCCTAAGCTTCTGGCTGGAAGTGCTGCAATGTAAACGTCGCCAAATGCTGAGCAGAGTTGCTAACGTTTAGCCTACATTAGTAGCAAACATTAACATGTCAACCTTATTCAGATTTGTCTGCACAAGTATGTAAAGTAAGATATACACAAACATGTTTATGTATGTTACATTATGTATGTGTGATGCAATGTGTAGTCACGGTAACATTCTTATTCAGGTCAATCTCTGTAAGTCAATCATTAAATTAGGCTTAACTCAAGTGAGCCGTAATGATTTACCTCGACACTGTTCACAGGATGACAGAAGCTTGCTGTATGAACACTGTGTCATGGTTTGTAACCCACACCTTCCACACCACCATCAGCCTGCATTTCATCAAGTGGAGGCCTGCAGGGTCTAAGGGACAGACAGATCGAGACGATATGAAGCTGGGCTGGCTCTGGACCAGCTCTACCAGTTACCTTAGCGCGACCCTCTGAGACTGGCATTGTCCACTCGCAGTCATCTGCCAACTCATGACTTGGAAAGCCTGCTGCCATTTTTCATGGTGTGAGCCAAAAAGGTAATAAAACACACTCAACTCTCTCTCAACTGTAATCCAGGACAGTATGGACGGATTCAGCCATCACATAAGGTCAGATACCTTTATTGCTGCATGTCTTTCCCCCTCTCTCTCCGATTTCCTGTCTAAAGCTATCCTGTCAAATAAAGGCCTAAAATCTTAAATAAAAAGCACCTTTAGCCTTATTAAGTCTATGCCTCTACACTTGGGCAATCTGAGGCTATAACATAATAAAGAGACAAAACACACACATTAGAATTAGCCTTTCAGCACACTTTGAACTTTACATGTGTGCTTTTTACACTTACTGGTTAATTAACTGCACAAAGCAAACAGACCCACAGCAGCCGTACATTCATTCTTCCCATTAGCCTCCATTTTGCCGTTTCTCTGGTACAGCGGTTTCCTGGAGTGCCGGCGGAGAGGGGGGTTGGGTGCAGGGTTTAGACAGCTTCCCTGTTGTGCCCTCTGTTTGACCCCACATTTAACTAACACCACTCCTCCTCCTCGTGCTGGAGCCCTGGGAAGTCTCCCCGAGACGCTGCTCAATCCCCAACCCCATCACAACACAACACATTAATATTTATAGAAATTTAAAGGGAAGCTTTCAGACACATTATCAGCGTTTTGTGCATAATCAGGGCAGCCTGGAATTCTATATACGACAATCCATATAACACATCTTTCCATTTAGGTAAATGCAACAAGGCATTACTGAGGAGAATCAAATCTGATACACAAGACAATGAATTGATGTAAACAAAATAAAAAATAGACTGTGGCATATTCTTGCAAGTTCAATGCATGTCACGCTGTTGGAGATGAGTCTGATAAAGTTATGGGCTCATGTTTTCAGTATGTTGTTATTTTATAAAGAGTCTTTGACCACAGTGCTGGCTCATCTATGCATTACAAAAAGTGTGTTTAAGGAAAACATGTTTTAGCACTAGCAACATGTTTGCTCACTGTTTTGCACAGTCTATGGTTTTGCATCATTTTAAGTCGTATTCTGTTTGTAAGTGTGGGTTGTAACAGCGATGTTACACAGTCAGAATTTTGATGCAGTCTGTCTTCGGTGGGCGGACGTTTCTCACAGTACGATCTAACAACACTGTTTGACCACTAAAGATTTCACCACATTTTTCTGATTTTTAACTTCTGTCTGCCCAAAATCACATAGTGACCATATCCAATAAAGGGTAATATACACAATAATTGCCATGATGTTAAGATGCTGTGTACTTGGCAGGGTCATGTGTATTTTTGGTCCATTCGTACCATCAACAGCCAGCATGAGCCTCATAAATCTGAATGGCACCCTGTGTCTGCTTTGCCTCTTAAAACAACACTCCTACAGAAGTAGCACTCCCTGGCCTCAGCATGTGAACATATAAACAAATCATACACTCACACATATATACTATAAATAGCAATATGAGCCTGACAACCACCCTCTGTCCCATGACGTAGAAGTCCAACTTCTCACATATCTTCATAGCTTCTGCTGCTTTGGGCTTTGATGCACAATGATCAACTGACACATCAACAATGGTTCCTATTGTTGAGGGAAAGGATGTTCTTGCTCTTTCTGCCCATTACCTGAGCTACATGGATATCTACAGTGACATTTGGTAACATGGTAACACTTTATACCCATCTAGAAGCTTGTTTCCTCCTCTAGCCATACTCTCATTAAAAGTCACATCTGTTTGGCTGCCGGCCCCTAGATTTTTATAGCTGAGCTGTACAGCTGGACCCCACTCGTATCTTGCACAAGCTCCCCTCCCTTTGCCCACTCGCCCTTTTCCATACAAGCCTTATTCTCAGTTTACTCTGCCCCCCCCCACCCTTCCCTCCATCCCCCGACACTTTTCACAGCAGGGGACAACAGACTCAGGCTCCCATAAGCTCCCTCTCCAACAGAATCAGCGCATATTGGCAAGTTGAAAAGACTCTTGGGTACAGATTTCATTTCAATCAGATTAAGTATTGCACAAAACATAATACAAATCTAATATCCATCAAGTCTGGGCCACATGTCTAGGGTTGCACTGGGGAAAAAAACCTTACAGGCACACAGTTTCAGCAACAAAAATACATCTATTTTTCCTATTTCATCGATCAATAACCACTTCATTATAGCTTATAAACAATGCAGGTGAACTTTATCTATGGTAAAGTGGTTGACAGTTTGAATGTCCTTAACTTGTATCTTGACTCCCACAATTTAAGTGGGACATGGGGGATATTATGTCACTGTGTTTACATCAACCACAGAGTGCCTTACAAAACTGCATTTCAAAGAATAATGACAAAGAGTAGATAAAAAAGAAGGACAAAGGAAATAAAAAAAATTCAATTGGAAGAGACAGGATGTCTTGGAACAGCCATAAAACAAGACATAAAAGCACATTGTAAAAATGCTATCTTGTACAACTCAGCTTTGAGAAGTGGTTTAAAAGATGCTACTGATCTGGCTAGCCTCAGCTCTGGCAGAGTGCTGCAGACCCCCGGAGCCTCAACAGCACAGACCGGATCATCTTTTGTTATAAGCACAGTCCTTGGAACAAGCTGGAGCGCTCTGCCAGAGGACCTGAGGCTACGCTCCCCCTCATAAGTACTTATAAAAAAGGTCTGATATGTAGCTTGGAGCCAAACCCCTGCTGAGCTTCAAAATAAACATCCATCAATTTTCTAGATATTTAAGGTCAGGACTGTGATGGCAGCACAGCAAGTGTGGTGTCCTCTTTTCCTTACAACTTCCTATAGCTTCTCTCGGGGGATCTCCAACAGCTCCCAGTACACACACACACAAACACACACACACAGACACAGAGACTTGGGAAATTTCTATAAGGTGCCTGAACCACCTCAACTGTCTCCATTCAGACTGTCAACAGCGTCTTAGAGTGCTAGAGAACACCTGAAGTCTAAAGAGGTTGCTGTTGAACTATAAAGTCTCAGTTGTGGATTTTCCTTGAATGGATCAACAGGGAGTTTTCCCAAACAGTCCCTGGTAATGATTAAATTACCATAAACAATATACGTAATGTGAGAAAATAGGTTATGAATTGTTTATTGCGACGGATTTAGTATCTCAAACAAGTTTCATGTCTATGCAAGTTGATCGTCAACCTTACTTGCGGATGAAACAAAACTATTGTATGCTTTAGAGAATGGTCAGCAGGAAAGTGGCTAAAACGTTTGGGGTCGAGTTTTTCAAGGCATTTGAATGCATCTTGTTGTGTTCAAATCATATCATAACTCACAAGCAATGATAGCATTAGTTTTATATCCTTTTACCCTGAAAGGCTGAGTTCTCCCTTTCTCTTTCCTGCCAAGTCAAAACACTGAAACACTATACAACCAGTGTCGCTTTATTTTGAAGAGCTGATACGATTTACACATTGATGTCACAGCTGGCATTGCCTAATGTGCTGAAACTCAAGGAACAACTAAACACTTGCAAAAAAACATGTCTGTATTTGTAAGACAACTATAACAACGGCTTATTCAATGCCACACGCATCGTTGCTTTTCGCATTTGTTGCTTTTTCTGTTACATGCTGCTAAAGTGCTGTGTTGAAAGGTGACTAAAAAAAAGGGAAAATTAGGCTTTTATAACCGTAAACAAACAGCAGCAACAGACATGATGAAAGAAGGGTATAACAGATGGACAGACAGAGGAGAGAAAGGGAGATGAGTGTCAATTTTCAGGGTTTGTGTCACTCGGGTGGAGGGCTGACTGCCGGGGAAGAGCACAGGTTCAAAGTTCAAGCCTTTAATAGCCTGGCTGAAACAGCACAACCTTCATCCGTTCACGTCTAACTTCCATCATCCCCTGATCCTCCCTGACACCACCGCTTCAGCCTTTAAATGAAACTTTAACAAGGAAAACCCCTTTTATTTAAACATTCAGTAATCTCCCTGCTCACCACCTTCCCATTTTGAAGACCTGAGGGCTTCTTGAAGTGGGATTTGTCTTGTACACACCTGTAAAGACTCTCAGAGGGAAACCAAGCCAAAATAAAAACCTAGCTTTTTTTTTTTTTTTTTTTTTTCTGAGTGATTTCCATTCACAGAGGCAAAGCAAGCCATCCAGCGTCTTGAGCTTGAAGCTTCCACTGCATCAAAAACATGAGCAGCATCAGAGGAAAGTGTGCGCTCGGCGGTGTGTTTGTAATTCAGCTCCACAAGCCTGACATACAGATCTGAGGCCTCCCACAGATGCAGGCGGAGGTCACTAGCCCTGGCTAAGCCTTGGCTTCCTACAGACTCTTCGGATATCTTATTTCAGCAGTTCAAGGGCTTTTTTTTTTTTTAGACAAGATGATGTAATCCTTAGGCACAAATCCTCCCCACTCAATCCTACACATTCATTTACGTTCCTACGTTCCTACGTTCAAGGCTGGAAATGCTTGAGCCACTGGCAATTAAATACTGTATCAGCTTTATGATGTTTGGTTGAAAGCATTGGCCTTACAGTGGGGAATTAATGTTGCCAATGCCAACAGCACTAATCAGATCTCTTGTTTCTAAGATACCTCACCATTTCAATTCCAGCAACCTGTTGCACCAGCTATGTGTCAAATCAAACATGGCTTGGTTACAATGTGGACACCGGGACGTGCATTTTGCATGGCATCCCTTTGACATTTACAATGACACAGACATGCACGCTTGATATCGTGCTGGGCTATTACAGTTTTGGGATTGGATGAGGTAACAGATCAATTTTAAGTACCATTTTCTTGTTTTGGGAATTGCTAACCCCTTGGCTCTTGAACACTTAAAGTGTTGGCTTCTGCAGTTTTTTAGAGCCTGTTGATACTATTACTGAATGTCCAACACCCTTCTCACATCATTATACTGTCGCAAGAACTGTGCCTGATCGTTCCTGCAACATCTTACCAATGATTCACACCCACTTGGCCAGCTGTACACTTACTAGGTCAGTAGTAGCTTTCTCTCCAACGTTACCTAAATGCCTCACTGGACGATGCAACAATGTTTTGGTGACGGTTGACTTAGTTAAGTTGTAGCAGAAAAAACTGTTGGAAAGTAACTAGTTACAACATAGCAGTTAGTGTGTTGACCTTATACTGGAACTTATGATCACACTTATGCTCAGCTGGTGCAAAAGGATGCTGACCTTATTTCCCCCAACCAATCCTGCTTTATTCCCAATCCAGCAATGCTTTTGTGATACATAAATTAAATCTACTGAAGCTGACTTTGGGGTAGCTGATAAACAGTAAACTACCATAACTGCAGCTCTGCAAAGACATGATTACCTTGGCTAAGATGGCCAGACTCTCCTTCATCTTCAGTGTTTTAAACATCTCAGGCCACACATAGGAGCAAAGCACAGCAACGCAGGCTTTAAGATTTGTAATCAGGCTTAATAACTAAGCTTTTTAAAGCCTGCCAATAATCAGGAAGGTAAAGGGAGAGAAAACGGTGTGGTTTTGTTTTTTTCATAGATCTGTTCATTCATTTTACAGGCCCTAAAAGACATGAGTGCTGGATTTGTATCTGTATGTTTGTAGTCAAAACCAACAGCATCCTTTGGACTGCACAATACAATACAAGTCAAACAAACACATACTGGACTGAAATTAATAACAGGGTCATACTGCTTCAATTACATTTGAAACCATAAGCTCATGGGACCTTCGTAGTGTGTAGAAAATGGAGTCTGGTTCAAAGGGTGGGGAAGGGGTGTCCTTTAGTGCTTGGACTTCCTCCAACAGTTCTCTGGACTCAGCCACAGGAAACCTGCACATAACTGCAGCCAGAAACAAAATGGTAAAAGGAGGAAGAAGAGGATGGACCTCAGTGACTCTCCTGAGCTGCTTGTGTAAGAAACAAAAACAACTGTATATTTTACATCGTCCTCATTAACTGGCATATTTAAACAACTTATTATGCATCTTCAATGAGGAAATATGAGTAAGCCAAGTTTCCTGAGAGTGACCCGCAGCCTAAAGATATACAAACATGACGTCCTGCTAATGACAAAACCCTGAATGCATTATCGTCCCGTGTTGGTTTTGAAAAGCTGTCCAGGGAAATAAGATTAATCCACATTTTTTATACAGACGAGAGAGAGAGAGAGTGAGAGAGACACACATACATAGATAGATAGATCGATAGAGAGAGAGATGCACTTTTCAAAAGGAGTTAAGTTCAGTAATAGGCTAACATTAAACTAAGGGATTCATTGCCAAGGAAGCAGGCCCTCCCATTAATATGAGTCATGGAAGACCACAAACTGCAGTCATAAAAAAATCCGACAGCCAACAGCGTATTAAGTGCCATAACAAGAAAAGAAAAAAAGTCAGTGAAATGGTTTTTCATGCACTTCCAGAATTGGGAATAAAGCACAACGACCAGTTTCTTTGTCTTCTTTGCCCTGATCCCTGATACTGACACCTAAGATCGAGCTCCACTCACAGACAAAGAAGACACACATGGGTGAGGTGCAACTCTGCCTCCGTCTGTGGCAGCCAGGAATGTGCTGCGGGTTTACTAGGTTTATAAATAACCGTCAGAAACAGGCAGACACAAAAGGCGCTGCTGTTCATAGCCAGGCCGCTCTTGCAGAGCACCCTCTCCGCCCTCCGACTAGCGTCTCTCACCGGAACAGTTAGCACCAGTGCCCGACCCACCTACCCAGCATGCCTGCCTGCCTGCCTGCCTCCCTGCATGTGTGGGATACATGCACACACAAGCTCCACCAGCCCAGTTAGGTCTGAATACATAAAAGAATAGTCAAAGCAACGTTTGAGCATGCAAGGTTGTAGTATGTGTGGGGGGAGGTAGCTTGTGTGTGGGTTGGGTATCCAATTCGGGCTTCAACATTGATTATTTTCATGACTTTTTAGGATGAATCCGTAATTGTTTCGTCCAGTGGTTCCCAAACCCCCCACACAGGTGAACTCACAGCCCAAAAGTTTAATTTAACCCTATTTTTTTTAATAAAATTGCATATTGTTATGGTATCGTTTTTATAGCGTCACTTTGCTTTGTACTAGTACGATTGAGTGGCAGAATCTGGACGTTCCAACCATGAGTTGAATCATTTTAGCTCCATTTTCCAACCATTTATCTATTAGCCAACTATGACACTACTTTGATCAATCTATTTATTTATTTAATAACCTGTAGCTATTTATTATCACCATTTATTTTATATTTAATTAGCTTATCTTAGCCAACATTTGTCATCTAATATGTTCAGCTACTCTACAGTTGGCTAAATGCAACAGGGTAGTTTATTGCATTTTTGTTTGTCAGGGACCATGTACAAATAACATTGTTTATACAAAGAGAAATATGTATTGTCCCTACTAGCCAATTTCCACATTTTTCTATAGCCATTGGTAACTGTAAGAGCACCACCTGGGGTACAGAGATACAACCCATCTGACTGGGACCAAACTGCAAGAGTACATATCAGCTCTAACAGCGATAAGCTACTTTGGGAAATAATGAGACAATGTGGCTGTTGGGTTGTTGCATGGCATAATGGCATGACAAGTGACAGGCTGTGTTTTTGAAAAGCGGTGTGCAAAACTAGCTGCGCCAGAGCTGATAGGAACAGATTATGACGAGAATCAATCTGTGCTGCCACATTACAGCCTCCATCCCTTTTCTCCTGGTTACTGGGGCGCAGACGCCTGCTGATTCCTGCGCCTGGAGCTCGACCAAGATAGAAATCAGTTTTTTTTTTCAGTCCACTCATCCTTTCCAGTCCTCCAGTCCTCCATTCCTCCCTTCTCTCCCTCCCCTCATCATTCTTCTAAATAAAAGGACTGTAATGGCATGTATTGAGCGTGCTAGAGAGGCAGGGAATGAGGGAGGAGGGGGGGGAAAGGTGATAGGCTGCACAATAGCCAGTCACACCATATTTAAATGCTTTTCTCCGACACACAGTAGAAATGGAAAGTGAGGAGGGCGGGACGACATGTACTCATGTATGTCCTGTTCTTCACGCTGTGGACAATTGGATTGTGATGCCGATTCTGCTCCCCAGCAGTGATATGTCAGTGACGGGTTTCTCTCAAAAACACCACATACATCAGTCAAAAAAAACTCATCCGAACCAGCTCTGCTTTCCCTGGCCAGGAAGCAAGGATCCTCTCCTTTTAGGGCACTAACACAGAGAGAGTCACCAATGGCATGGTGGGGAAACAACAGAGACTGAAAATAGATGTGTCTGCCTCAAATGTATCATGTCTCTTAATGTAACACCCCAATCCAACATTTTCCATCCTACTAGAAGTATATACCAGAGCAAGGAGCCATGCATTACCATTTCCAGTCAGTCAGATCTCAGTGACTGCTTTTCTGGGAGCTTCTTTGTTACGAGTTCAAATAAAAATAAAAAATGACTTAAACCAGCAATTTCGGTCATCTGTTTTAATAGAGAATACCAATCATTTAGAAATATTTGGGCATGTTTTGTAGACTGACCATGTTTTTAGGGTAATATGTTCAGAGGAGAAACATTTGCTGGCAGAGATTTCCAATTCTTCCTGTGGGTGTGAGGAGATTGACAGCAAGCCGATTGCCGTAAACTTTGGCACTATACAGGGGAACTCCCGAGAAAAACAAACTTCATTGTTTGAGGTGATTGTGGACATCTGGCAATTTTTATGGTGGTTCTTTTTCATACAATACAAAAAAAGTGAGCAAAGACTTTCTCTGAAGAATGAAAAACAAAACGCTTCATTTTCTAAGCTGACTGTTTTCAAAAATAATGGTTATTGATGATACATTTAGCAAGAAATAATCGTAAACAAAAGTTCCTCAAATGTGAGGATTGGCAGCTTCTTTGAATTTTGGATGAGAGCTAGGTGGAAAAAAGTTATTTCTCACGCAAAAACATCAAATGGTTCAAGCTTCTTTTTGATTGGACAAAAAAAGAGCGGTTTCAAGACATTACTTTGAGTTTGAAGATGTCACCTGGGAAAAGACCAAATTCATTAAATCAATTAGAAAAGAGCAATAATGTGCAGGTTAAGTGATAATAAATTAGTCCTTGGACAAAACAAGAAACATGAGCTCTGGGAATTAATTGAATAATCAAAAAAATTTATTAACAGAAGATCTGAAAAATGTTAATAACCATTGCAAATCCTAATATGTAATTTGCAGATCCCTTGTTTGATCACAAGGCATGTTGAGATTAAATCTCAAGAGGAATCATTACACTGCAAATAACATTACATGTTCTTTCCACTCACAGCCATTGAGCCTATTTTCTTTTTTACTTTTACAGGTCCATTTAAAGCGTTCGCCGCATTAACATCAGTGCTTAGCGACATGCAGAGTGTCGTTCCTTTGCAAACACGGATTCAGCTGCTCCATGTAGAGCGGATCTAATCAAATGCTGTTCCACATTAACAGGATTGAGCGAAATCTGTAGTGACCTACAGATTTCTGCCTGCTCCCTCCGGCCTGTGAGTGGCACTCGGTGTAATGCATACAAGCAGGGACTAGACGAAGTATACACATCCTGCCAGACACAAGCGAAAACGACATCCATACACACAGATGACCGGCCCGCATTGTGCCTCGGGGTGGTGGAACATGGCGGCGTGGTGGCAGCGTTACAGCCGCACAATGGCCAACTGGAGAGATTTCCACAGTGAAGCTGCTTTTCAAGGCTTAGGGTCTTTATGTAGCCCTGGGCGATATCTAGAGGTGTAACCTGTAACGTCACTCTCAGTCTCTAATTGCAGGTTTGGCTCTACCTCAATCATTTGGCTTGAACTTAATATTGCCAGTCTTTGCCTGCAGTCATTTTGTTGTCACTGGGCTTTAGGGCTTTGGATGAAAAAAAAACACTATGTTGCTCAGTTTTTGCTCTCATGGCTGCCAAATACCAACCAGGAAACTGTGGCCTGTCAAACACGTAGTATACTGTATGTGGTGGCCTCCGGAGCACACGGTTAGTGAGTGGTTGCATTCCCCAACATAAACTACCAGCGTAATCTGAGTCCTGCATGTGGTTTGCTCATATGGGCTGAAGCATGTCTCATGAGAGCGGACAACAAGCTGCATGCTAATTAACAGCTATCATGTTTGAAATCAATTCTGTTTTACTCAGAGCAAGCTCAGAGTGCTAAGCTCTGCAGCGTGGCGCTCAATTATATCTTTGACTTGCATGGAGAACTAAACAGTCAAAATGGACGAAATGAAAAGTATGACGATATTCGAGCTGAGAGATCTGAGATATAAACAGCAGGCCAGTGTTCTTACAAATGGGGGGTCCATATGGGAGTCTGCTGCACAACCGCGTCTGTTTATGTGCTCACTCACGTTTGTTAAGACAACAGAACAACTGGTCAAGATCTCGGCAGTTGCTGCTTCGCCAACGGATTGCACGGACCAAATAATATTTATAATTTCTGACAGATAACCTACCGCCAGAACACTGCACAGCCTGCTCTTGGCCGTTTTCAACCCGAACTGTATGGAACTGAAACTTCTGCTATTTTTTTTTTACCCTATACCATAAGAACCCACTTTAAACCAGCGTGAATTTACTCTGGCACTCCTGTGGTGACTAGAACAAGATGAGTAAAGGAAATGGCCTCAAGGTCCTGACATTAAATATCTTTAAAATTTTTAATGTATCACTGTAATAACTGTAATGTGCTCCCCACGATATGCTTGAAGTACACTATCATGAATCTTACTAATCTTAGCAAATGCAGCTACCAAGTTTCTATTAAGATAAATAAATAGGTGGTTTGTTGACTTTTTCCTTTAATCAGGAAACTAGATGAGGACAAAAATTTTAAAAGTGCCAGTGGTAGCCTAAAGGCTCTAATTTAGACAATACAACCCCACAATACGTGTGTTGAGTGGCATAAAAGATATGAATCAATTGCTATGTTTAAAAGTAGTATTGCAAAAGTAGATAAGTTAAGCTTAAAAAAGACTAACTGAATACCAATTGACCTTTGTCACTTCTTCCTTGACGCTGTGGGATTTTCAAAACTTGCAAAAAAACTCTTTTAAAAAGAAAATAAAATAAAAATCGATACAACATAGTATCGCAATATTTTCAGTGGCAATGCTGTATCAATACACAGGCGCCAAGTATGGATCTTTTATTATATAAATGTAGGTCAGTTTGTCTGCTTGACAATCCCATTTTACAGCAACAAAATATACAGAGAAATGTATCTTTTTAGATAAAAAAGGTATTGACAAAGTTTCCTTTTGGGGACATCATTTGAAATTGGGAACAATTAGAAGTGGGTTAAAAATATTACAAAAAATATCGTATTGTGGCATAAGTATTGTGATGATATCATATCGGGGGGCGTGATTCTCACCCATAGTGCCAACCACCACCTATTCTTGAAGACAAAGGACATACAGGAGAGGGATCCCAAAACTACAATAGGAAGCTTTTCCTTAACACACATTTATCCTAAAAAATTGAAAGGCTAAACTTCTTGTCCCTTAGCTGCATCACCTTTCCTTGTCAGGGTATGGGCAAAGTACTGCAAAGCTTCCAGGTAGCCTGCCTCCTAATTTGCATAAAGTTACTCTTTATAACTTTTAACCCCTCAGTGGTCCGTCTTGTGTCACCTGCTTTCCCAAAATGCTCGGAAAGGTGCCTAAAACACCTTAGCAGGGCTTTGCATAATTGCATTGCACCAGGTTGAGCAAATCTTTACTGTGGTGTTGGATGAGAGCCTCAACAGTCTAGAAAGAGAATGGCAAAGATTAAGCTTGTGTGTAAAGTTTACATTTTGGCTTGAGGGCAACTCGGAACGAAAGTTGCAGTAACAAGTCTTTGTAAACAGAAAACGTTCATCTTCTGGAAAGCATGAATGTGTTTGCCAGTTTTACCATCAGAGTCTGTCAGATTAACGCAGTGTTTGGGAAGAATGTCTAAACCAGATTGGGACACTATGTGAAAGGACAAAAGGATAGGCAAAAGTGTGGCATTCCTTGCCTGGGGATCATGTAGATCCACAGAGAATTTCAGGTAAGATGTTCATGAAATGGTAGCTCAAAAACAAAATGACCAAAGCTGTTCAAGGGGGAATTTTAAAGCAAAATCGCAGCTGATAACTAAACTCGATGGGAGTCATCATGTGAAGACTTGGCTAGGAGTTTTTGAGATGCATCCATCTTACTTTTTAATTAGAGTCACGAACATGAGAGGCAATTACGTGTCTTGATTCAGCTTCTTGTTGATTAGTCGTTTTGTCTCTGACCAGACATTTATCTGGGAAGCTACAGGATTTTTTTCCCCAGAGGACTACAACGTTCACTTGTGTAAACCCACCAGGAAAGTCTGGGTGGTCCAGCCAACTGAGCAGCAAATGGACCAGCCTAGGCTGGTTAGGCCCACATTAGACTTTTGTATGGGACACTTTCTTTGTCCCCCAAATGCATTTCTTTCCTGTGAAATGACAGTCCTCACAATGCTCCCATTTATTTTTCCATTTTAATGAGCTCACAAAACATCCTGAATTGCCTTACTGTTTCCACAGGGAGATTTAGTCAGCAATTTTCATACATCACACAACAAAAACCAATCCAAAAAAAAAACACTCATGCCCACATGGAATTACAGTGGAATATGAAGACAAAAAGGACATGATGCAATGATGCTTTAATAATTGAATTCCTTCCACAGTCCATTCCGTAATGGTCTACAGAAATCCAATAACCACTAATTGCTGTTCCAAACATGAGCACTTGGCTCGTAATGACTCCACGTCTTTCACATAGTCAAATATTTCCTTCTGTCTCTACAAATAAAGCTCATCTCGTGCTTCAACCCTGTAATGAATTCACAGCGCAGCATCCCTCCCTTCGTCAGATCTTAATGATTAAGTGAAGTAATTGCCCAAGATCCCCTCAGCCATTAGGAGTCCACCAGGCTGGTCCCTTAGCAACAAAGATCTGCAGCCTGAAGATGATTTCCTGTGTCAGACAAATTGCACGGTTTTTTTTCTTTTTCTATCCATTATGAGAGCATCTACAAGCTAACGCTGCATCCGTCATCTAGAGCTATATAGCGTAGTGTAGCCTACAGTTTACACGTCCTAATCTTTAAACCTGACCCTCTGTTTGGAGATTGTTGTTATGTCCAATATGAACCTCTTCGAACAACCCCAGGACAGCAGAAAAGAAAGATGTGTTGCAGGATGGACCATCGGTTTAAAACCATTGCATATTTATTTTTTTTAATTGGAAGAACCTAAAAGCACTCTATATAGCAAAATGTCAGCTTTCTCTGGGGAAAGCGTACATTCAGAAAAAGGCATTGGGAGGTTTATTTGATTAATCCCAAACAGCTGCATAATTGCTGCAGCGTTGTGCTCCATTAGGCCATGATGAGCAGCACAGAGCCCAGCTTTAGAGGAGTGAAAATAAAGTGGACATCCTGGTCAAAGATCTCTTTCATTCATTAGTAATGATATCTTTAAAGGCGTCTGCCTGGAGGGGAAAAAAAAAATACATACTTTGAAGTGATCGGTGGAAGCGGAAGACAAACTACTGTTTTTCTATATGTTGCTATGCCTAAATCCACAATACTGTATTCTTGTTCATATATATAACAAAAATAAAAACACTGCATGGTAATTTGCACATTAAAAAATGGGTTTCATTGGTTGTTTCTGCTGATTCGAGAGGGCTATAATATCACATCTGCAGCATAACTAGGACACTAAACTCCACATATTTTGGAAGAATGAACACACACTCACACACTCCTTGTGTAACACTGTGGTTTAATGTTTAACATGTGATCTCTATCATCCCCCTGCAGTTTATGTACTGATCGTAATTGTGACAACGGTGGATTCTTTGTTTGTAAAGAGTTGGGAATTGGGAAAGTTGTCTACCTTTGCAGCTGGAAACATAGTTCCTTTGAGGATCCTGAAGTCACAAAGGGAGTAAGAAGTCGGTTGAGCGAGGACTTTATTAATGGTAATGGACCATATTGAAATAAATCTCTGGAGCAGCAGTGTAGTATTGATGCTTAACAAGCCCCGTCAAGAGACGGCTTTGCATATATTCAGCAGCATTGTGGGAGCTGATGAGGCACCGCTCCAGTACTCAGGAAGAACAGGACACACACACACACAAACACACACACACAAATGGATTTCACTTGCATCACCTTAAACCCTGCTAATAATGAAAACATCTCAACAGTAAGGCTACCCCTAAGTATACTCATAAAATTGTATTAGCCACATGTATTAGCATGCCCTAATTGTTTGTTTGAAGTGGATTTCTGTAGTGTCACTACCTTTCAGGCCCCCCTCCAGCACTCGCTCCCACTTATCTTGAGTGACAATGACACTTGTGGCTGCCCGGGGCAGAGGGCAGGAATCACTCAGTGAGGCCTGGAATAAAAAGAGCAGCCTTGTTGGCATGGGGCAAAACGCCACAGCCACTGCGAGCAGGGGTAGACTTCATGAGCTGCAACGCTTTTAGTTCCCACCATGAGCAGCACATCGGTAGTTTAGGGGCAGCTGGGCGCAAAAGCCGGAGACAGAGTTTCAGCCTCCCCTTACCCCTACCCGTCGTTTGCCGTTCCTTGAAGCAAAAAAGCCATTTGATGCATAAAGGGATAAATTATATAGTCAAGCTTTAGTCAAGCTGAAAGAATCTCTTCCGCAATAAAACGGGATGGTAGCAACTGGAGGAGAGATGTGCTAATTTAGAGGGCAAGATCCATAAACCCGCGTGTGATAAGAAACTTCAACTGTATTGAGAGGAGATTTTTCGTCCTGGGACATGTTACTAGGTCCCATTGTATCGTTTGTAACTGTTTGTAAATGCTGATGTTTTTTAAATTTACAACAAACGAACAAAAATTAATCACACAAAAAAACTATATTGAGATGCTTGACCTTAAAGGGATTTTGTACTGCCAATAAATATCCATGTACGAGTATCTTTGTTTAGTCACATATGAGATACATGTTGTACAAACAGAAACCTGGATGGATTTTCAGGACAAACCCAAGTCACACAAACAAATGCTACAAAGAAGGAATGAGAGTAATACTTTTTTTCTTTTCTTCCTCTCAGCATCCTGTGGCTTTGTTTAACATGGGAACTCAACCCAGAGACCACAGAGAGCGATATCAAAGCAGATGATGAACAATGCATGACAAACACTCTGCATCCTGAAGTGGGGCCTGCAGTGACGGCCATCTTGCTTGATGTAGGACATAAAAAACACACAACAACAACAACAACAACAACAAAAAACACTGGAAGGGAGTGGAGCTATAGCTATGCTCCTGATCACCTGTCGGATGTGCCAGATGCCATCAAGGTGCACAAATCAAATATTGAGAGTATAAATGGCACCCCCACTCTGGCATGCAGCTGTTAGTTTATCTATAATTCAACATCCTGGTCTTCTCATACAAGTTACAGCTAAATGTATGAGTATTCAAGAACTCAAAGTATTTTAGTTCTATATAAGCAGATTTTCCATATTTCCAAACATTTAAAATTGGTGGCAACTCTCAGCATGATTGGTTGATGTTGACAACACAGTGGGGTGCCGGGCTTATGGAGAGAGCTTCTTGGAGAGGAAAACGTTGGAATGAGGAGGAGCGGGCTGGTGGTAAAGAGGATTACGAGGGGCCAGTGGCGAGGGGACTATTGTTAAAGCCTGAGAAAGTGTGCAGGAAGAGTGGCACACACTCTGGAAACTAACTTAAGACTCTGGCCTCTCTGATGAATAACAGGAAACTGTGAGATACATTTCTGCACAATAATGCACAGCCATCTCCTATAATCCCTGAAATGAATTTAATGTTCACACGTCCATCTTTATACAGAGACATTTATGAAGATGGGCAATCCACAAAATGTGTTAAGCATAAAAAAATATGTCATGGGAGCAATGCAGCATGTGAGTGAACTGCCTGTTTAGCATAATTCTGACCAAAGCGATTGCCTGCTGGAGTGTTTCCATTTTTCAGCGGCTGCGTTTGGCAGGCAGAGATGACAGAGTGCTGCTCATCTGGGAAATGGCTGGGCAGGAAGATGTTGCTGAGAGGCAAAACCCACCATGTCTGAAAATGCAATTATCAAAAAGACCTTGAGCTGCAGCCATGAGCAATGAATATGTTCACCATTAAAGCGCTACAAATTTGTGACAAAAGAGAATTCCAATTCTTTTGTTATTACACATGAGAGGCACTGACAACATATTTCATAACCAGCTTCCTGTGTGCGACAAGGTCTTAAGAATGCACTTTTTTGCCAAATTTAGAAAGGTCCTGATTATTTGACAAGAGAAATTTTTCTTTGCCGATTTCTTTTTTTAAAGCTTTTCTTAATAGTTTGAAGTGGGCTGGGCTCAGGTGGAGAAAGGAGACGTTAAGTACCTTGCACCACTTTGAATGAAAATTTGATGCCAGGGATGGGGTTGTTTGCTCATGTTGGCCATAGAGTGCTGCATGGGTGACGTATTTTTGTAGGCCGACCAGGAAGTAGGCATCAGCCTCCCTCGACAAAAAGTCAATGGGATTTTTCCAATTAGTATTCCATTTAGAAAAAATAAACTCTGTGGCAAACAAACGTTTGCGATACTTACACATCACGTTCAGCCATATAATATTCACAAATGAACACCACAGTTGGGATTTGCAAGTGAAAAGTCATTTATTTAGGCCATGAACAAACTACATCACCGCCTCTTGCTCCTTATGACCTCATAAGGAGCGAGATACCAGATTGGCCCATCTGAGCTTTCCCAAGGCTTGGGTTACACCTATTGCCATTTCAATCCATTGGGGGACCATAGGCAGGCTGGGGGAACTCATATTAATGTTGAAAAACCTCATAATGTGAATTTCCATGCCATGGGACCTTTAAGCTATGAATGTGTTGGAGAAATACTTGAGGTTTGAAAACAAACTGTCAGGGTCTTCAATTATTGATACTAGTTTAAAAGCCGCTTTGGGAGCTTTTCTCACCTCTGCACCTCATGGAAAAAGAAACAAAACATCCACACGTTTAGAGACCACTGACAACTGGAACCAAACACATACATGTCATAAATAGCAAGCAACCTGACCCAGTTAGCCCGTCCTGCTCTCTTTTGTGTTGGTGGGAAGAGCACAGTGCTGCAGGGGTGGAGTCTAAAAAAAAAACACAACGTAGCGAAATGGTGTGAGTGCACAAGTCTGTGTCCAAGCCCGCCAGGTTGATAATAAATCTTCAGAGTGTATTTGTGTATTTATTTTTTCCAAAAATTGCACCACAGTGCAGCAAATCACTGCTAGGTGGTTATGGCTCCATTTGCTAAAAATAATTTCTTGAAGCTACATTACATCCTTTGAAATTCTTTCAACGGCTAAAGGAAACAGCTGCAGTTGAACATTGTTGACTAAGCTAGCATGCTAGCAGTAATTATTGCAGTCCTCATGCTGGCATCCTCCTACAGCTGCTCACACTCCAACACTGCAAACACAAAAGCCGGACCACGATCGCGGTGGGAGCCTCGATCTTGTTTTACGTCTCTCAATCCAGTAATTTACACAAACTCTACTAACCGTAGACTTCATCACTACACTCCAAAACCACCAGCGTATTTCCTTTTGGTATTTATATTTAAAAAAAAGACTGATTCAAACAGATTTCCATCAGTCAGATCAATAAGTGGTATCTGGGTGTTTGCATAATGAGCAGCGGTACTGTTATGAAGTTACATTCATAATCACAGCATGGTGATATCCAAGCCGGGTCTGAATGAACATCAAAAGCACAGTAATCTGAAGAATTTTACATGAAATATGACACGTAATGGCTGCAATTTGAAAAGATCAAAGATGGTGCAGATCATTGGAAATGCATCATTTCCTTCTTTTCATCACTGGTCTTTCAGCTAAGGAAAAAAAACATGGCGCAGAGCTGCCTCTCCTGGCTTATTCTGACGTCCTGTGGACAATATCGTAAAATAGGAATCAACAGTGAAAAGGAGGAAGCCTAATTAAAAGATGATTCTGGCATTTCTAGGATTCATAATGGAGGGGAAATTGAACAGATAAAGGAACATGGGATAAAAGACCACCCTCTACTGGAGGCTGTAAAGCGAGAAATAATCGTTGAAAGCTATTTAACTGAGCCACAGTAAAATCTGAACAAACTGTGGGTCACAGCTGACTATTACCAAAGGAATATCCGGTTTCATATAATCTACACTCCTGTTCAAGTTTTTCAAGATTCACAGCACTACTCTAATACATGCAGGCTCGAGTTCAAAGGGATCACACTTGAGAAACCCCAGTGTATTATTACCTAATATTCCAAGACAGTGTGTGGTACACCCATTTCGCAAACACCGGCAACTTATCAGCCACAAAAGACATGCCATCTGTTATCTCTATCCCTGAACTTAGACAAACCGCTCAGCTTTCGGTGGAAATATTTGGAGCTTTAAGGCCACGCCAGGTATTTAACTTGACTCTGCTTTCACCTTCTGAGAATGGATAAAGGAACTTGTTAAGGAGGCCTAGAAAGTGAGAGTCCGCCCCACCTTTAGTCCCAAAGCATTGTACTTTGTTCTGCACTTGAAACTGTGAAGTCCAAGAATAGCCTCTTTGCATGAGTGAGGTCTAATACTGCTTTCATATTTTGTAATTAGATTGTAATTACAGTACGCATATTAAACATATCTCCATCCATCTGGTAGATCCCTACCCAGAATTTTTCTCTCACCACAGCAAAGTTAAGGATTCCTCGCACTCACTTAGCTCTCGCAAGCTTTAAGAAGTCCAATGGAGAGAAAGCAGAATTTCATAAAGCACCTGTGAGGATTTTGACAAGCAGAAAGTTCAGCCAATTTTTTTTCTTCTTTAAAAAAAAAAAAAAAGTATGTTTGCACGAGGTTTGTATCTGCAGTTGATCTCGACTGCTCAAACAGCGAACACCTGGAGCAACAAAGTGCTGAGGGGAAGCGATGAAGGGACGGAGATGCCTTTGTTTCTCAAGGGGTTCGGATAGGAGAGAAATGATTCCACATGTAGGGTTTTCAGCTACAATGAGCTACACTATGCACTCGTCTGGTTTGGGTCTCACCTTTCTCTCTGAGCCAGGTTTCATTCATACCAGAAAAACCTAAAGTTATATTTTCATTTGCAACAATAATTCTTGGTTTTATTAACCCGCCTTTAAAAAAAAGAAATAGTACATACCTTTCAGCTCTTACTACACATAATAATTATGTGATAGATGAAAAGGGAGAAGGGGAAAAGGTATATTAAGTTGGCAGAAAGACTCACACATTCCTGACCTTAATCTGGCTTTTCTTTCTGCTTCAGTTCATCAGCTCTGTAAGCGTCTATGGGGGACTGTGTGCACAAACACTTGGCTATTGATGTGGCTGCATTATAGACATTTAATGATCCTAGTGTAGTCTATACATTGCAGAAAAAAAGAAAACTTGAGGACCACAACACACAGGCCGGGGTTGTCAGAGCAGAACCTGCTACCATTGGACTTAAAGGGCACACCTGCTGCTTCCAAAACCAGCAGCGCTGTCAAATGAGCATGTGGCGAGTGACATACTGGTGAGCTGTGGAGCAGAGGGAGGGTTAAGTATTTTGTCTGTGTTTACCCACTCCCTACACTCGCACGGTCTCCGGGCTCAATTTAACACCTCACAGGCTATAAGTCACTTCAGCGGCAAAGGTCTCACTTTAAAGCTTGTATTCTTCTGCAAGTTAATTTCCTTCAGAAGATGTCTACATCTAGGATGACAAGGGGCGGCTGTGGCTCAGTGGTAGAGCGGTTGCCTGCCAATCGGAAGGTTGGCGGTTTGATCCCCGCCCCTGCAGTCATTGTCGAAGTGTCCTTGGGCAAGATGCTGAACCCCGAGTTGCCCCCGGTGCTGCGCATCGGAGTGTGAATGTGTGTGAATGTTTATCTGATGAGCAGGTGGCACCTTGTACGGCAGCCCCGGCCACAGTGTATGAATGTGTGTGAATGGTGAATGTTTCCTGTAGATGTAAAAGCGCTTTGAGCAGTTGTTAAGACTGGAAAAGCGCTATATAAATACAGCACATTTACATTTACAAGAAAAATGAAATTAATTGGTCTTCCTGTGAAGACGTTAAAAAGGTTAAAAAAAAATTGGCTTTATCAATAGGACAGATTAAGACATGGGAGAGAGGCACCCTGGACAGAGATCATTTTAGGACATCAAAACATTCCTCCTGTAGTTGCGAACACTGAGTTTGTGTGAATGTTTAGCCAAAAACAACATGATGTATTTTTATAGTGTGACAATATCATATCTCCTCTATCTCAGGACTCTTTTTTTAAAAGTAATTCATAGGGAATGAAAGTAATTACATTATAAGTCACAATTACTCCTGGTGTCAGACAAAAATAATTTCCCCTGGAAAGTGATTTGAAGACATTTTGCAAATCATAAAAAGTGACATAATGCGGATGTGAACTGAACATTAGAAATAATACATGAAAAAGCTATTTTATTTCACTTCTGTGAGGTTGTTGGGATGAAATTCAGACATTGAATGCATTTGGAAAGGTTTGCTGCATCTGTAAAATCACGATCCTTATGTAACAATTTCAGGATTTCCTTTTTGATTTGTTGAGGTGGGAGGGGTGGGTATGCGTAATTTTGTATGATAAAATATAGAATAACAATATCGTAAAAGCTGAGAAACACTTTTTGACTGAACACAATCCCATTTCATTGCCTGTTTTTGCTAATCCAGCAAATTACATAACCTTTCAAATGAAGTTAAATTTAGTTGTGCAGTTATCTTCACTAACATGCAATTTTGCCTATAAGGTCCAATACAAACAGAGATATTAAAGGGAGTACACAGTATGTATTGACATATCGCCAAACCTAGGGTAACAAACGTTACTAATATGACTATCAGGCTTACTAGTAATAGCATTAGGCAAAACCCCCTGCATTCAAAGCACAAAAAGCTTAAATTAAGTCAGTATCTGTAGCTCAACTAAATTCCTTACCATTCTGCTGGCAAATAATACACCAGATATTATCAGGATGTTGAGGTTGTTTTGGCTTGTCGTGGTCCATGGGCACCAACCCAGTTACACATTCTCACTGGTTCATTAACGTTGGCACGATTCTCTGCATACATATACCCAATCCAGCTGTCACAGGGGCAAATAAGTGAATCCAAAAAAGGTCAGTGATAGAGCGTTAATCAATACTGAATCATGCAATCTGCTTTAAAACGGTACCTTGATGTTATGTTTCCTATATAATAAGCCAAATCCAAACAAGGCATGATGAAAGTTGCACCCTGTTTAACTAATTATTGAAACAAGAGAAAATACCTCCTCTGAAAATGTAGATACCACCCCTTCATTAGGATACAAGACTGACTTTTGCCATGACTCTGTGGGTAAACAATTTACAGATTTAAAGTCTATAATTTGACATTGCATCCAAAGAATATTCCCTGGATAAGAGCCCTGCGTTCTGTTATCTCCTCCACTGCTGCACTTTGACAAAGCAGCACCAATCATCATGCGTCTCCACACAGAGTGGACAATGTGCGGCACAAGAAAGACGCCAGCAACAACTCTGTGTGCCAGTAATCTCTCTTTGAGGCCCCGGCGTCTCTAATTGCCTGGACACTTGTGTCCGAGGGCCGCTCTCGTTCTTCACTAAAAAGATGAGACCTCACATGCTCCTTACAACAAGCTTAAGCTGATAAACCCTTTCATTCAACATGCCCGTGGGATCGGTGCTCCATGCAAACAGATTGGGTAAAAAAAGACTAATCAAAACACCGCTTAGCCCCCAACATAGAGGCAGAGCTAAGCCACTGCGCAGCCTCAGCGGGGAGTATGCTCTCTCAACCACTAAAAGTGTCTGATGATTTGTGTGAGGCTTTTCTGACGAACGCATTCCTTAGTGCAACTACATGAGCTGGACTATGTGTGGAACGCATGTGGTGGGGGTTTTATTGACCAAAGACATAGCGTAGTTGATTTCAAAATGAGATTGGTCAGCTGAAACAATTGTGTCTTCTTGATTGTGTCCATTTATATACTGTATGTATGCACTAATGTTTTATTGTTATCTAACACATAAAACAAGAAGTATAAAGGGTTTTTGCCCTTTGTAAAGTCTATTGTTATGGTAATTATGTCTATTGTCTATTATTTATTGATATAAAAAAAAAAAGGTACCAGCAAGATTTGGGAACATGCTTTTCTATGAATGCATTTTAGCTTGAGTTACTATAGTGTTGAATTTAAGCTACATATCTATATCTACGTATTTATAGTATTTCAGGTGGAGAAGTAGTCTGCAGACCTACAGTTACCGCCTACAAAAGATGGCTTCTCAGTATGTAACACCATTTGCCTGATGATGATCTAGTACCAAAATGTTGCCAGCTATTAGATTTATTTTGCAAGTTAGACAGTGTGCGGAAAGTTTCTTTGAAACTTTCGACCTACAGTACTCATACCTCTCCGACAAACCTGCAACATATTATAGACGTGCAAAGTATTTTTCTATTCTGAAAAAAAAGGCATAAAAGACAGAAAACAGGCCAAATGCCAGCATAAAATTCAAGACTACTTCTTCCCTCAGAGGATGTTCATTCAATGAGAATCCCTCTCACTCAGATACAGCACCTCCCATGACACCCTTGCTTCCTGTCATGGTTAGTGTAACGCTGCCTACCCAGGAATATTTCCCTGTTACAGCAAGCAACATTGCTGATACCTCCCCACATGCAACCATCAGTACATCATCTGGCCTGCTGCCCTAATATATTATACAGACGCCATGTGTTTCTCAGCAGCAAGGTCAAGCTGTGTGCTTGTTTACTTTACTTGCTAAAGCTGAATTGAACAAACAAGCCAGACTTCAACATTCCCTAGTCTGTACAACTACTAAATAAAAAGGCTGGTAGATTAGTTTTTATAACACAGTCTCAAAGTATATTAAGTATTGTATTTAAAATCTAAACATTTCCATGCAAACAAATGGATCAAATGACAAGCAACCTGTAATGTGAAAGATGCCAATTCAAGTGACAACCTCCATACGTCACTCAAAAATGCAAGCTTCCCTCGGCTCGATAGAGCCTAATAGTGTAAGAAAAGTGTTTACATCACTGTTTTGGTTCACTCTTCAATCTTAGAAGTGACAATACCTGCCCAACTAGCTGGTGAGCATAGTGAAGCATCTGACTGCTAAAGAGATGCAATTTATTTTTATACATAAAGCGGAGGAGACCAAAACAGAGCTAAAAGAATCATAAAACATATGTGTGAATCTTGACTCCATGTCTCGTGGATGTGTGAATGCTGTATGTATTTTTGCTAATATAACAATATGTTATGCGGGTTTAAATAGGCTTAACATTGTTTGCATCTTAACAGAAAGAGATGTTCTCTTCACACAGGCTAAAGAAAAGGTAAATATTTAGGGCAATAGGCTGTTAGTAGAATTAGGAAATTCATGTTGCTCCTACAAGTAGCATAAAATGAATTCTGTAGACACTGAGATGATGATGATGATGAGACGGCACTAATTTTACTGCAAGCTGGCCTATTCTTTCTACAAAAACAAACTTATCATCAGAAAAATTAGAGCAGTAGAATTACCAACACTAAAATCACTAATTACATAGAGTACTGGCATAAACAGGCATTTCTACACCTATTCTTATTGTGCTTTGCCACAGGCTTTCCGTGCCAGTTATATTTTGCAGCCAGTTTAAAAATAAGCCCTGCTTTATATTGTTAATGTAATGTTACTGATAACACAACAGCATGAATCAATTTATTGGCAACACTGCAACACCATTATTCGTTTTCCAGATTAACCTGCCCACCAGTGACCTTGAGTAATAGCTCACAAATGTATTCTAAAGAATCACGTGACTCAGGTGTACACACACGCCATGACAGAGACCAACTGGGAATTTCAACATATCCATTTGTCCAAGTAGATATAATGTGCAATTATGTGGTGGAGTGTGTTGCTGCAGTGGTGTCATGTAACACAGCCACAGTAAACTCAGTGAACCATGACCGTTTTGGATATTTAGACTAATAATCAAAATACAAACTTATTAAATCCAAATTCCAGAATGCATGTTTGTGTACAATCTCCTGGAGGAGCAGGGGATGGGTGCTCCTGGAAATGATTCCAAGTGACGCTCTGGTTATTACAAAAATAATGAGCACACTACCGGTCATGAGTTCTACTTCAGCCAGATTCCCCTTACCGGAGTTTTACTCCACTTTTACTCCACGCAATATGCCGACTTAGCAAAGACAGCAATTAAATTAGCTGCACAACTCCTAAACCTCGTTACCACAAAAAGCACTTTTGAAGATGCTTACTTATAATTATTGGTTCTTTCAGCAACTGTTAAATCTCTTAACTTGGTATGCCATGAAAAGTGACTGAAAGAGCTGATTTCATATGATGGAAACTGTCTGCAAACTTTTAGGACACACACACACACACACACACACACACACACACACATACATACTATATGTGTTTACAGATTTACAGCTCAGTGTAAATGTAGCGCCTAGGAGCAAAGTGAGGATCAATCAACAGTTAGACCCAACTAGTTTGAATTACATAAAATGCATAAAATGGGTGAGTTGGCCTGATCTCCCAATGGAGACTTGGTACTGGAGTGCAAGTTTCTTTAAGCTGTCAAAAAGACTGTGACAAAGTACTATTTCTGGATTTTAATATCGCTCAGTTTCCTCTGGTGCTCAGTGAGCCTCTTCATTCTGTCTCTTGCTCAGTGGCTGGGGTTGATGAGCGTGAGTGTGTGCACAGTTTTTATAGGATGTCCCTGACAAGACCTGCCATTTATATATTTTTTTATTATGTGAGAAAACCTGGCATGTTGAAAATACTATCCAGTCCTGTCAATACTTGATTAAAGGAATAGCTTAACACTTTGGGAAATATGCTTATTTGCTTTTTTGACCACCAGTTTGATATTGAAGACATTGCACCTTTATAACATCCCTATCCATTCATGCCATTTCCAACTTTTTATTTCCAAAGTCTAGGATACGTTGAAAAAATAAAATCAAAATTATCTATTCAATTTCAATTCAATTTTATTTATAGTATCAAATAATACCAAAATGTATCTCAAGATACTTTACAGATAGAGTTGGTCTAGACGCTCTTTAATTTATAAAGTCCCAACAATTCTAGTATTTCCCCAAGAGCAAGCAATTTGTGCAACAGTGGCGAGGAAAAACTCCTTTCAGGAAGAAACCTGGGACAGACCCGTGCTCTGGTTGGGTGTGTGATGCAAAATGGCAATACATCTCCATCCTTGCACAGTATATCAAAAGGTATGGAAAAAAAAAATAGCATAAAGTTGTCTTGCAAATTGACCCACAATATTAAAGTCCCATGATGTGATTACAGTAGCAGAACAATAAGATACACTGCATTGGCTTTGAGTCTTACATTAAATCTATATTTTTAATTCCTGCAAGATATGGCCTGCCACAGCAGAGTGGAGCATTTTCCTACATTCATATACTTTTATAGCCTGAGGGAGTAACTACTATTTCACACATACAGTACTGGCCTTATCCTCACATAACAGCAGTTAATGTACATCAGTTGTTCCCATTTTCTTTTTCAAGTTTGCATTCCTACCACAATCAAAAGTGGCAGTAAAGATTGTGTTAAAGTGGAAAGTGGCTACACAGTCATGTGTACAGAGAGTATTGCAGGGGAATGAAAAAACAGCCCTGTGATGCTCCGGTGTTATACATTATTTTTAGATCCCTAATTTAATATACAATACTTTCAGCTAACTATTATTCAGTTTAACCAACCATTTCCAAACATTTATCCCTTACTTAATATCCATTACTATCATAGCTAACGTTTTCAGGTGTTTTAACATCACTTTGCTCACACCAGCTTGTAATTGAAAC
This sequence comes from Etheostoma cragini, assembly GCF_013103735.1. Classification (NCBI taxonomy): domain Eukaryota; kingdom Metazoa; phylum Chordata; class Actinopteri; order Perciformes; family Percidae; genus Etheostoma; species Etheostoma cragini. Next base: position 6,871,414 of record NC_048409.1, read on the forward strand.
TGGATGCTATTCCTCCAAAACACAAATCCAGTATTTGGATATGTATTCATTTTAAATCAGTTGAGCCATTCAAAAATCTTTCCATGACTGCAGATGTACCCTCTGAGCAAAATTTGGCATTCAGAATTCAAGTGTAATCAAGCACAGTACCAAAACAAAATTTGTTGTGTGACAAAATACGATTATTTCAGCAACATTGTAGAAAACAGTCTTGCACTCCCAGACATTGAGCTACCTTTTTCCTCGCTTAGTTGGACTGGATGCTTGTCAGTTGCTAGATAAAGATCCATTCGCCACATGCAACAGCTGAACAGTAGGCAAGACTGCAGGGCTGGTGCCAGTGTGCCATGCTACATGCTGAGACAGTGGGTCTCTTTGTACGGCGAGCTTCTTTTCAGACATGAGCAGGAGCTGCAGGAGCACTTACACTTGAATGGAACACAGTAAGGGGGGGTTACAGCTTGCATATACACAACATCCTGGGAGCAGGGTGGTGGTCACATGGAAAGGAAAGGGTTATCGTCCAAGGGGAAACTTGTCACGCCAGAAATGTTCATACTATGAATAAATTTACATCAAATCAACACTGCCACTCACTGACAGAGCAGATATCCTGGACGAGACAGGTTTCACCAAGTGTCAGAGATAATCTGTAAAATGTAGACAGTCCAAAGTATGCATCCATCATTGTGTCTTCTTTATTCTTTATTTAGCTTAAGAAATATGATCAGCGGTAATGATGAGGGGGGAAAACTGGGCAATCACAAAAGAGCCAACATTCAATCTAGGAGAGATAACAAAAGGAAGACGAAAGACAGCCCTGGATGGCAGGATGCCCCTGGGGCGGCTATGCTGTTATTATGTTTGGAAGGGGCTGCTGAGCTGCGGTGTGGGGCAATTAGAGTCCGGAGGATTGAGTGGGGGAGGGTCCAGGCACAACAACCCGTCCATAAAGTATTCTTAGCACACGGAAAAGGTGGACTAACCTCCCGGATGTGGCAGCAAGAGCATATAAAAAAGAACAAAAAATGGAAACACATAGCAGCTGATGAGGGATTTAGGAATTGAGATAACCATCTGCTTATTTCCATGGAAAGAAGCTTGGTCTAAGCTGCTTTCCTGTCATCAGTAGAATCCAAAATTAATACCAAGCGATCGCATGCTGACCTTTATGCTGCACTGGTTTGGAGGATTTGACAATTGGGCTGGTTTGGGGTAATGTTTGCAATCATCTGTTGTTCTCATCGAGAGCAACTGCAGACACCACAGTGAACACATTAGCCATGTCCATTATCTTTACACTCACTCCGCTTTGGAAAGTCCTGACTGAAAAAAATACACAGAGTCCAGGAGCAGTCCAGCTGGAGAACACGGGGACAAACAGGGAAAGTCAATCCCAGAGTATCGTTTCGGAGCTTTGTGGACCGCGGACCGAGGTCAAAGCCTTACACCTATTGTGTGTGTCTTTTAACAGGTAGATAAAGCAAGTAAAAACAGACTGAGTTGCAAGAGGGAATGGGTTTTAGACACACACACAGTGCGACTGTTCCTTAAACTCTCACTTGGGGTAACTTAATCCTCTAAACTTCACCTCTGATGAGATCTCCATTGTCGCCTCTCATAATATTACAGATCTCCCAGTGAAAAGGACACAATGGGCAGTGAAAGGAAACAGTAATACAAGCTTGGTGGTGTGAGATGTAACAGTTGGCATTGCCAAGTATCCTGAGCCCTCAAACACACAGTTTCCATGCCCTCTGGCCCTGAACGGCTTCAGTGGAGCAGGTGTCTGCCCACATTCTTTACATAAGCTCTTGTCAAACATGGCGCACAGAAACAAGGCCTCACAGCTGCAGGACAATGGAGTCCCATTAAACTACAGCACTGCAGCCAAGCATGCACACTTCAAACCAGAGTGAAGGTAACAGTTTCTACAAGGTCAGCTTATCAAAACTTAAAAATTAAGCATAACACGAAACCCAATGGCATCAATTGAAGTTAACAAAAGCCATGGTTCATTTGTATATAACTCATACTACATGTGTTTAAATAACACCTTTTGATCTCATCAGTTCCTTAATAGGAAATAAATGATATACAGTATTGTTGCTAAGTTGAGATATATATATATATATATATATATATATATATATATATATATATATATATATATATATATATATATACACACACATATTCAATCAACTATTTAAAAAAAAAAGAAGAAACAATTATACCTGAAGCGCAAACTGCAGAGATGCAAATTCCTATCAAATAAATGCCAGATGAATGTCTGGAGCACTCCCTGTACTTCTCGGTATAATAAAAGACAAGTCACAATATGTAATTTTAATAAAATTACTATCTAGTTACAGGTACTGTATTATGCCAACACACCACTTCCTTTGACTAAATCCAAGGCAGGCCCATAAGTATTGTTGACCTGAGCTGCATTGGGAGATGTGGGGGGGGCTTAATATTGAGTCACCCTATTTTGTATTACACAGTAACCCTTGCATCACAGTTTAGTTTAGCAATTAGAAACTTGACAAAGAATAATAGTCTGTGTTCATGTTTTTAGAGTGTATAGCAAAATAACATTCTAAATGTGTTCATGTAAATAGAATAAAGTACTGATTACATTTTTTTGCAGCAAGATCAAGTATTCTTTTAGGGTTTCATGAGTCATCTAATCTGCCAGGATCAAATGCCTTAAAGTAAGGATTATCTTATTTTCCATTTAGTCCCAGAGCCAACTTCATATTAGGCTACTTACTAAAGCCTCTGTACTTGCTCTGAGTAAGGCATCTCCAGGTTTAGGTTAACAGCTTTATTTGGTGAAGCTGGCTTTGTTAGATCACATCTAACTATCTAAAAAAAGATCTAAAGCTCTATAATCTGTATGTTGTAACCAATGTAGGCCTGAGTGACTTAGTTTTCACTCTGCAAACATCATCCTTGTTTAACCTTGGGATACCTAGGTATCTTAAAAAACTCAGTTTGATATCCCACTAGAATTGGGCGGTATTCAAATTTTGATACCATCAAACTTCCTCCCCATTTTACCGCGGTATGCGGTATTACCCTGACCAATTAAAAATAACGTAAGTCTCAGACGGCGTCAAACTGTTGGCTTGTGCAGACACCGTTCAGAAACTGAAGACCAAACATTAATACTGAAACACCTCTGCCCTTCTCATTAGGGAGGAACACCAAATGCTGCCAGACTGCAGAAGTCGTGTTCTTCTTTGAGACCAGGTCACTCGGTGCACAACCTGCCATTCACCCCCCTCCTTCTTTCTCCTCCACACTGTCATGTGATGATAACCACACATAAGCATGTAAGGCATTAAATAAATTATATTTAATTTTGAATCTTTGTCTCCTATTTAAGTGCACTGCTTTTTTATGACTGTATTGAAACAGATACCGTTGCTATTTTTAAGACCCTGTGGTATACCATATTACCGCCCAACCCTATATCACATATATACTGTATATATATAAATGTCACATTATTAGCCCAAAATGTGTGAGTGAACACAACAAAGAAGAAAATATCTAACGATATAGGCCCACAAAAACCAAATGCAACACTGGTCGATCAAGAAGAGAGGGAAGTACCACATGCAGATAAAACGGTTCTGGCCCTTGTTTTAAGCCATTTCTATGACAGTGCAAAGAGCCATAATGGGCTGCACTGCAGTTTTCAGCAGATCAGTGACATATTGATGAAAGGTGTCCTTAGTCCCTGTCTGAAACCCCCCAAACCCTCAGCCCCTGGCGGTAAGCCGAGTGAGTGGGTGTCCTGCCTCTGGAGTCAGCCACAGACCAGAATCGCTGACCAGGAGGGGTTGAACAAGAAGTCTTTCTCTCAACACGA
>NC_048409.1:6875306-6917137 GCF_013103735.1 Etheostoma cragini
CCCCCCCCCCCCCACACACACACACACCTCCCCTTCGAGTCCTCCAGGAGCAGCTCTGGCAGCTTCTCAGCTTGTTCTCCCCTCTTTGGTCAAGTTAGGATTTTGCATCGCGTTGGCCAAGGCTTTAATTGATTTACATGAAACTCTCTCACTCCTGCTGCACAAGTCCATGTAAGGCAGTGCCAGCAAGCCAAGACAGCCAGACAGCTGTTATTCCCTGGACAACAAGCAGACGTCCACTTACAGAGACCAAGCTATTTGAGGATTCCCCGAGACAAATACTAGCAGATATCCTCTATGCTGTGCAGAAACACTGTTCTGAACTCTTGGTCTGTCTGTCTGGCTTTAAGAGTGACACCAACTTCAGAATGGAAAATATGAAATGTACTACTGATATTTTTCACTTCATAAAGCAATCTTTAACTGACCCAAGTGTAACCTTTATAGAACCGCAATATGTCGGTCAACCATGCACAAGAGGAAAAAACAACGCAAATTACACTATCCAGTCCGTTTATTTTGGTTACATGACAGCTTTAAACCTTTTTATAAGAAAAGATTAGAACAAAGCTTGGACTTGACTTTAAGTTCACAACACCAGACTTTCCTTTCTCTCTGTGTTTAAAATCAAGAATATTATCCGTTTGATTAAATAAACATTTCCAGCAACAGGAAGGACTGGATAACCCCCCAAGTAAAAAATAAGGAGGACAGCCTCCAGTGAGAGACAGATAGCCAGATCAGTACAGGGAAGAGGAGGAGGAAGTAGCGGATGAGGTACAGTTGGAGATTCTTAGGTGTGCAGCGAGGCTCTGAAAGGCTCGACTGAAGAGCAATTGCATCCTTCAGGGAATGAGCTCAGCTAGCACCGAATCAAACAGAGCCAGAGAGGCAAGGTGAGAGGGCCACTTAGTCAGCAGACCAAGATCAACACTGGCCCCCACCGGGTCAACATCACTCATCAATTATAGGTCTGTCCATAGCACACATACAGTCGATCCTCTTCAGTTACTGTAACCCTCACATTCAGACATGCCAGGACATCTTTAGCAGTCTATCTTCCTTTGGTACTCACAGCCAAATGACAGATTTTGTTGTCCAATTTCATCGCCAGCTGACTTCACACTTCCTCATTTGCAAAGTATGAAGATCACACTTGAAGTAGACACATCTAAATCATAGCCAACAGATTCAAATGTGTGCAATTTTTGCCCTGAATTGACCACCTTGTTTTTCAGCAAGAAGACTCATAAATCCCCACATAATACGCAATTAATTAGGGCTGCAACCAGCAATTATTTTCATTATATTAATGTTTTAATTAGTCAAATCACTAGTTTGGCCAAAACACAGTGAATAATACACAGCATAAATATTCCCACAGCACAATATGTGGTATTGTTGCCTGGAAAATTACTAAAACGTATAATAGATTGAAAAAATAGTTGTTGATTAATTTTATGTTGATCCACTAATTTTAGCTTTACAACTAATTATGCCACTATCTAGAGTAAAAAAGTAAATCAACTACCTAAATTATGATTAAAAAGCTTTGTTGGGGATGAACATTAACTATTTGGGCACAGAATCCAGCTTACATATCTGTACTATTAGAATAAAATTGCAACGGCAACATGCGTAAATCATAAATTGAAGGATAAGGGGTAATGACACGGTATGCACGTCTTTGGAGATGTCACATTTATAAAATAATGTTACAGTACTAAAGCTGCAGGCTGAAACATGCATTTCCACTGCTGTGTTTTAATGGTGAGAGAGAACAGGCCGAAAGGTTGGATGAAGCCCAAACAGAACCAAAAGTGCCGGCCTCTGCAAAACACAGAAACACAACCGTGTAATTCTGTTCTTATAAGGCCGAGGAAGCCAGTGGCCCACCAATAAGAGCATGAACAATGCTTATGTTGATGCCACAGCTATCCTCCACAAGCAGTCAGGAACACAATAAGGCTGCACTGTGGCGATGGATGTGCTCCACCCAGACAACAAAACAACCCCCACTCCCCTGTCATCTCTGAGCCTTTTTCACGCCTGGACTTCATTATGTTTAATGGAAATCATCATTGGCAATCTGAAAGAATTTACAAGACAATGATGCAGTCCAAGTCAAGCCTCACCTACACACAGAGCAGATATTTCAATTCAACTGGCAAAACATGGACAGACTGTAAAAAAAAAATGCATTCTTTCTAAGAAAATATACCCACTGTTGGCTACAAACTATTTTAGGCCACTATGGTTTTATACGCATATTGTAGAACATGACCAAGGTTAAAAATATTTTTATTTGCCATAGACTATTCTTTTAATTATTATTTTCTCTTAAAATAATAATCAGGCCTTATCTTAAAAAGCAAAAGGGTCAAAATTCTCCTTTTTTTTCACAATTTTGAATCCACAGATATCCATTTAATTGTAAACAAAATCAGCATTCGCCAACATGACTGATATGATGCACTGTTTATGAATTAGCATCTGTAACTAGATTTGGATTTAGTTAAAGGGAAAGAGACCTGTGCTGTAAACAGGACTGGGTTGGCCCACAGTCAACCCTGCAACACACACACACACACACACACACACACACACACACACACACACACACACCTTTCTATCATTTGAAAAGACTTCATGTTTATGCAGCTGCAAATGTACTAACTGGTAAAGTAAACCTCTACTGTAGTTTTTATTTTGTATAAAGAATAGTAATTTATCCACAAGATGTTTGAGGGTTCGGTTTTGTGTGACGGTTTTAGCTACAAACAAAAGAAACCGTCTTAAATAATCAAACGCTTCAAATCATTTATCAAAATATTAGTCAAATTATTAGAAGATAAAAGTAATACCCTAAAATAAAATGTATTTACTATGTCAATTCCTAATGAAAAGCGAATATGTACACTACATTTTCATAAATAAATATCACAGAAACATATATCCAAGCCTCATGATTTACAAAAATGAGAGAAATATAAAATAAATGTATAAGTGATAAATAAAATAACTCAACTAGAAATCCTCCAAGTACTGCATTGCTGACATTATCAGGAAAAACTACAGATGAGGAGGTCAAAATAAAAACCTTCACTGAGCAGACTACACATGCAGCTAAATGGATAACATGATATATGCAAATGCAACAAGGTTCTGAGAGGTTTAGCTGAAATACGATGTGACAATAACCATTCCAGCAACAGAAATCTTAGTCAGTGGAAAGACAAAGGGAAATTAAGTCTTTCATTTTCATCTCCTGTTAAGTTAGGAATGTATTTATAAAAAAAATAATTTAGGAATGTCTGTTCTGCCACATCTAGATTATCCTGATAACATTTAAGTCTGGATACAGTTTCAGTGCTTCCTTCCCTAGGTGCAAGTAAATACAATTTATCAAAAAGGGTGAAACATTACTTTTAAATTGCCATAGCTAATATAGCCTATTTCCCTCCAAACTAATGACATCTCACAGACCATTTTAATTTCCTTTTTTTTTTTAAACCCTGAAATTATCAAATTGTATTTTCTGTATAATAGTCTACGTGAGTGTGTTTTATCAATAATTAGATTGCCTTAGTTTATGGAGGTTATTTACAATGACACCAGCCAAGCTGATTAAAGTAAGATCTGAGGGAATGTGATTAAATAGAGGTTAATGTTGTAAGGGAATCAACTGAATGACCAAAATTAAACCAAATACACCTGCACTGACAGAAGAAGCAGACATGACCCACTAAACACAGGGAAACCTCTTCAGAGAAGAAAGCACTGATTTGGCGGTGCTCCTCTTCATCACCACAGCCCATCTTACCTTTTTGTGTCTGTCTTTGAAAGGTAAGGCAGGCCATGGCATCTCCTGCAAAAAGTCTTGCCAGTGTTTCTGGTCCTGATCAGACGAGATGAAGACGATTTCCAATTTGTCCTTATGTTCAGACGCCTTTTTGAACCTGCTGTAAAACTCGCACAGGCTGCCGTTGAACTGCTTGCACGGGGCGTTCAGGCTGCATCCGAAGAACAGCCCGACCAGGGATAGCTTGGCGCCCAGCGACTGCACATCCACCTCGGCTTTCTCGCTGTTGACGAGCCGCTCCCCGAATACACTCACCAGAAACTCCGACATCGCGGCTACAGTGCTCGAACACACAACGTTACCCTCAGCCGAGGTTGCAGCACATGTAACCGCTATGTTCAGGCGACACCCGGCACTTCCTCCACCTCCAATTTGAGGTTTTAGGTGAGCTCCCAGCCCCTGTGAGGCGTTGTGTTCTGGTTTCACCGCGGCTCGTCCTCCGCTGTGAGCGCTGTGCAGGAATGCGCTCCGCTTTAAATCGCCCTGACTGCAACAGCGGTTGCGCTCATCCACCCCCTTCTACCCCCCCACAAGCATACACTTTAATCATGATTCTATTTACAAAGCTGACACTTTATCACTATTTTCTTTTTCTGATGTATTAATAATAGAAAACGCAGCTCCATTAATTTTATGTCTGTGTTTACATCTTTTATAACTTAACTCAATTTCGGATTAAGCTGCTGGATAACAGCTGGATTCTAGTTTTCAACTCAAAGTGACATTTTATTAAATGTTTGGAATGTGTTCATTCAATTGGTTTAATTAGACAACTCCACAAAAATTTCTGCAATTTTTAAAAAGATAAGTCTTAGGGGGGGGGGTAAAAGAAAAACTCCATTCCTGTGGATATGCTGCCACGTAGTGTTCACTAGAGGAAACTACCTGGTCTGCAACATTTTAGAAGAGTAGAGATTTCGGGCACAACTTCACATTGTATAGCATTGAAATGGTGAAAAACACTTGTCATTTGAATAAAATCTTTGTCTAACTATCCCCCAGAACAGAAATAATCAAGAAAAAGGCTGCGAGACGCATATGTGTGGCTCAAGTCGACATACAACACATTACAAAAGTACATTAAGTGTTACTTTATTTAAGTCCTACTGCAAGGCACCAAAAAAAGTTTTTGTATTGATCTTGTGTGTTAAGATTAATATTACATTTGAAGAAATGTATCAAGCTAAAATCACATGTCAGGATTGAGTGATTGCACATAAAGCAGCACATGAAGAATTAGTGTGAGTTATGGATTATACGTACGTGTTTGTCTTTTGCAGATGATCCAGTACAGAATGAATGGAATAGCTGTGTCTGACAGAGAATACTCAACTTTTGGTTTTAAACTTACACAGTTGCTGATTTGCATTAAATTACAGTAGGAGATGTACCTTGTGCATGGTTGTCAATGATGCTGGAAATGAATGGTGGAAAAATGTATTGTTTAGCAGTAGAGAAATGATAAAATGACCGATGTGAACAGCGCATGCTCCCTCAGTCTTCAGTGAACATCATCCTCACCAGATCTGCTTTAAAGAGTTCTTCCTCCACCAACTTCTGAGGCTGAAACAGGATTACAGGGGAGGTATTACAGGTATATTCACTCCCTAGAGTAATATTTCAAAAAACGCAGTTTTTTTCACATGCAACATTTTACAATGTTCTTCTACAATTTTTTATTTAGTGAAACTTGTTTTAGTCTAATCCATGTCAATAAAATAGTCAAACAAATTATTCTTACTGTGCCATATCGCAGCAGAGTGGGAACTCCACTCAACTTTAGTGTCTTCTTGAAGTCATTATTTGAATCCTTCCAACTGAAACAAGAAAAAAAGACATAATTACACAGCTGAAATGATTCACCAGTACTACATTTGAAAGAGCACATAAATTGAATCGAAAAATTGAAATTGAATGAGAGGGCTTTCGATGATTAAACCATTTGCAAAAATCTGAATTTTTTTTAGGGGAGTAAATAATAATGAAATCCATGATTTAAGCATTACTTGGTGCTCTGATTTATATTTTACAATTACACATTCAAAATTATATAAAAATCCCTTTTTGTAGCATTATGGTCAGATGTACACAGATGGTTAACATGTGATACAGATTTATGACTGTATGAGTGTAATGATCGCAATACCAAAGTTTTGCAGCCCCTCAAATCATAATAGTTTTCAGTAATTTATCAAGTATATAGCCTACCTGTTATTGGTCAGTGGCTTCACAAATACAAAGGATGACTTGTTTTTTCATGTAATACATTTTCAAAAGCATGTAACATCATATCAATTTGACTCATAAGTTTTTACACTGCATTACCTTTGTTTGCCATGATCAATCATATTTTACAGAACAGCTGATTTAAAAAAAATCTTCTGATTTAAGGGTTGGTTGCAGCCCTAATATGGTGTGCAATCTTGGTTTTGTGACAGCACAGGTTTATAAATTAAAGCAGAGTAAAATACTGACTAGGCCCTTTCTCCAACTTGACAGTAGATGAAGACGGAGCCCTCAGGAAGATGAGCCATCTCTCCTCTTACAACTGGCTCCGCTGAAAAGGAAGAAGGGAAATGATTGAATGCACCAAACGTGAGAGAAACCATTTAAAAGCAAAACAGAATACTATCTAACTAACATTGCCAGAACAATGAAAACGTGTCATACATTTCTATCAAGTCTCCGCAAAATTAAAGTACAAGCATCTAATAGCTACACTATATATGGTTGTTCCAGGTAGAAAAAAAATAACGTTACCTTTCACACAGTCTGGACACCAGCTCTTTCCTTGGGCGTCTTTATTACCAGAGAAATAAGCAAAAATGTCCTTTCCTTTTCTCTCAGACACAGCCTGACAGAATTCATCATATCCGCTCACAGTCACTTCTTCGTAGTGGGGCATCGTTTAGACCGAGTTAGTGTGAAAATGTACTACCTTAAAATATTAGACTATGAAGCACCAACAAGTGTTATCAGAAATACTGATCTTCTGAACACTCATGGATGTATTACGAGAGAACTGGACCTGGTAGAAATACTCACAATGTGACACTACCACTTCCGGCCGGTGCAAAGGTTCTTAAAGTGGCCGTGTGCCCGAACACGTTTATTAAGCAGTTTAAGTTCTCCTCATGGATATATTATAATATGTGAATACACTTCTTACATATAATTTCACACAGTCATAAAATATTATAGAAAGAAGTTTATTCAAAAGGTTATTAAAACATTAAATAAGGCGGTTGCGATTATATTTGACTTCCTTGACGATCCGTACTTGACACAAAACTACTTCCGTCTAGCGGCGTTCTGTTTTTGTTTCTTTAACTGTCTATGGTTGTTGTCATGGCGGCATTTCAAACTGTTGACAAGCTTGGAGAAATATTTGAAAAAGTTAACCATGTCACATAGCTAACTAGCTACTTTAATTAACATCCAGTTAGAGACAGTACGTCCGTATCTTACGTATAATTTATGTTTAAACTAAAAAAAGTGGTTACAAGCAATGAGCGAATGGATTATTGTTGGGATGAACGTAATGTTTTCAAACTTCAATTCAAAAGCGTAGCTAGCTAGTTAGCTTGCATTAGCATTAGCTAACGCTAGCTATAGCTATATCAATAATTGTTTGCTGTTTCGACAGAGCGTTTTTGTTTCTGTAATGACTGCACAGTTCTTGTCGAGTTGTCACACGACTTCCGTAGGACAGCAAAGTCAAAGGAGAGAGTGGCTTGTTTTGGGTTCAACCCGAAACGTGCACAATGTACCCACTGAGATGTCCCAAACCAAGGTAACTCAAACAACAATGGCATGCTCATCTAGCGCCTGTTAATATTTAATATTCAACTAAATATCTTTATTCTAGACAGCGTATGATATCTGACAAGTGCGCGCACGTACACTGTTGCCAGCTGATTTGGTAAAACTAGTTAAATCCACTTTATTCTAACATGTCAGCCTTGCAATACATCCTACCTTCTGAGAGGTGTTGATTTAGGTTAACGTTAAATAGTCATATTGATGGTTGTCTGTGGTGCCGTTGGATTGTGTGGCGTTGTACTAATTGCCAAAATGTTGTCCATGTATATCAGGGAGGATATAGTAGATATTTACACAGCTTTCAGTAAAGCACAATGCAGTTCAACAGAACCAAATTGTACAACCCCAAAATGATTATGCAGTTCAATCAACAACTTTTAAAAGCAGCTTAAACAAAAACAAAAAAACTTAAGCTAAGATTTATTCTAGCACTTTGGGTTATTTTAGGTATGCATCGGATTTAGCTAATTGCACCAAACAAATTGGCAACCGGGTTAAAATGAAGTTAAAGACAGAAATAACTTGTTGAGAAAGTGGTGTGAAAAGCATGATTGAGTATCGCAATGTCTCTTTATATCTCTTAAGAGACTAATCAATGTCTTACACGCAACAGCTGTTGTTCAATGATGCCATCCCTGCAAGTACCAGCAACCGTGCCACCCATGTACGCCAGCCAGCCCCAATAGTGATAGAGAGGCTGCTGCCGCTATCAGAGGAGCATGACCAAGTGGACAGCACCAGAAGCTCCATCAGCTTTACCACTCTCTCAGAAGAAAGACTGCGGGCCGCAGTGCAGCGGGCCAAGCGAGATGTGAGACGAAGGCGCCTTGAGTCACACATAAAATCCCATGCTAAACCCACACAGGAGGTCTCCCTCTTTGAAACAAGTGATGCCAATCTGCTCCAGGTAATTGGTGTAGATTAACGGTACATTAGTGCATAATTTATAGACTACATTTATGTCCTATTTAAAGAACAATTGTGGCTTTGTTTAGTCATTGAGTCTTTTTCTGTCTCTATAGGAGCTTGCAGCCACTCCAAATAAGAACAAGTTAAAGACCTCCAGTCCAAAAGAGAAAGCAACCCAACCTGGACGCAAATTGTTGTTGCACACACCCCAGAAGCGTTCCATTTCTTCCTTGCCTCGGGTTGGCCGGTCACCCCCAACAAGAGACCCTGGCCCAAGGCAATTTGAAGGAGGAAAACAGGCTCCTTTAAGCCAGGAGATTTGCAAGCTTCAGAATGAGCTAGAAGTGTATATTCAGAAAGTAGAAGAGCTAGTTAGCAAAGGTAACAGCTCAGGTTGTCACAATAGGCTTGTGTCATACTATTAATAATATGATTACACAAATCAGTACACTTTTCATATGGTTTTCCATTGCATACATAATGGTCTAAACTAAACCGTAATGAATTATGGGGTTCAAACAACAGGGGAGAAGATAGAAGATCCACTGGAGCTTGAAGAGCAAAACAAGCTGGAGATACGCAGACAAAAGCAGGCAGCCCGCTCAGCACGTGTCATCTATGTTCTCCAACAACAGGTAACCTCAAGCACGTAAACCATTCCTGACCTTTTAATTTGTTCAGTATCTATAAACACTTGTCTACAAAATTATTATTTAACAGGTAAACGAGATACAAGAAGATATAGACAAACTACGAAGCCAGAAAATGTGGGGCGCCAAAAAGGTATGTTTTCAGCATTGTCACACATCTCTATACTGATGTGTAGAGCCCATGTATTAGTTATTGATGATGCAGCGTTCAAACCCCAATATCAAATTAGTGTTTGAGGCTCCGGCCCTTCAAAGGTAAATGTTCTACTTGCCAATCAGACACACCAGTGAGTGTTATGAAACCACTGTTGAATGAGTTTTAATTGTTTCTATGAAAGGCATTAAACAAAGTACAGAGCTGTTTGTTTCCACCAAAAGTCAGTCAAGTTATATCCTTGATGTTCAAAGTTGCATGGGGTTGTACTTTGGCCAACAATTGTTTATTCTTTAAATTATATTATGTTGCTTAAGTTTTGCCAGCTTTATTGTTATGCAAATATTATTGATTTATCCATTTTAGTCAATGGTAAATTACTCTCTGTTCTTCTTTCAGTCCATGGCAATAAACAGGCTTGCAGCTGCCCACCGTGGGACACTCAGGGCCTTACAGGTTGTAATCCACCAGCTTTCAGATCTATCTCATAGCAAGGTACCCCCTTACTACAAAGAGCTGAGTCAGCTGATTCGCCAGCTCTCTTTGTGCTCAGCTAAGGTTGAAGTACAACAGTTTTCAGCTGTGCCTGAGACGGCCATTGACATCCTGCAGAAACTAGAGGTAAGGAGCATAAAGTTCAAATCCAAAGTATTTGGACAATAACATGGCCTTTTATTCTTTTGGCTCCATTCTAACACAGTTAATTTGAAATGTAACAACTATGAGTATGAAGAACACATTGTCTACATTTCCCCTAATTTTAGGACAATATTGCAAAACGATAATCCAGACAAAACAGTGTTTTGTGCAGTGATTTACAGGCTATATCAGCCACTTTACGTTAGTCCAACTGACTTAGTGTTTCATTTACTGAAGGCCAGGGAAACGTATTTGTCTAGCATCTGAAGGTAATTCAAAGTGATTACTGAATTGAATCATGCATCAAGGGGAGATAACTGCAACACAAGTCTGGCAGAGCATTGCGAGTGTAAAAAAGTGTCCGCCACTGTTTGGGGGTCATTGAGTAATGGCTGTAATAGACCAACCTTTCAAAATAAGATGACTTTATTATTATAAGTCTAAGTTAATCTTTCTATGTGAGATTTAAAAAAAGGTTTCACAACAATTGTCGGATGCTGATGTAAATACTAGAGCTGGGACGCTAGACTTTTGTCCCAATTTGTTTCTTTTAAAATACATGGGTGTCGATTTGATTGCTATTGGTATTTCCCTTTATTGCGATTCTAGAAGTATTGCTATTCGATAGTATTGAATATTGCAATTTTCTTTTCCTTCTTTAACCAAATTAGAAGTTAGAAATCACAAAACATACCATTTTTGATAGTAAATACTCTGAAATTAACGATTTATTGGGTCTCTACTTGTTATATTTAATTTTTACACTTTATGACCCCATTGCACGGGGGTCTTGGTTTATAGATATCTTTTCCGAATGATAGTTTTTGTTATTTAAAAGGACACTAAATCGGGAAAAAGCAGCATTGTTTAGTTGTTGTTTCTTGAATGGATAATCTAAGATTTGATTGTCTTGTCACTCTATTCTTCTTAGACTTTGGATTCTGTCCTCAGTAAACAAGAGCTGGTCGAAAAGATGCAGGCCCGAGCATGTCTTCCACACAGGAAGTCTCCCCATCGCAGCATGTCACCTACTAGTGCACCCAAAGGTCCCAGCACCATAACTGTTCGTGGTCCTCGCAAACTGGCAAATCCCAAAAGACGTGTCCGTGGTGAGTGGTTCTTTCGTCTGGATTTAGTTAGCATGTTTATGAGCCTTATAAGTGCTATTCTAGTTTGTTTCTAAATGTATACCCTCAACAACAGTGTTCATTAAGACAATTTCAAACCTCATTAATCCAATATAACTGCAGTATTTCTCTTCATAATTTCCTGCTTAAAGCTATGGCCTACCTGCTGCCCAAACCGCACACATAGTAAGTTGTGTAGTTGCCTTTTGATGAAGAACAAACCGTTCAGTCTTCTGAGTATCCGGAAGACACCTAAGGGCTTTTGTGCAGTTGTCCCCCCACTGTGCTTAAATGGCCGTACTAGGCTGAAAATTGATTAGGAGCCATGAAGAAGTGATAGGAAGGGAAAAACAGGAACTAAAGTGCAGAACTCTGCCCGTCGGTCCCCTGTTGCTTAATCGTATGAACTCCTGCTGGCTCCTATTGAGCCGAGAGAGAGGTTTTTCAAGAGTGTTAGATAATTGTCAAATTGGAGGCATTTTGTTGTGTTGCATCATGCCTTCGCCCCCCCAGGTTCCAAACCGATTTTTCTTATGTTTAAAAGTGATGAAGAGATGTAGCTACCCCATAATTTTTTTGACATGGGATTCAATAAGTAACTTTTTGATATCAATGAACGTCAGCGCCACACAACTCTGTGTAGTTTGGTATTTCTTGTCATCATTTTAATGTAGGTTGTAATTTGGGCACAGATAGCATCAACAAAGTATCAATTTTCCAGCTGCATCAATATCCAACAACTGAAAGATCATTACAACCTTTAACTTTCCCCCCCTCAGATCCTTTAAGCCTGCTAAATCTGTACTTATATTTGTTCTGTACCTTAATGTCTGAATGTGTTCAGCCTCTTATTTATGCTGAGTGAAGAACGCACTATAGCTTAAAGATTAAAACAAGCCAAATGTCAAGATTTGCATATGTGTCAGCAGGTAGGAGGATTACCTCACAGAAGCCCAAAACTACATCTCACCAGCTTATGAACAGGAGAGAGTTGCTCAGGGCAGGCCTGGAGAGCCTGGCCCAGAGAGACCTCCGAGAGCTACAGGGACCACCTCAGACCACCTGCAGAAAAGGAGGGGCTCTACACTCTGAGAGAAGCAGGGATGACATTATAATGAAGGTGATTGCTTGACTTGAACGCATAATACTGACTTAAATATGTTCCAACACACAGAAAATGCTTCATATCAGTATTAGATTTTTATCAACGTCCACTGTGAAACAGCATAGCAACATGTGCCAGCGGTCACTTCAAAGATATAAACTATGTCAGGATCATGTAATCAATCTAATTGTATAATTTATATTTCTTGTTGCAACATAATCAGATTAAGGAGGCAGGTTTCCAGCAGCATACAGTCTCCTCTCAGCTCCGAGTGAACCAGCTGCCACCAAAAGAGCGCTCGGTGCCCTGGATACCTACATCGCCTCACTCTCCTCCACAGCGGTGAGCCTTTCATCTCACTGTACACTTTCTTTCATTTAAATCATCTGTTGTTCACTAATATTTTTGCATCTCAGTGCACAGTGTATGATTAAAGTCATTTAATAACTAAGGTTAAATAACTTTAATGTACCATAATGTCAGAAACTCTAATATCAAGATAGCAGTTTTCCTCCATTATGCTCATTAATGGATTATGAATGACGGTGCTCTTGAAAAAAATACAAGGAACAATTGCCAGCAGAGACTTGTCTAATACATTTTTAAATTTTTTTTGCCAGAAGGTGGACGTGAACTAGCCTGGTCCTACCAGACTCTGGTCCATCATCCTGGTCCTACCAGACTCTGGTCCATTAGCCTGGTCCTACCAGACTCTGGTCCTTTAGCCTGGTGCTACCAGACTCTGGTACATGTCATGTGTCCAGAGAGTCTGACCACTTTCCATTGACAAGTGTTAACTTCCTTGATGGCGGGTACTCTGTTGAAGTTTAAAACTACTGGATCTGCCCAGAGCCACTCTGGATCTGCCATAACCAATCACAAACGTTTAGTCGTGACGTCGGCATAGCATCGCTAATTTTAGCCTTAGCTAATTCCTTCACTAAATAACAGAGCAAGCTGGAAAATCAAACTTTTCCTGAATGCTATGGGGAGGAGGGCCACAACATCATGGCCACCTGCAAAACTCAGCAAAGATTATTCTTGCTCTGGCTTTAACTTCTTTTTTGGATATTCGGCACCGTTGCCGCATTCACTTGCATCTTTCTCCGCCGCCATTAGTACGGAACCCACTGAAGGTTACCGAACCTCAACGTCATCGTTCTCAGCCACTACCTCTGTTCACTGATTGGACCGGTAAAGATTTGACCGGAGAAAACTTGCGAGTATACCGCAAAGCCAGACGAAGTACTGAAGGAAAAAGAGGCTTTATCAGAAAAATAATTTGTATTGTAAAATACATCATAGCCTCAGCCATGGTACATTCATATTTCAATTGTCATTAATACCAAGGTTTTAAAATAAGAAACGGCAAAGGTATAGCTTAAAAAAATTCCCAAGCATGTTTTCTCAGTTAACAAATATGTTCGACAGGTCATATTTAACTAAAAAATGGAAATTGAAAAATGTATGAATGGGAAACCCCTATATTTAAAATATGTTGCAGGGTCTTTGGGAAAAATAGCCTGTTCACTTTTCCTGGTTTCTATCTCCATGTCCTTCTGTCTGTCTATGTTTGTTATTCAGTCATCCCTCTGCTATTATCTCAACAGATCCCCTCCAAGGAGAAGACCAGAGCCTCGATGTCTTTTCTCTCCCGTGAAGCCCTCGCCCAGCCCTCCAAAGCAGACGGTGGCAGGTGGTTTGGTACCAGAGCCAGCCTTGAGCTCAGAAAAGAAGAAACAAGCTCAGAATGAAGCATTAAGGTAAATCTCCTTCCAATTATTTTCAGATATTTCTCTTCTATTTCTCAGATATTTCAGCGTGAAATGTTGTAGTTCCTCAGATTAGCTAGTTTTTGTTATTTATTCTGTACATAAACATACATATATAGACAGTACATACATCAGATTGTCTGTCCCAGCGAGAGGAAACGCCAAAATAAATGGAATTTTAATGACTCATTCAGAAAGTTATTTCTAACCTCTGTGTCAGACCCCACTTGCTGAGAGCCAAAGGCAATACTCTGATTCGAATTCAAAAGTAATTCTTTCCAATAAATGAATCTAGGTGCCTGCTAGATTGAGGCCATTTTTCTTTATGGCTTATTAATAGTTGGACTGTTTTCAGTGCTTATAAGCACCTCATTGATTGAGTGTTCCACATGACTCTGTTTAATCAAATCTTAAATACTACCATTGTGCTTTCCAATTAATCAGGGGCTAGCATACTGATTTCAGAGATGGGGATTATAAGGTATTGGGTATTGTATTGTGTGAAATGCTTAATTGAGCTTGCATTTTGCTTCATTTGATGATTATTGGCTTGGTACAGGAAAGCCTGGTTGGATAAGAAGATGAAACAGCTGAGTAAAGAAGAGACTGAACACATTCAGACATTAAGGTACACAAGAAATAAAAGTACAGATTTAGCAGGCTTAAAGGATCTAAGGGGGTGAAAGTTGAAGGTTGTAATGTTCTCTCAGTTGTTGGGTATTGATGCAGCTCGAAAACCAATACTATGTTGATGCCATCTGCACCCAAAATACAGCCTACAGTACATTAAAATGATGACAAGAAATACAAAACTACCCAGACAAACGTGTAGATAATTAAGACAGCTGACTTTGAAATAAAACAATTCCCCAAAACCCTGTCTAATAAGACAAATTAATTTGATCTTAGGGCATCAAGTTATTTTTCTATGAGTTTTTCCATTTTCTTTTTCCATTTTTGTGGCTTTTCTGCCTTAAATGGACAGGACAGCTGGGTGAGAAAGTGGCAAGACATGCTGGAAATTGTCACAGGTTGAAATCAAACCCTGGACCTCTGTGAAGAGGCATAAACCTGTATGAATATGTGCACCTGTTCTATCAACTGAGCCAACCAGGCCACAGGTCCCCATTTTCAATATAAACTCCCCAGAACACTTCATCGGGGACAGTTAATTTCAGTGCAGTTCAGTTTTATTTATATAGCACATTTAAAAACAACCGAGTTGACCAAAGTGCTAAGAAACGCAAAAAAAACTAAACAAAATAAACAACCCCAAAATAGTTTGTATACGCAACCAATACAACATAAACAGCTGAAAAGGGTCAAGGTGTCAAATTGAAAGCCAATGCGTATTAATTGGTTTTAAGCAAGGATTTGAAGGTTTCAGCAGTCCAAGCTGTTCTTATTGGAATAGGTAAACTATCCCACAGGTTTGGGGCAGCCGCTGCAAAGGCTCGGTCACCTTTGACAGGTGTCTGGACTTGTAAAAGCTCTGATAAATAAGAAGAAAACAACCCATTTAAAATCTTAAAAACAAGCAATACAATTTTAAAATCCATCCTGTAGCAGACAGGAAGCCAGTGGAGCGTGGCCACAACTGGTGTAATGTTGTCATGTTTTCTGGTCCCGGTTAGGCATTCTGGACCAACTAATCAACGAAGGGATGACTGATCCAGTCCAACACATAAAGAGTTACAACAGTCTAATCAAGACCTAGTAAATGGATGTGACTCTTTTGAAGTCTTTGTGTAGCAGGTAGGGCTTAACCTTAGCCCAAAGTCTCAGCTGGAAGAAACTGGTTTTAATAACGTTAAACAATGTTTGTCAAATTTAAAAGCACTGTCAAAAATCACACCCAGATTCTTAGTAAAAGGATGAATATCGGAACCTAAAGTACCTAGAGTATCAACACAGGCACTAAAATGTTCAGCATGACCAAACACAACAATAATTGTCAATGAGACAGAGAAAATTTTGATCCAACCATATTTTGAGATCTTTCAGGCAGTTAAAGGTCCCATTTCATAAACATTTGACATGAGTTTTTTTTTTAACATTAATATGAGTCCCCCCCAGCCAACTTATGGTCCCCCGTGGCTAGAAATGGTGATATGTATAAACTGAGCCCTGGGTATCTTGCTCTGCCTTTGAGAAAAAGGAAAGCTCAGATGGGCAAATCTGGAATCTTGCCCCTTATGTTATCTCAACTTTTTTGCTTTGTCCGCCCAGAGAATTTTGCCCACCCATGAGAGAGAGATGTCATTTTTTTCAAACGTCCAAAGTGGCAGTTGGTCAAGGCCACACCCCCAGCCTCCACCCTGTCCCCATTTCTCCTCCTCAAAAGCTACAGACTCAGAAACGGCACATACTAAGGAAAGCTCATTGTGGGACTGGCTTATCATTGTTTTTTGTTTTGTTTTTACAGGCAAATATAGTTGTACATCATCTGCAAAACAATGGAACAAAATGTTTTTTTTTAGGTCATAGTAATATTGGCAGAAGTGAGGTAGAGCTTTCTTCAGGGGCACCTATTAATCAATCACTGTACAATATAAATTAAATTCTGTATAATAATTATAACACATGCTGAGATGTGTTCTATGTCCTGTTTGGATTACTGTCAACCCAAGACAGTACTCGGCGGTTAAACTGCAAGGCCCGCAACAAAACACAGCATGAGCATTGAATTAGTTGTAGTCAACATTTGGTCCGTAAAACTTTAATTGTATTACAGCAAATGAGCAGCTTAGTCCTTCACACACAAAGGCCCTGTAGTTCCGAACTTGGGAAGTTCCCGGGCTCTTTTATTGGGACACCTGAAGGGAATTGCACCATTTTTATTATTACTAGTTTCACCTGGATATTTCTTGACGAGGTAAAAGATCTTGGAACCATGTTGGAACCATACTGATGATTGCTGTTTTACCTGCCTTCACTACAGTTATTTTATCGACCCAAAACACCCACACACACAACATTAAATATGTATAATATTCCAGTTCACTTCATGGCAAAGAGCTGAAATCAGAGAGCTATCATATCTTATTGTGTTTTAGGTCAGGAGGCAGTTGCTCCACCTGATCCCCCTGTCAACAAATGACAGGTATTACACAAAACCTGTCACTTGTTAACAGATGATAGGCATTGCACAATAGACCCGTTCACATTATTTCTTGTATGTAATGCTCATGTCACCTTCATCAAATTAGTTATTATGTTAGTTATCATGCCCAGAACTGATCTTAGGTGGATTAGTTGTAAGAAGCGTGTCAGGCTTTGTGAATATATTCATTGGCTTCTACAGTTAAAGAAACCAGTGTTCACAAGATGCTTGACAAATATTGCAGCTTTTTGTAAAATCAGGCTTAAAAATTTCACTTCTCCTGTGATATCGTGCAGTGTGGTTGTGTTTTGGTTTACAGGTCAGATGTTGTCTCACCAACTCAGTGGGCTGAGAGAGCTGAGCAGAAGGCCATGGAGAGAATTCAGCCCCTTCTGGATGAAGCACAGGTGAGAAGACTAATCTGTTGTCTGGGTTGTCTGCCAGATTTTTATCTCACCTTTCTACCTTTTATGTCTCCTATATGAAGAGGAAAACGATTAATACATGTTGTCAAAAGAAAACATAGGTCTTGTATTTACCTTTTAATTTACCACAGTAAAAGTATAGATCGAAGAGTGTCTGTATTGTTTGTTTTGTCTGTTTACCTCAGCAGATTGGTGAGTCCAGGAACAGGATCAGTTCCTCGCTGAGCAATCGGCTGTCTGAACAGGCTGCAGAGAGGGTGAGCTGCACTGCTGCTGTTCTTTGTAGAATAAGTCACAGGGGAGAGAAGAAATGGTGTTGCTATTGAATACAGTTTGAATTTGGTATCATGGCCATGATTAAACAACAAGAACTGAACAGTTGTACAATGTGGCCCTCTATTCTTTTTTGGATGTTGTCCTCCCCAGGCAGCAGAGAGTGCTGAGCAGCTGAGTGAGGCGCTGCTGGAAGATCTGTTGGAGGACACTGCACGGGCGACGTGGGCTGCTGAGAAAGAGGGACAGTTGGAGGGCATAGCCCTGTGTAGGCTGCAGGCCCCCACCCTGGAGAGTATGCTGCTTCGTATGGAGGAGATACAGGTGAGAGCTGCCCTAGTAGAAAGAATGGCCCACCAACAGAAGGTCAGTGTGGGGCAGTGATCTATCTGTCAGTGACTGTCATTTAGAAAGAGCTCTTTTGACAGCTTTGGGCTGGTCTTGTTTACTGATGCAGTGTCAATTGGCATGTGGGAAGTTTGTTTATTAAAAGACATTTACATGTTTGTGTCTGAGCAGAGAGATCAGGAGGAAGTGAGGAGACGGTTTGCTTCTATCACCTACTCGGACCCTCTTTACTGGGACCGACCAGGAGCAACAGGTAAAATAAGAAAAACCTACTTCAACTAACTGCGTTTAGAGAAATGATTTGCCTGATGTGTCCCGTAGGTGGCAACAGCGCTACAACGGACAAGGGTAGGTTAATACTTGCCATTCTGACATCATGCTCTGCTTATTTTGTTCTGTCTATCTGTCTGTCCCCTGCCCCACCTCATCCCTCTCAACACACACTACCACTACCCTCTTCCTCTCTGTTCTCTCCAAGGACCCCAGCGCCATGCTCCGGGCTCCAGGCCAGCCTCTCCTCAACCAATTAGACTCACAAGGCCAGTGCCGAGGCAGAGCTCTGCAGTTGATATTGTCCTAGAGAAACCTGTGGAGACTGGGTGGGTATCGTCCTTTACCCCGATTTCTTAGACTTGATTAACACACAATTTCTACCTCTTATCGTTTGCTGATGGCTTCCCCTCCTTACTGTTTTATTTCTCTTAAAGAGGCAGTAGATACATTTTGGAGTGCTCCCATAATATTAACTGGAGAGCAGTATCAGGGTTTGACCTATATAACTTCCTTCCCAATCTTTTGAGCTAAAATGAAAGGTCTGTGGCCCCATTTTAAGTAACCATGGCTCCAACACAACATTAATGATTACATGACATAATGATAACACCCTTATTTAAAAGATATATACATATTGAGATGTTGGGATTCAATCACTTGGAGAGTGTAGGTCAGTTTTTATTAGAAAAACAAATATCAAATTGCAGTTTAAGACTTACGTTGTGCTACAAAACTAAGAGCAACAGTATCATCATCATCAACAGAAGTAATTTACTATTGGTTTAATTAGGCCTCTAGTCTTGATAAAAAGTAAAGTGGTTAATGTTTTTCCAACAATGCACATATAGTGTTTTTTTCCACATGACATGTCGTTCCCTATAATCACTCTCCCACTGGGAGACCTTAGTCATCCAGCAAAATTTCACTTGGTGGCTACCATACCCAGGGCACAGTCTTTTCCTAACTCCACAGAGAGACCCTCCACTGCCCAGGGCTTTGGCTGCAGCTGCTGTTATGCTTAAATTAATGAGGAACTTGGAAGGAGGAGAACAGGGAGTGGAAGGACTGGGAGTTATTGACGCTGACAAGCCAGCAGGGTGCTGCTTCTAACAAATTCAAGTGGCAACATTAGCAAATTAAAACCAGTCAGACCTGAAGTGCCTCAGTCACAGTTGCCATAATGGAAGTTTTACCCTCTGTGACTCATCTTAGATTCTGTCTTCATAACACATCCATCGAGTAATAGCTCTAATTTTTTGCCAACACTGACGCTTGGATGTCAACTAAGTACTGTCTAGTTTTTTTGAAAAGGTTTAATGATTTTTCATTACATATACTTTCTTCGGAGGGATTCAGCCTCACAGCTTTTTAACAGGAACAAAGTCATTTGAGAACCAGTTCATTTGTTCTGAATCTCCCTAATTTTTCTAGAGCATAACATATAGAATATAGACAGACCTGCCTACATCACTTTATCCTCAGTCCAAATTACACGACCATTTAAAAAGCATTGCCCCTGGCTGGACTTTTTCATGTTTTCTTTTTTTTAATTTTAATTCAGAGTCAACCTAATTAGGAATTCTTTGATGAGTGGAAATATCAATGTAAATAGCAAATCTCTGCAAATTGACCTAAAGTAATTAAAATGATATGATATGTATATTAGATATTTATGTATTCTTAATCAGGCTTAAAGCTTATCTATTAGTTGATGTTTTTAAAAGCAACATCTGAGATTTCTTGGTCACAGTTAGAGTAATGACTAATGATTGCTGTCAGTACATTGATCGACATAATTCCTTAGTAATCACTGAGTGACATGGAGTTGGTGGCTTTGCTGTCTGCTGTCTCGCACATCATGGCGTCACAGTATCTCTTTTATATTAGAGCTCCTCAACAGTTCTAAAGCAATAATGAAACCCACTCAACATGACAGCAGAACTTTGTTTGTATTGATGACGGTTGTGTATATGAAATAGTATGTGGCTCCAAGATTGCCTGCCAAGCAGTAATTGTACTTTTTATCATTTGAAAAATAATAACCATTGATTCTAATACATTTTCCACATTAGTCGCTTCTTCTCTGCTCTGCATGAAGACCCGATCAATTTAGTAGTTACAGTACTTGCCGGCTGCTTGAAAGAATACCTTTGTCTGTGGAAAAAAAGTGCCAAAAAAAGTTATACTTGTCAAAGTTAGTGACTGCTACTACAAGCAGAATAACTTTTTCTTACAACGAGGTGCAAACAGAAACTTACAGCAGCTCTTTAAGGTGCTTATTCCCTTTAGAAGTAATAGCTGTTGGAAGTTGGAACCAGAGCTGTCCTTTGGGGCCGAGAAGTTTCATTGTAAACTGACCTGAGCTGTAAGGGAGATGAGCATGCAACCCCTGCTGCAGCGTTGCAGGCTCTAAAATGAAAAAGGAAAGACAAGGACAGCACTCCAATTTGACTTTATAACATTGCCACATGGATGTTTCGTGTTTCAAAGAAGTGTCCTTGGACAAGACACTAAACCACGAATTGCTCCAGATGCTGCGCCATCGGAGTGTGAATGTGCGTGAGTGTTTATCTGATGAGCAGATGGAACCTTGTATGGCAGCCTCTGTGAATGGTACCTGTAGTGTGTAAAGCGCTTTCAGTAGTCGTTGAGACTAAAAAAGTGTTATATAAATGCTTCCCATTTACCTTATACTTCACATAGCCCCCCCCCCCCCCCCCCCCCCCCCCCCCCCCCCCCCCCCGGAATGTCTCATTCCGTTTGTCACTCCCTGATGTGAGTCAAGTTCGGATTTGAGTTGCACATGCACCACTTTTTTGACAAGTAGCATACACGATGCTAACGAGAGACTTCTGTAATGTCAATACAGTAAAAGTTGACCTACTTAATAAAGTTTGTTCACTGCTGGCTACAAGTTCAATCAAACACAACAAGGTTACTTGTATGGCATTTGGGCTAACGATAGCAATCTAACAATCAGCTAAAACGTTCTTGAAATGATTCCCATCTTCTGTTATTGTTTGTAATGAGAAAAGTTTAGTTTATTTCATGGATTTCACAAATTTTAGTATGACATGTTAGGCTTTGAACTGTTTAAGTCCACGGTTTTAATTGGTATTAACACAGCTGGATATTGTTAAGCATGAGGGGCAAACCTTTATTTGAACCAGCGTTTCCACTGGTAGCTAGCTGCTATCGCGGCTGCCACGACAAAAAACACAGAAAAAGTTATTGAATGCAACTAACTTCATTTTGTAGAGTAATAGCGTGTTAGACGGAGCCCGCTGAACCTGGGCGAGAGATGTGACCCATGGCCAGAATATCATAGTTCATAAAAATGCAGCACAGTGACGATACAGACATTTCATACGCACTACGTGTGTATCTCCGCTGACCCACCGTTCAACCCGTGCTGGACCCATTCATAATGAGTCAGCCGTCACTCTGTGAGTAGCATCACTTCAGTCCATCGCACTCCCCCTCTCTCCCCATGTCTTTTAATCAGTCTGTTATTGTTGTTGAAAAGAAGTGAAGGAGCTTTCTTAGAACTACATTTTTTTAATATATATATTTTAGGCTATTTATTTCAGATAGTTTCCAAGTGTGGCAGCTGTATTTAATCAAACAGGGAAGGAAACCCTGTCTTTGTATTTTATTTGAATCCCAGTCTGTTCTAATAAAAGAGCTTGTGAAAAGTGGCCGCCAACTTAAAACTGAACATTTAACCTACTTTAGTGGGCTAAAGGAGTTTGGAGGATTTGATGCTAGGGACTGTGGCAAGCTTGTTTAGCCAAGGCCAAAAGGGAAGAAGGCCAAATTACAGGTGTTGGCCATGTGAGGGGCCCGCTATAAGACTTTGATCCATTAAATGTCTGGTCTTAGTTCAGGGACGCACTTTTAAACAGTAGTACTTTCTATTTTGCTTAGATATGTTAGTTTTGCAGCTCAGTGAAGCACTTTAAACCATTTTTTATTTAATTTTAAAACATTTTTATATTCAGTATAATTGTGCTTCAAATAAAAAAGTATTTACCTACACCTTATTCTTGTTTAAGATCATTTACATAATATATATGAATGTAAATGAAGCATGATGAAAAGGTGACGTTTCCTGCTGTGTAACGTGTTATTAGTGTTTGCTAGTGTGACATGCAGCAATGTTTCTGTTGCCTCCAACGTCTGTTTTGGAGCATCACAGAGCATCGCAGACATTTAAGTGGCACTGTAAAGAGGTACCAAAATAGATAACGGGCATACAACATAAAGCTTCAACATAAGAGGAATGTAGCATAATATGAATGTGATTACGTTAATAAATAGCTTGTGACAATGAAATTTGCCTCAGCTTGAGCAGAGTCAACACACTGACCTCATTAGGGGAAGTAATTCTCCGGATAATGAAAAAAGTTTTTGTAACAAACACTTAAGTCCCAGTAGGTATTTTAAAGCTGCAGCCAGTTTCATTTCAGTTTAGATATTTACCTGCCAACAGTTCAGATAATTAATACTTTTGTGCAATAATCAGCATAAGTACAAGTAGCTTCGGCAGACCGGAAAACTGTATGAACATTATTGATGATATTCATGTAATTCTGCTTTCATGTTGCAGGGTAGCAGAATAAAAAAAACATCGTCAGTTCCTATGGAACTAAGGAAAATAGCCTACAAATGCAGTTTGTTTTTGTGTTGGTGTGTGTGGTAATCCTCTGTCAATGTTGACTTCTCTACTGTAGTTGTTCAGTGTACCAGAATGGTGAGGTTTAATTTTGGGGGTTTGGAGCAGCAGAATGTGTGTTGTCTCAGCCATGATTGGCTGTCTATAACCCACACGCCGACTGTATCTCCGATTGCTTTTCCCATACGAGCCTGCTCGTAGCGGGCCCGAGGAGATAAGGCTCGCTGAATCAGCGACTTCTTTTAAGTCACTTTTTAAAACATGTTTTTATAGACTTGCTTTTATGTGATGCTGTCTTTTTATCCTTTTGCCTTTTCTCTGTTCATTTGTCCTCCTATAGCTTGCTATTACAGCTTATTCTCAATCTACTAGTGAATTTTCTTTTTCTCCTTCTTGTCCTATAGATCTGCCCCATCTTTTGTTGCGGATGTGTAGTTATGTGTATTGATGTGCTGTGTATATTTAAGTTTTGTTTATGCTTTTGTTTCCTTCAGGTTATAGCATTTTATAAGCTGGTGTTTTTGAAGGTGCTACACAAATAATAGTTATTATTATTATTATTATTATTATTATTATCATCCCAGAGTGACACATCAGTTGCTGCTGTCAGCAGGAAAATGGATGCAACCTTAAACAGACACTCCTATTTAAACACACCAAGGAAGGAAGTTTTTGACAGCAGACATTTTTGGAGGCTTTTTTGATTGTATATTGTGTAGTTGTTGACCATTATTGACACTGGCAGACTGTTATTGTTCATGGCTCTTCAATTTTTATTATTGTAGTTGCTGTCATAGATGCCATTTGACTGACTTTTAGCTGATTTATGGAAAAGAGAAAATAAAGCAGATTTAATTGTATTGTACAGGAGCTCAAGCTTTCAGTCTCTGCTCAGGCTAGTGGTTACTTAGGAGTCAGGACTTACAACAGCAAATGAGAGTATGTTCACTATTTTGTGGGAAAGTAGTTTTTCTTTACATCACAACACTTTCATCATGTATCACTAGACACAACACTGGCATTGTCCTCTTGAGAAGTATTTCCAAAAACACCTATTATCCCTTATCTTGCCTGTTTTATGTGCTTGTTTGAGCGCTGTCAAGCGGACACACAGACAATGGAGTGAGAGATTTCATCTTTGGAAACATCAGCAGAGCAGCAGATAAGATTTATGTATCCATGGTGAGGAGCCCCAACACAAACCACGATCCCCCCCCTCCCCCCGCACATTTGGCTAATGCTGACTGAAAACCGCAGATCAAACAAATCAATGAAAAGATGAAAGCCCCACTCAGCCAAATTCTGAACCTTTCATGTTTTATATTTCACCTGCTCTTTCATTCCACTGCCCCTTCTGTCTGCTGTTTAGGGCTACACTTGTCCTCTCGAGCCAAGTAATTCAAACAAGCTGAAGGCTGTGTTGCACAGTAAATGGCTGCATCCAAGTGACCTTACGTAAAAAATGACTCCAATGCTACCTGAGTCAAGTACAAGAGATTGAATAGCAAAGATGTCTGAGTAGTGCATTACTGAATAAGCAAGAAAGTTGCAACACTGTCACTCCCCCGATGTAAGTCGAGTGCAGATTTGAGTCGTGCATGCTCAGAGAACGGCTTATGGCATAACAAGTCATACTGAAATTTATAAAACCCATGAAATAAACTTTTCTCATTACAAACAATAACAGAAGATGGGAATCATTTCAAAAACGTTTTAATTATCTATCATTGGTTTATTGCTATTGTTAGCTCAAAACGCCATTTAACCTTTGCTGTGTTTAATTGAGAAGCCAGATGTGAACCAACTTCATTAAGTAGGTCAATTTTTACTGTTTTGACACTGTTTTGACAACAGAAGTCTGTTGTTAGCATCTTGTATGCTACTTGTCGCAAAGTGACGCATGCACGACTCAAATCTGCACTCAACTCACATCGGGAAGTGACAACACTATACATCGTTCACCTGTTTCTTTCCTGTTATTCTCGGTCTCTTGCATGAATCACCACTTACTTTCTCTTGGTCTTTGTCGAACTCAGCTTCAGCACAGCATGCGTCCCTTTTGATATATCTCATCTGGCACTGTCCTTTGCCAGGTCCCTGTTTCCCGGGCGATACGTGGCTAGAGCTTTTGTAAAGAAACTATAAGAGCAACTTGAAAGTGGCTTGAGGGGATTTTGCTAATACTTAACGCTGTTTATCTGTTAGAAGGTACCACTTACATTTCTGTTACTCATATTGGTTTGTTTTTTCCATTCACATCACCTTTTCACAGATATTTATTTAAGGTTAATAAGGCCTTGGAGCTTTTGCCCCAGTCTGAAAGGTGTTTGTTGACAGGATAAGCAGGCTTGTTCATGTTTGTTTTTGAAAATGGTGCATAAAAAGCACGGGTGCTATTCTGACTATAAATAGGAAGTGAATTTGCAGTGTGCCGTATTGATGATTCCTCCACTTTGTTTCTCAGACGCCCATCAGAAATCGACCCATTTCAGAGTGGAAGCAGAGTTGACTGTGCTGACACTTTGATATTTATGGCCACCCCGTCGCGGTTTGCAGCCCCCACAGTCAAAACAGAAACAAGTTCAGCCTAGGCCCGGGGGAGCACAATAGAGAGGCACTTTGCTTTGGGAACTGCCGCAACACTAAATATAGCACCGAGAGTGCCGTTGCAGCAGCCAGGCTGATTTGTCCAAGCAGAGAGAATTATCAAGCCAGACCATTGAAATGCCCAGCTGAGCCCTGACTCACTCCGAGCAAAGGGACAGGTGAGAGAGCCGTCCTGCGTTTTGACAACTCTCCTAAATTCATCATCCTCAGCCCTATGGCGGCTAGTGTTTTTGGTCAAGCACAGTGCTGCACTCCATTCTGGCTCTTGGTGTCAATAAATGAGTTGGCCTCTTCTCCATTAGCCCTCAGAAGTCCGTTACCTAGCTTATACTGTGGGAACACTCAAGATAATGAAAAGGTAATGTGGAAACCCTCCCGCAGCGTTTAATTCTCCTCATGGGCATCCTCTTGTGTCTCCTCAGACACAGCATCCTCTCTGAGGACAGCCTGACAGAGGAGGCATCCCAGGACGGACAGCAGCACAGACACAGCGCTGTGTTCCCAGGCCCATTGGCGAGAAACAGGGGGACTCCTATCTCCGTGCCGGGCAGCATGCTGAGAAATATCCGGGGGTACCGGGAGGACTACGAGGCCTACCTGCATGTTGTGGCTCACGAGGCTGTCGGCAGCTTTAACCCCTGGGCCATTGCAGACAGGTACTTAAAAAGATTAACACTGAAGGTTTCCAAACAGCTCAATTCTCCCTCTGTGTGACACAATCTGTAGTGAAACAGTGCTAATAATAAATTCAGTCATCTTTTTGTGTCTTTGAGGTTTTATAGCTTGTTTTTTTCACCAGAGCCACATGGGCATGAGATGTGTCCTTCCTCTGTTTTGTGTTTGACAGACCTAACAGTGTCTGACAGACCCGTGTCTGACAGACATGATGTGCAGTCTGAAGAGCTCGCTCAGAGAGGATCATGTCAGATTATGGTTTGCATAGTGTTACTCTGATGTTCGTCGTTGTTCTTCTCTCCCACTCCCAAATTTGCATACTTAACAGAATTCTTAAGTTGCTGCAATGCAGAGTGAAGAGGACTCCCTCTCAGCAATGTACAATGGCTTGAATAAGTTTACACACCCATGCTAAAGTTGATTAAAAAGAGGAATAGAAAACCATTTGCAAATTTGCATGGGGAACTTCCGATAAGATCGGCTCTCAATGCAAATCAAACCAGCTATAAAGCTAACTGAAATAAAACCATGCCAATCTCTAGGTATGGTGAAGGGTATGTGATGATGTGGGGGGGGTATTTTAATTCCAAAGGCCAAGGGAACTTTGTCAGGGTGCATTGTATCCTCGATCCTGATCCATGAAATAACCTGCTTTTAAAAATAAAAATGTGCCTGCCTCTGTGGGAATTTAACATAGGTGGGGTCTTTACTTATGCCCCCTGTATTTTAAGGAAGAACATTTATTTATTAACAATACGTTATTTATTCACAAAGAAAATTTGTGTCCTTAAAAGGTTGGATTTTCCAAATTCTTTTGA
This sequence comes from Etheostoma cragini, assembly GCF_013103735.1. NCBI lineage: Eukaryota > Metazoa > Chordata > Actinopteri > Perciformes > Percidae > Etheostoma > Etheostoma cragini. Next base: position 6,902,544 of record NC_048409.1, read on the forward strand.
GTTAAGGCATCAGGATCAATTTCCATAACAGTTTTTTTATTCCTCTTTTTAATCAACTTTAGCATGGGTGTGTAAACTTATCGTAGCCACTGTAAATACATACAAACAACACACTGAATTCATGTGTTTGATATATCAGTTCTAAACTTCTAAGAGATTAGATTTTAATTCGGTCTGCTTAAACTCATAGCCCGAAAAAACTGTTGCCCAGTCTCCCCCATGGGAGCTGACTGCTTATGCCACTGGCTCATTATCAGTCTCACATCAATGAACCAAAGTGTTCTTGAGATGGATCTGTACTTTTCTGAAAATGGAGAAAATTAAGAATAATTTGTGAGTGGAAGCCATCCAATTCCCTTTTGTGTTTATGGAGAGAGAACACTTACATCATACGCTTCTACATCTACAACCCCATGGTACATCTACACCCCCCAGATGATTATTAAAATGCCCTGCAAAACGGAGGAGGATAATAATTTAGTAGTTGGATGAACTTGTTTTCATTAATTGATAGCAAGCTGTACAGTTACTTGTTCATATTAGACTAGAGGTAATACAGTTTTTTGTGGTGGGAATTTCATCATATTTGGAGAGTAAAACATACAGATAATGAAGAGTTATTCAGTAGAGCATGTCTTTTAGCATATTAGTGTTATTATTTTTAATGGCTGCTCCCAATCCATTCTTCACTCTGTTTCCCCCTTCATGCAGCATTGAGAGCAAAGTTACTGTATTGATTTTTCAAAGGTACAGGTAGTTCAACACACATTTACTCAGCTTGTTCCGTTGCATCGACATCCTAATGATGTGATGATGGTTTCTGGGGCTCTGTAAGGGAGACCCAAGATTGTACATCACTTGTGCTCATCTCATATGTCCCTGCTTCTGTGTGTTCGTGTGTGTGTTGACCCAGATAATGTCAAATCAGTCATAACACTGAAATAAAGCTTGTTGCTGGGCCAGTCTTTTCAGTTATTTTCCTTCATTTTATGCTTTTTAAGGCGAGGAGTTTTTCATGTCCAGCTTTGAAAGTCAGTAGACACATTTTTCTTTGGTCTCAACTTCTGCATTTTGGAAGATAATGACCCAAAGCCGATGATTTACATTTCCTTTAAAATCTTAGGAAGCCAGGTTATATGCCACATGCAGAACCTTTTTATCCGTCATATTTTCAGAAGGTCTAGTCTTGCATCTACTGGCAAGAACAATGTAGAATGGGATAAAACAACAATCACAATGTCGATTCTTTTTTAGTTTTATGAGATAAAAAAATTGTGTTGGCGTTCTAAACTTCGGTAGTTTCTGAGGACTATAGTTAACTGTTCCCCAGATCTCTGCAGGGTAAATCCAGACAGCTAGCTAGACTGTCTGTCCAATCTGAGTTCTCTTTTGCACGACTAAAACAACTTTTGTACACAAGCACCACCATAACAAGTTCCTTCCTGAGACTATTTTGCAGAGGCCACGTGGCTCCGTCCGGTGCTTAGCACCGCCCAAGACGATTGTGATTGGTTTAAAGAAACGCCAGTAAAACAGAGCACATTTTTTCCCTCATCCGGGAATGCTCTTTGGACTAGCCAGACCCTCCTTCGCAGCGCTGTGGAGGAAGGTCTGGCAAAGCAACACTACTAGTAATGGAAATAGTGGTCGTGGGAATTACATATGTATGATTTTTTTTAATTTGTTGTGATGCAGAACATGATTTGTGAGATGTTAGATTCAGACTTTTCTTTGAAATTAAAATGTTTATATACTGTAGATCTATTTAATTCAGAAAAGCCTGACTCTCAGGAGAATTATTTGCCACTTGTTTTTAAAGAGAATATCTTTCTTGTCCCCCAGCCTGGCAGACGAGTTGCTGTCGGAGGCTTTGGCTGACGTGGCAGCAGAGTTTCAGGACGTTGTGGAGGAGTACGCCGAGGCCGTCTTCACCTCTGAGTTTCTTCAGCCGGTCCAGTCACCGCCTGCTTCAGCTGCGGCTTTGGTCAGCTAGTAGGATTCCAGCATCACGGATGAAGCCATTGTTTACAGATTATTATTATATGTCATTATTTTAGTTGAACATCTGCATTGTCAGACTTTCAGCACAAAATATGTAAATATCAAAGAGCTAGGGTCTCTTGTTTCTTGGCGAATGTTTTATTTTTGAAAGAAACCCTCACACTCATGTACGTATTTTTTTTTTTTATGAAGGTGCAGCAGATTGTTGATAAGCACAGAGAGCGTCACAATACTCTTTGTGGTCCATCTGTATCTGGGATTGAATTCCGCTGGGAAAGTTTGGTTAGTTTAGATAAGCTTAGAGAGACCATTACAGTGGATTATAAGATTACCGCCCTCCCCTTTTCACTTGGTTTAAATCTCTTTAAGGATTACTCACACTTTCTATGTTTATGTAATATAATATGGAAATAAATCAGTAGCATACAGTCACCAACAAAATGATGTAGGAAACCAAAGGCATCATGTGTTTAATCTATTGGAACTTGATTTCCTCTTTTGCTTAAATGTATAAATTGTTTTATTGTTTTATTTTATTTTATTTCCCCTAACTGATAAATGTGTTATCCCAGTAAGTCATGACCACTCTGAGGAGACACAGTACAGTAAGGAGAAACATACACAGAGTTTTTAAATTGGTTTTGCACCTCTTTGTAATGATCATCAGCTTTTCTTTACTTCTGTTTTTATTTTTCCCAACAGACCTTAATAAAAATGGCCACTAGTTTATATACTGTTGCAACCTACCAACTTAAATCCTGCAAAATAATGGGGGATAGTGTCAATTCTTAATGCAAAATAAACAGGACAGACTTAGCAGACCAAGTAAATATCTGAGTCCCTTGAGAGCAACATTAAAGCCGTGCAGACAGAGCAGAGGGGACACATCCAGATGTTGCATTGGCCTGTGGGGACCAGCCTTTGACGGGGTACATAGAGTGACTGACTGAATTAGCTCACATTGAGTAAGCTGCCTCAATTTTCTCTCAGGCTGGCTTCTGCGTGGGCGTCTGGATACGTGCAGGCTTTTACAGGCTCAAGCTCGGTGCACATTTCTTCTTTTTGATCCCGGACAAATAGCAATCGGTGGTCTCCAAGTGAGGGGAGTGTTACTTCTGTACATGTGTTCACACTGATGTACAGAAGTCAGGTTGTTCTAATATTGCAAATGGGGAACATTGAACTCGTGAAATGATTGTGTTAATTTTTAAGAGCTAATTTCTAATTATTTTTCATTGTTGTGGAAATTTCAAAAGTTTCTGCCTTTGACTTATTTTGGGGGCTTTTTTTCCCTTTATTATAGTGATAGTAAACTGGAAAGGAGGAGAGAGATGGGGGATATTTTGCAGCAAAGGGCAGCAGGTCGAATTCAAACCCTGTACTGCTGCAGGACTCGGCCAACAAGGCTCTTACTGGGTGAGCTAGAGGCCATCTGAGACATTTAAGATTTAAAAATACAACAGATTTCCATTTCTGCCACTTCAGCAGGCACCACACAGTATTCCACTGTGAGACAATCCAGAGAATCAGCTCCCTACTTCATTTACAAACCTAATGCACATTTCTTTATGCACAGCGACCATCTGTCACTTAAGAAATGAACATTCACAAACCAATGTTTGTGTGCACAGACCAGAATTAGCACTGGTTTGCACCTTATTTAATTTCAAATGGTTTAGCTTTGACCTCACCTCTGCCGGCATAGACTCATAATCAGAGCTTATCTCAGAATTGGTGAGGACACAGATGACTGCAATAAATTCATGATGCATGGAGATAGGGCACTTGGCAGTACACGTGCACCAAGGCTGCTTTGTGAAATTTCATTTCTGCCGATGCTGTTCTTGAACTACGTGGATATGTAATCGTATGGCTTATAACTCATGTTTGCTGTTCCTAGGGAATAATGTGCGGAAGGGCTAGTTTCTGCTGAGAGACCAGGGATCACCAATCTGTCATGGCAATACAGGCATTGTTTGCTTTTCAGCACCTTCTAAAAGTTCCTTTTAGTTATTTTGAGGGCTTAATTTGCTGTCTGAGAACTTATGAAACACCTGTGACTGCTGGGCAGCTCATAACTGTTTGGATCATTGATTTTAGTCCCAGCTTTGCTTTGTTGGAATTATTAAAGACATTTGAACCAGCAGCTAGTTTTGTAACCACTGCGGAAGCAGAGTTCCCACAGAGGGCCGACTAACTTCACACTAATGGATTGTGGGATTGAAAAGATTATCTGGCAGCCTCAAAGCCAATGTGAGTCTGAAGCAGTGGATACAATACAAAAATGTAGAACTACTCAATGATTTTTATAATTGTTCTGTTAGAATGGAGAATAGACTTTGACATGCAGAATGACTTCAGCAGGGAGTGCAGCGTAACCCTTTTCTTTACTGGTACATCAGTCATAAATTTTCTGCTTTTCAGCAATCATTACAGTGAGTTTATAAGACAACTACCGTCCAAGCCTTGGTTTCTTATTGAATAGTTTACCCATTGAAGCATAATGATTAGCCATGCACTTCTTGATCATCATATCCAAAAAGATTTAATAAGTAAGTCTTTTATATTCTACTTAATCAAATGATTGAAGTAGAAGTATCAATACCACAAAGAAAAAATATTAAGTCCATTATAACTAAAAGTCCTGCATTGAAAAAAAAAAAAAATTAAAGTAAAACTAAATGTGAGATTAATATAGTCAACTGAGATAATCAAAAGTACATACATCAGTCAGAATGTTACACATTACTATAGATGGATCAGAATCAGAAAAGGATTTATGCCAAATAATTCACCCTTCACAGGAATTTGCCTTTGTTGTTGTTGCATACATGAACATATTAAATATTTATATAAAATAACCAATAAATACATTAACATGTAAACATGTTTCAGTTGTAGCTGGTCGTGATGTAACTAAACATAACTACTGTATGAGAGTTTATAAAGCATTATGTATATATGCAGTACATTTTTGTGTTTTTATGTTTTGTACCTTGTAGCTGGATCTGCAAAGTAAAATAACACAATGCAGTCAAAGGTACAATATTTTCCTAGAATAAAGTAGCATAAAAGTAAATGCTCTTTTACCTTTACTACTGTAGCCTATTTGGCATTATCAACAAACATGTAAAACTGAACTACTAAGGTTTATGAGTAAGAACAAGTTGTGCTAACAAAAAAAGAGGATAGAAAGTCAAGTAAAAAATATAAATACAATGCATGTGTGTGTGTGTGTGTATATATATATATATATATATATATATATATATATATATATATATATATATATATATATATAAAGCAAAAAATAAGTGCAGTACAGTGCAAAGTATTCCCTGAATACGAGAACAATTGTGGTCAGAGTTCACTATCCAGAGGTTGGACAACGCCCCTGTGGGTTGTATTTCCTGCCACCACTCGGGCCAATTATTTATGCAACACTCCTAGGTTGTGTGAAAGTGAACAACAGATTATACTGTGGTTTGGATGTTTCTGAGGAAAGATGCGTTTCTGCCTCATAAGTCTAACACAAAAACTCAATAGCCCAATCTCACCACCTTGTGTAAGAGTCGCTGTGATAAAGAGGCTGTGGAATATTTTAGTGTAAATCATCATAGAGCTTTTGTTTCAATGATTCAAGTTGTTAGCTGTGTTTTTCCCAACCACCTGTTGCTGAATTGTTTAGGAACACAGGAAAGAACAACAAATCTGCACCTCTGGTGCTAAAATCAAGTATTTTGTGATTTTTTCTTTTTACGGCTCCCAAAAAGCCTTATATTGCTGAAACCGGTCTTGCTTTCTTTTTTCAAAAGCCCCAAGGTGTTTAGCTACCACCATAACAATCTTTCTTTGTTTGTCCAATGTGCCTGGATGTTTGCACTCTAAATCATCACAATAATAGGGGTTATTTTCATTTCTTTTTCAAAATTTAAACAATTTTTTTCCTTTTTTTATGTTGGTGTAAAAGTGTTAAGCCTCTCCTGATGCAGAATTTGAGTAATGTCCTCAGTGGCATGAAGAGTATTCTTCTTACAAAAAAAATTCACTTAATTCAATTACCCTTTAGTTTTTTTCCACTTGGATCCAGTCAGTGCAGCCTTGTGGTGTAATCAGCGCTATCTGTCTTGCTGGGTTCCTGGCCTTAAGGCTTTTCCTATTAGTTTTTCTTGATGGGATATCAGCTCAGTGTTCTGGCCCAGAAGTGTATTGTCATCGGCTATCATGATACAAATTGGCTGCATGTATCCCTAGTAGAGTTTGTTAATGTGGCGTGTCCGGCTCTCAGATTCCAGGGCGATGGTTCGGCCACAGGCATATTCCTCTATCAATATTCATTTGTGTGGACGCGGCTGCCAAATTACGCCAGGACCAGGCCATCCTTCTGGGACTGTGTGACCTTGTGTGTGTGGTCACATACAGTACGAGAAGAGGGATCAACACAGCAGGTGTTACCACTATAAAGTGTGATGCATGCCAAAGGAGAAACCATGTTTTGCAGCACGTCAGGTCAAGTATTGCAGTAGTGCAGGTCAAGATGGGCTTAAAAAATGAATTTAGAGGCAGCCATTAGGTAAAGCATCTGTCAGATTAGACCAGATCTCACAACTGGATTTAAAGCTGAGGGGAAATGATTCATTCTCTTTAATCCCTGGAAAGCAAACTCTGAGAAAAGAAATGAGACTTAATGCCTGCACAGGGCTTTCTTTAGATGTTTTTTTTTTTTTTTTTTTCGGAAGCACTTCATGATTTTTTCTTCTGCCTGGGTGATTGCCTCTATACGTGACCAAGGTGGCACTTGCTGCTTCGGTGATGGATAGTTGACAGGGGTGTTAGCTGTCACCCCTTTATCCTTAGCGTGCAGTGATTTACTGTGCTTCTGCTCTTCATCCTTACACCTGATCTTCTCTTCATCCTCTTTTATAGTAGTAGGTAACAGCCACTGCCCACAGAGGGAAAAATACACAGGCTTTTGTGCAACACTCACTGTACACTGTAGGTAATAATTTACCTACTTTATATTTAATATATTGTGTAATCTTGTAATAGTCCTGTTTAGTTTATGATTCAGCTGTAATTTAGTGTCCATCTTCATTCTTTAGAAGGTAAACAACAACCACACCCTAATGGCCCTATATCAATTAAAGAACTGTAACCCACTTTATATTCAAATGTCTTTGCAATTCATATTCATGTACAAATATGTGATTGAACCTTTGTCTTGCTCATCTAGGCTAAATATGTTCAGCCACACCCTGCATAGGGAAATGTAGGCCTACGCCATGGCTATTGTGACATTACAATGACTTTTACCTGGAATACTTCATATTTAATATTATATTTAATTTCTGTGCAGAGATGTAATTCTGATAAATCCAATGGAATTCAATCAACTATTTGGGCTAATTGAATGAGTCGTGCCAATGACAGCAGCCCTACAGCTTTCACGTGAAAGCATTGCTTTATGTTTTCGATGCAAGAAGTCACGGAAATAGCTATTTTTTCCTTTCTTCCTTCAGTATAGGCTACTTCCTCTTGAACATTTTGTAGTAAAAAAGAGGTGGCAAGGAGGAGGACGGACGCCCTTCAGGAGCCGCGGACGTGCGCGCACCGCTGGAGGCAGTCGAGCAGCAGACCCGGGTCCGGTTTGGAGAAACTCTGGCTGATGTTAGCAGCAGAGCGAGAACAGAGAGCTGGGTGGGCATGACATGTGAGCCAAGTCAAAAGACAAACACCAAAAGGGTGTCTGCGGCATGCGCGGGTCGATGCTCCGAGAGACTTGACACAGGTGAATGAGAACACGGCTACAGATCTTTTTAGTTTATCTTTTTCCCCTCCCCTTGGTTCAGTGAGAGGACACCGACACGGCAGCTGCAGCTCCCCGTGCCAGTCTGGCAGGCGTCAAGGTAGACAGCAGGCAGGAGAGGACGGAGGAAGAGCCGCTGTTAAAATCAACTCTTCGACGAAACGTTGCCGCGCAGACTGACGTGACGACTTTACTGAGTGTCCGCAGAGAGACGGAGACACACGGGAGAGGACACAATGTCAAAGGAGACGAGAGGAAAAGGTAAGGGGACACTACGTTCACAGTCTCGTGCTAACAGGTAGACCCACCGCGTCTCGTGCTGCTGGATGTTGGCGCGCACAGCCGCGTGCTGCACGGATGGAGGCAATCTGTAGGATTGTGCGACGGTCCAAAAACGGACCGGGTGTCAAACACCTCGGTTTTGTGCACTGTCCGGCCTCTCTGCCCTTTTATTTGTCTGTCTTTCAGTCTGCCCTGTGTCCGTGCCAGTGTAATATCCAAATATGTGACCCGTCAGATTCTTTGACGCTGCAGGGTCAAATGGACAAAAAATGTTTGAGAGTTTAGAAGAAACGGGTCACTGTATGAGAATATAAGACCCGTTTCTGCGAGCACAGCTATTAGCCTAGTATGCAACTCTGTGATCCTGTAAATACCTTATGGGTGTGACACTATTTTTGGTAACAGTCATAAATTAAGGATGCGAGAAAATGCTAGTAAACAGAAACTTCCGCTGAAATCCAGGGCACAATACACTGCAATCTATCCTATTAGATCTTACCATCCTTTAATAATACATCTGGAAATACAAGGTGAACCAGGAGAAGTGAAAACGAATGATATGCAGAGTAGTTCACTGCATTAGTAATATGCAGTTGTTGTCATGGTTAACTTGGATAGGAGGTATGTGGGGCAGTGTTGACAGGATACCATCAGCGAGGCCTCTGAAGACCTGACATTTGTGGCATAAAAGCTTTATTGTTACCAATTTAAAAGATATGCTGCTCAAAAATGGCACCTGTTTGCATAATGGTAATTTAGAGGCACAAAATGCTGTATGCGGTTGTAGTGTCTTGTTAAAATCTCCTCTTTCTATGAATGAGCATCCTTTTATGGATATTTTTAGCCCTTGAACAGTAAGAATAATATGTGTGTGGCTTACAGTAACAACTCACAGGTTCTAGTGTGAAGTTAATGAAAAACCTGAATACGGTGCTGGTGGTAGCAAGGTGGCATTGTAACAACAGAGGATTTTCTTCAGCCGAAGGTCCTTGGTTTATTTCCTTGTGTTGTCTTGCATCGCTGCTCTGCTAAAGAGCCTTTGAGCAAGTCATTGCATCTCTTCCAGCTTCAGGCTTGCTGTTCTCTACGTTTCTCCTCTGACCTTTTCCGTGAGGCGAGGGCGGAAAGAAAATTTCCCTGCAGGGATCGATAAGATATCAGAGCATTCCTACTCTCAGTAGAGACAAAACGTGTCACAATACAGAGGGGGATTTTATTCAGTGTGGTTTGAATTATTGCTGCCTCAAATGTAACAACCATACTAAATATGAGGGTGCAATGACATACAAAGTGTAAAGTCTCTCAAAAATAATAAGAATAAAATACTTCTATTTTTAAGGCTGATTCAAACTAAGTATCGGGGCTGAGATCAGGAGTTGCATTAACCCAATAAATCTCCACATAGGTTCCTTCAATTTATATAGAATGTAGTTTGTGTATCTGCTGATACCCAGTCTTCAATGCATCTGATTTCATTGAGTGAATTATTCCTACAAAGGTACATTAGGACCAGGCTACTGGTCTGATAGGACCAGGCAAATGGACCAGAGTCTGGTAGGACCAGGGTAATGGACCAGAGTCCGGTAGGACCAGGCTAATGTACCACAGTCCGGTAGGACCAGGCTAATGGACCAGAGTCTGGTAGGACCAGGCTAGAGAACTACTGCATAACGGTATGTGGGAAAAGTTGTAAAATCCGTTTAGGCTCCTGAGTGATCTGTGTGACATCTGATAAATTGTCATTAAGAGATGTCCCTTGAGTCAGCATTGGTCGGGCTGAAGACTACAAATTTTTAAATTATAAAAAGAATCTTGGGGTGTTAGAAAGAAGTGAGCTTACCAGACCTCTGTAGCCTGCTCCTCCTCTCTGCTTGAGCCTGGCAGCACGGGGCTACATTAGCCGCTACTAGCATAACACATGCAAATCTGTTGGCGGTGTAATTGCATTGTGGGTAATGTAGGTGCCAGGTTTTTGATAAGAAAGACTAATGTGTAGAATGGAAAAGTTGATATCTCTGATTCTGTTGTATCAATTAATTTTGATCCTATTTAAAACATCAACATTGAAATAGAACTATAAGGATTTACACACTGGAGGACTGGCAGCCCAGCAGATTCAACATGACGCATAAGCCAAAAAAAACGCGTAATAAAAGACACTGCTCATTATACATTTAAGAAATGGAAAACATACAAACGTAGCTTAAAATCATTTTCATTCCAAAACTGAGGTAACAACAGATGTTTCGGTCACAGCTGGTATAAAGTTTGTTTGCATGTTCATGTAAAAATGTCAGGTGCAGTCTCAGAGGTCCCCAACATTTTGTTACATTAGATTCTTTTTCTGGAAAAACATTGTTTTCCCTCAACAGCTGACACTAGAGATCTTCTCCAGTTAATCTTAATTCTATTGCATTGAGCCTCACCGTAAAATTCACTCGCTAATGGGACTTCTGAAGCCTTACATCATGCCCAGCTCTATAAAATCATGTGAACCCTGAAATTCTCCAGCATGCCAGGGGCAGATTGAATTATTAAGCAATATGCAGTATGTGTGGGTTTACTGGTAGTATATTCATTTCTCAAGTATCCAGTGTATCTGTTTTTATTATATATTTCTTGACCTCAGTTCCCAGCATAACTTGTGAAATAGAGCGGTTCTCATAGAAATATTGTTCTTCAAAGTCCTAACAACATTCACAGGGCAGACTTTTTAATTTAACAACTTTCACTTATGTACTTAGATCGTATCTTTGTCATTTTCGATTATAAGAGGCCTGCAAGGAATTCTACACTTCTAAATTATTATTTAGATATTTTGACTCACTCAAGAGCTAAAGCCGCACTATTATCTAAAATAGGGACTGTAAAATAAAAAGCAAGGATAATATGAGTTCTGTATGTATAGCACTTCATCATTAAAGTATGGCATCCAGCGTTTATGGACAATCAAATAGGCTTTGCAGTTTGCAGTTCTGTTTCTCAGCTTCTGCAGAAACACTAAATAATAGGCAGATTCACTGCCAATTAAAACAGAAGAGAGTTTTAATTATTACAGATACTGAAAACGATTTTGAGCAGAGTAATAAGGAATTAAGAATGTGAATATGTGCTGAGGAAAGCTTCAGTCCTCAAAATAAAGCTATAATAACTTGGTCAATATTTTAATTTCTGAAATTTCTCGAAGTAAAAATATTACTGGTTCTAAAATGATATATCTTATTAACTTTGGTGATCCCCTGGCTATCCCTCTAGCGCCGTCATGAGGTTAAAATATGTGGTTTTATATAAAATGTCTTGACATTTCATGCACACATTCATGTTCCAAACAGCTTTAAGGCTTCATCTAGCATCAGTATCTGGACAATATTTACATTTTTCCAACACTTTGGTTTATGAAAAAATACCTGTCAAATGAATTCCTATCAGCCTCATATGTACTTTTGTTTATTGGTTTAGCATGTTAGCATTATAGCACACAATACTAAGATGTAAACATTACCAATGTGAGCGTGTTAGCATGCTGATAGTAGCAGTTAGCTCAAGGCCCCACTGTGCCTACTGCAGTACAACCTCACAGACCTGCAAACATGGCTGTAGACTCTTATTGAAATACACTTTCAATTTTACCAATTGGCCCTTTGTCCCTTCTACAAAATGTTTGTTTAATTTGACTTTTTATAGGGAAACACAGATGCTCAGTCCCAGCTGGGCACTGTTCTCATTCAATCAATGTCACACCTGCGACCATGTCAGACTTTTCATTGGCCACTGAGGAGCTGATGAGGAGAATTAGACAGTGCACCCACAATTAAATTCTAACCATAGACCCTTTAGTCATGTGGTTGTTTGTTTCTCCTTGAAGCTGCTTCAGCCCCATTGCATAAGTCTTCTGCTGCCAAATCTCTCTGAGAACTTTTGCTTTTCTTATAACCCTATGTCATCTTCGTCATCCTCCCTTGCCAGAGTCTAACTGCTCCTTACTGTTTGTCTTCCCTAAGACTTCAGTAACCATTCCATTGCTCGTTGTGAGGTAACGCACCTCTGATCATTGTGGATATTTCATATTTGACCAAATTAGATCAGTCTGAAGGGGTGTTTTTCATTTGCTGTCCAAATAAAATAAATGGGTAGCCAACCTGCTGTGCTGTTGAGATTCAGCATCAAGCTAAAAATAGAGCTGAAGGATGCTGATAAACAGTCTCTCTCTCTTTTTCATTTTGACTCTTCTTTCTCTGTGAAGGTGAATTGTAAATGCTAATCATTTGGCAGTATTTTACTATTGAATCAATTGTCATGTTTCTTAATAAGGAATATAATGCTGTCACATTTTTCTGCGAAAAATCACTTTGACACCGTCAGTGATTGCCCAAATCTGTTTGGCTGATATACACGATATGATGCTGCAACAGCTTGCTGTGTGTAGGGTTGTCGTCCTGGCAAATGGCCCCCAGACAGCCTGCTCAACAAGCAGCACTACAGTGTTCTCTGAATCGTTGTTGTGAATATTGTGGTAGGCTGAAAACAGCGTTTTTTTCTAAATAGAATTTTAAAGGCACACTCACTCAGCTCTTTCATTCTAGACTGTTGATAAACACATTAAGTTTGAAGTCAAGGTTTTAGGAAGGTTCTCACCATTTTTGTTTTGCCTAATTTACATTGATTGATAGGAAGCACCTGTTATGTAATGGTAAACTCAGATAAAACTGAAGTTATTGCTCTGGGGCCCAAGCACCTCCGTGAGGCATTATCTAAAGAGATTGTTACTCTGGATGGCATCACCCTGGCCTCCAGCACCACTGTGAGGAATCTTGGAGTTATCTTTGATTAGGACATGTCCTTTAATTCCCACATAAAACTAATTTCAAAGATTGCCTTTTTTCACCTACGTAATATTGCAAAAATCAGGGATATCCTGTCTCATAATGATACAGGAAAACTATTCCATGCATTTGTTACTTCTAGGCTGGATTACTGCAATTCTTTATTATCAGGCTGCTCGAAAAAAAGCCCATAAAGACTCTTCAGCTGATCCAGAATGCTGCAGTACGTGTTCTGACAGGAACCAGGAAAAGAGATCACATCTCTCCTGTTTTATCTTCTCTGCATTGGCTTCCTGTAAAATCCAGAATAGAATTTTAAATCATTCTTCTCACCTACAAATCTCTTCATTGTCAGGCACCATCTTATCTCAAAGAGCTCATAGTACCTTACAACCCTACAAGAGCACTACGCTCCCAGAGTGCAGGGTTACTGGTGGTTTCTAGAGTCTCTAAAAGTAGAACGGGAGCCAGAGCGTTCAGCTATCAGGCTCCTCTCCTGTGGAACCAGGTTCCAGTTTGGGTTCAGGAGGCAGACACCGTTTCCACATTTAAGAGTAGGCTTAAGACTTTCCTCTTTGATAAAGCTTATAGTTAGGGCTGGCTCAGGGGAGTCTTGAACCATCCCTTAGTTACACAACTATAGGCCTGGACTGCTGGGGGACTTCCCAGGATGCACTGAGTACCTCTGTCTTTTCCTCCTTCACTATGACATCACAGAGTATGGTCCTGACCTGCTCATCTATGAAAAGCGCAAAGAGTTGTGTTGCTGTTGTTGTGATTTAAGACTATATAAATAAAATTGAATTGAATATTGTTAGGGAGTGAGGAGTCACAGCGTCCGCCTAACCCGGCCCACCTGTTTCTCGTCATAGTTGTCAGATTTATCTATCATATAATCAATAATATAATAAAACTAGAGGGAGGCAGGGCATACAGCCCGATCCGGTTGGGGAGCGTTCTAGCCCGACCAGGCTGCTCTCTTTACCCTGTCTCTCTTACTTATGCTTTAATAGTTTTAGACGGCTGGGGGACTTCCTTCGACACACTGAGCTCCTCTCTCCTCTACCTTTCTATCTTTCCATTTTGTGTGCATCCATGTCCCAGAAATGCTTGTTATTAACCTAGCTCTGAGTAATCATTCCCCGTGGTCCTTATGTTCTTTTTTCCCCCAGCATGTTTCCTTGGATCAGGGAAGCTCCAAAATAATGTTTGCAGCTGTTGCCATGGTCCCGATACACGTTCTGCGATGCCCTGTTACATCCTGCTATGCTCTGCTGTGCCCTGCCACGTCCTGCTGTGCCTTGTAATGCTGCACAGTGCCCTGCTATGCCATGAACTTCTACAAAGATGTACTACAAACTACTATTTTTTGTGACTGTTATTGCCACTCTTCAATTTAACCGCCTACCAGGAGCCTGGGTCTGTCTGAGGTTTCTGCCTAAAAGGAGTTTTTCCTCGCCACTGTCGCACTGTTGCTTGCTCTGGAGGGAACTACTAGAACTGTTGGGTCCTTGTAAATTATGTAGTGTGTTCCAGACCTACTCTATCTGTATAGTGTCTCGAGATAACTCTTGTTATGAATTAATACTATGAATAAAATTGAATTTGTTGTGGGGGGTGTGCGGTGAGGACCCAAACGCAGAGAGAAGGAGGCGGCAGGAGCAAGTCACAAGGGTTTTATT
>NC_048409.1:6917237-6932317 GCF_013103735.1 Etheostoma cragini
TGGGAAAACCGGGACAAAAACACAGGGAAGGCCAAACAGGAAAAAATACCCCAACAAAAACCCCAAACCATAACAGAATTGAATTGAATTGTTAGAGAGCATTGAGTTGAAGAGACAATCACAAGTCAAATTGTTGTAAAATTGTCTCCAGATTAATCAATAATGAAACATAATCATTAAATGCAGCCTTAGTTCATAGAACTATGCAGAAGACCTTGATAAAACAAATACTATTAGCAGTAAAACTGCAGTTGCAGTTAACCATAGTTTTTTTTTGACAGGCACAAAGGTTAAGCTTACAAAAGTTGCCTTCATTGGAATGGTTTTATGGCCCACCGCCTTATTGTTCACTCAGGACTCACATAGAATAAAGTCCTCAAAACTATTTTTATTTCTACCCTCTAATATAACCCATAGAAGCATTTCATAAATGAGCACCCCAAGCAGTGGCAGGAAACAAAACCGACAGAAGCAGTTTCTATCCTCATATGTAAACCACAAAACGTAACGGTTTTAAGCACGTCGTTATTTTATTAAGCCAAACTTTGTCTTGCTATGGTTTTGGCTGTTTAGCTCTCTGTTTTATTGACTTCTGGGTTTCCTCATGCTGGACATACGATTCAAGTCAATTCAGTTTTATTTGTAATATCAAATCATAGGAGGATTTATCTCGGGGCACCTTACAGTAAGGCTGCACGATTTTGACTTCCCACGATCAAATTTGCGTGATTTGATTTTTTTTTTTAAAGCGTCATTTCACAGAGCGCTTAGTTTTTTGCAAAGCGCATCTACCGCTCCTAATCCACTGTTTGCTCATGAACCAGTCAGTTGGTCCCTGCACCGCCCAGTTTAATTTCTAGATAGAGACAATCACAGAGGACAGAGTAACATGAGGAAATTCAATAGATGCACGCGGGCAAGAAATTTAACCCATGGCCAGAATATCATAGGTCATAAAAATTCAACGTAGTGACGATACAGACATTTCATACACACAACTTGTGTTTCCGCCATTCGACCCGTGCTGGACCCATTCATAATGAGTCAGCCGTTGCTCTGTGAGTACATCCATCGCACTCCCCCTCTCTCCCTAGCTCTTTTAATCAGTTATTGTTAAAAACAAGTGAAGGAGCTTTGTCAGAGATGCATTAAAAAAAAATATATCCTATGCTATTTATTTCAGATAGCTAATTTTGCATTTACATGTGTTGCAGCTGTATGTCTATACAACTTCAACTTACAAAGAATGTAGCATAATATGGATGTGAAAGCAGTTATAAATAGCCTATGTCACGATAAAAGTGTGTTTTGGTTCAAATCAACAAATAATCGTGAGAATAATTGTGATGAAAATATTGATAAAAATAATCGTGATTATAATTTTGGCACTTTAATCTAGAAACCCAAACAATTCCCCCTATGAGCAAGCATAGGTACGAAAGTGGCGAGGAAAAAGTTCCTTTAAACAGGCAGAAACCTCGGACCCTGAGACCCTGACTCTTAAAGGCTGGCCATCTGCCGCTGCCTCTTGGGACACAGATGTACAGATATAAAGAAATATGATTCATTACAATTATAGCAGTTGGTGATGAACAGTGGCAATTATAGTAATAATAAAGATAATAGAACTGTAGTAATAATAAAGATAATAGAACTGTGACTAATAATAATATTAGTAGTAATAATAGCAGTATGTATGTCTCATTGGCTGTGGGGCAGCATGGCTCAGGCGGTAGAGCGGACTTCTAGTAATCGGTTTGATCCTCGGCTCTTCCAGACAGATGACACACGTCAGCCTCTGACATCAGTGTATGAATGGGTTAATGTTGGCATGTGGTGAGTCGATATATAAACAAAGTCCATATGTGGTCATAGTTGCAAAGACAGAAGGGGAGAGTGTGCAGGCTCAGTAACAGTGAGGATCGCCTAGTTGTAGTGTAGCAGTCTATTAACAGTCCATGCAAGCTCCTATCTGCATAGCTGCAGTGCAGATAAATAGCATCCATGAGGATAATGTCTGGAGGGTAAATCTGTGACCGATTTGACAATTTTTGAGGAGAGATCAATCTTCTCTGTGTCTCTCATTGGCTGTAAAGATTTATTATAACTTTGTGCTGAAATGAGGTTTATTCGAGTCATAGAGCTATTTCTAGCTGACATAAATGGCCCTAGGCAGACTTTACTTTATTGTTTACCTTTTGTGAACCACATAATTTTCACTGTCTTTTTTCTTCTCTGTTGATATTTTTATACAGTGTCATCTATTCACGTCTTTGGGAGTTTCATCTTTACTGGGATATGTTGCATGTTAAAAACCAGAAGCAGAGGCACTTCTCATTCCTTCACCTTTCTCCGTGAAGAAAAACATTATTTCCAGTTTGTGTGGTAGAAATCACACTCTGTCCATTTGTCAGTCAGGGGTTTGCATCATCAGAAAGGCAGGCTGCACTTCCTTTCTGCTTGACGGCAGCCGTTGCCATCGCATATGATCCGGCATTGCTCTTTTGGATGCTGTTAGTTGCTTAGACTTCCGTGGATATGAAATGCTGCTAATTACAAAATAAAGAGTTGGCACCCGCTTAGATTACAGACCATCTGGGTTGGAGAGGAGAGAGGGCAATGAGAGATAAATCTCCGGCATGAAGAAATTCCTCTAGGATGGTAGCAACTGATCAAAAGCAGATTCCTCCTATATGAGGTCCTATTGGTATTGATGTATCTGTGAATAGCTATAGGCCAGTAAACCATTGTCACTGTTCTTTCACAAATAGGCTGATTTATATTTCAATTCAGTTCAACTCAATTTTATTTTTAGTATCAAAGAGTTATCTCAGGACACTTTACAGATAGAGTAGGCCTTGAACACCCTCTATAATTTACAAGGACCCAACAGTTCTAGTAATTCCCACAAGAGCTAGCAACTAGTGTGACAGTGGCGATGGAAAACTCCCTTTTAGGAAGAAACCTCGGACAGACTCTTGGTAGGCGGTGTCTAGCGTGGCCGGTTGGGGTTGAAATGGATAGTGGCAATAACAGTCACAGTAAAATATAATGGAACAGTGACAAAAAAAATTGTAATTTGTAGTAGTTCATGGCATAGCAGGGCACTGCACGGCATTACAGGGCAGAGCAGGGCGTAGCAGCATGTAGCGGGCACTGCAGAGCATAGTAGGATGTAACTAGGCATCGCAGGACATGTAGCAGGACCACGGCAACAACTGCAACCATGTTAATAATATGTTGGATTGCTTCTAAGACCTTTTGTAAATTTAGAAAAAACAACAATTGGCAGACATAATCTAGTACCTGGCCTGTAGACCGATTCACAATTAGATGTTGGGGGAAGTTCTCAGCTGAACTAAGTTAGTGGGTACCTAGACATGAAAAATCACAGAGGTGCTTGTCCGTTATAGTGCCACAATTTACATACCTCCATTTAGACTCATAATGTTATGTGGAATTAATTTCTGATATTGTTATGACCATATTGGGTGATTTTTTACCTTAAAAGGTCATGGTTAAGGTAATTTTCCCACAAGACCTAGGCCATTGTTAGGAATAAAAAACAAATGCAATAAGTCTAATTCTACAAAATCTGACATTTAACATTCATTGTCAATATTGTTTTTAACATTAAGATTCATCTTGTCTTTGAAAAGTTAATAGCTACGTTTCCATCCACTTATCAACCGAATTATCTAAAGTTCGATAAAAAAACTCATGCAAATAATGCTGGTTAAAGTGTGTTTACTTCCAACGGCTTTAAAGCAAATAAAAAACAATCCAAAATGGATTGAACCGCCTAACAACACATGATCAATATTGCAGAAGTTACAATAGTGCTTATGTGCCAGATGATAGCGACATATCAAGCTATAATAAGAAAACAACGACACTATCAACACATCGCTATGATGATGCACATGCAACTTGGCTTTTATTTTCCCTCTGGCACCGCTGCAAGACTTTTTTTTGACACGTCTCGCTGTCTGCGCGCCTTCCATTTACTTTGTAGGACGTCCCACGGCTTGTCGTAACCTTTGTTGGTCATTTCCTATGTGAGTTCCTGATAAATTATAGCATTTCTTAGATTTTTGCTAACTAAAATAGCTGTTATATTTTGCTCGTAAATAATGTCAAAAAGTCTCATCTCCTTGTCCGTCCACTTACATCTGTCTTTCATAATGTTAAAAACAATATTAGCAATGAATGTTAAATGTCAGATTTGGCCTCTGTGATTTTAATGTCTAGGTACCCCCTAACTTATGTGTGCAAACAGAGCGTAAATACTGGGCGGAAATAAACTCAAACGTCTTCTTCTTTGGTGGGTTGCAACCATAAAATGACCTAAAATGTAATAAAAATTCATTACTGTCTCTGCAAATAACGTTTCCATCAGCGTTTATTGCATAAACCGTATATCGATCTGGATAAAATCTGATGAAAGCAAACATATTTCCTTTGAGTCAATATTCATGAAATTACATCAAATTTTACTGTTTCCTTTTCAGTCAGGCATTTTTCATTTGATATCACTTAATTTGGATAAAAACGTGTGGATGGAAACATAGCTACTGTCAACATCATTTTTTAATAACTCGATTAAGACAGGAAGAGAAAAAACACCCCCTTTAAACTTTTATTTTAATTGGGTGATATAAAGTGAAACAATTAGGGGAAAATAAAACTATGTAGCAATAAAAGTGATACAAATTACATCAACCAAATTAACTAAAAGTGCACCATATAGTCTGAGTTCTTTCAAAGGGTACTGTATGTGTGCTTGCATGTTAGTGGGATGGGTTGCTACAGGATGATTTTTCCATTTCTCTATGGCAGAATACAATGCATGAAACTACAGCCACATCAGTGATTGTCACACTTGCCTGCACACTTACATACTGTGAGCAGACTTGGTGGTAAAGGCTTTTGATGGCAGGAGTGTGCACCAAGTACTTCTCAGCTAACGCTGCATCTTGCTTTGTCAAGGTGTCTGCTTCTCCAAAGTTGGCTAAGTTCGGGACTGATTCAGAAGCCATAGCAGCATGTTTAGTCCCCACCTTGCTTACACAGTCATCTCCAGTCCGGATATGTGCTTTGATCACTGTCTTTAATTTTTTTATTTAATTTCTTTTAATTTTGAATCTGTTTATTGATCCCCATTGGGGAAATTACAATGTACACTCTGTGTTGACACTTTGTTAGTTATCACACACAGTCCTGAACTACACACATGCTCAGGTTCTGTTCATGCACTAATGGAGAGATGTCAGAGTGAGTGGGCTGCCAGCCGAACCAGCGCCTAAAGCGGTTGGGGGGGTACGGTGCCTTGCTCAAGAGCACCTGGCGTGCCCAGGAGGTGAAGTGGCATCTCTCCAGCCACCAATCCACACTCCTTACTTTTTGGTCCATACGGGGACTTGAACCGGTGACCCTGCGGTTCCCTGCTAAGGGATGGGTGTGTGTCTGTTCATGCCAATAATGTTGATGCGTGATGTTGAGTCTGTACGCCACATGTGCTCCCCTTCTTCCAGGGACATCTTTATAATGGAATAGGGCTGAACAATTAATCAAATTTTAATCACCATCTCGATTTTGGCTTCCCACAACCAAATTTGCGTAGTCGAGCGATAGTTTAAATGCGTCACTCCGTTCATACAACGCTCCGTTTTATTTTTGCAAAGCCCATCTATCACGCTGTAAACCAATGTCTGATCATGTGCCAGTCAGAGTTGTTCCCTCTATCACGCAGCTTAGTTTCTAGATGTAGACAGTCACAGAAGACGGAGTAACGTGAGGAAAATTCCACACCAGATAACAGTCGGTTATACGTCGGTCACAAGGTTTACCAGTTTACTAATAAACACAACATTTTGTCCCATCTGTGTTGTTTTTTAGACAACAGCAGTGACCAGTGCTAAATAGTGTCTGCTAGCTCACAGGGCTCTAGAGTAGAACTAACATTTTTCCTCTAGGTCTCACCGGTGCACTAAATGTCCTTGCATCTGCTGCCTCTCCACAAACGAGGCAATGTTGTCTATATCGATGCGATTTAATGTTGCGTTACATGACCCATTTCTTCTGTAAAGCCGGGCCTGTGTTTGGATCTCTCCTTTTACTCTCCACACCTATTCATAATGAGTCAGTGGCATGGTCAGCTATCACTCTGTGAGTAGTGTCCATCGCACTCCTCTTTCTCCCTAGCTCTTTTCATCAGTTGTTGTAGAAAACTATTGAAGGAGCTTTCACAGAGATACTTTTTTAAAATATATATACAGTGAGGAAAATAAGTTTTTGAACACCCTGCAATTTTGCAAGTTCTCCCACTTAGAAAATATGGACGGGTCTGAAATTGTCGTCGTAGGTGCATGTCCACTGTGAGAGACATAATCTAACACCTTGAACACCTGTCTATCAGCTAGAATTCTGACCCTCAAAGACCTGTTAGTCTGCCTTCAAAATGTCCACCTCCGCTCCATTTATTATCCTAAATTAGATGCGCCTGTTTGAGGTCGTTAGCTGCATAAAGACACCTGTCCACCACATAAAATCAGTAAAAATCCAACTTCTAACATGGCCAAGATCAAAGACACTAGAGACAAAATTGTACACCTCCACAAGGCTGGAAAGGGCTACGGGGAAATTGCCAGGCAGCTTGGTGAAAAAAGGTTCACTGTTGGAGCAATCATTAGAAAATGGAAGACGCTAAACATGACTGTCAATCTCCCTCGGACTGGGGCTCCATGCAAGATCTCACCTCATGGGGTCTCAGTGATCCTAAGAAAGTTGAGAAATTATCCCAGAACTACACGGGAGGAGCTGGTCAATGACCTGAAAAGAGCTGGGACCACCGTTTCCAGGGTTAATGTTGGTAATACACTAAGACGTCATGGTTTGAAATCCTGCATAGCAAGGAAGGTTCCCCTGCTTAAACAAGCACATGTCAAGGTCCGTCTTAAGTTTGCCAGTGACCATTTGGATGATCCAGAGGAGTCATGGGAGAAAGTCGTGTGGTCATATGAGACCAAAATAGAACTTTTTGGTCATAATTCCACTTACCGTGTTTGGAGGAAGAAGAATGATGAGTACGATCCCATGAACACCATCCCTACTGTGAAGCATGGGGGTGGTAGCATCATGCTTTGGGGGTGTTTTGGACATGCACATGGGAATGGGCGACTGCACTGTATTAGGGAGAGGATGACCGGGGCCATGTATTGCAAGAACCTGACTAGATCTAGAGAAGATCTGTGTGGAAGAGTGGGCCAAAATCCCTTCTGCAGTGTGTGCAAACCTGGTGAAAAACTACAGGAAACATTTGACCTCTGTAATTGCAAGTAAAGGCTACTGTACCAAATATTAGCATTGATTTTCTCAGGTGTTCAAATACTTATTTGCAGCTGTATCAAACAAATAAATAGTTAAAAAATCATACAGTGTGTTTTCTGGATTTTTTATTTTTTAGAGTATGTCTATTAAAGTGGACATGCACCTACGATGACAATTTCAGACCCCTCTGTGATTTCTAAATGGGAGAACTTGCAAAATAGCAGGGTGTTGAAATACTTATTTTCCTCACTGTATATATCCTAGGCTATTCATTTCAGTGTGTGAGTATATATGTACAACATACAACTTCAACATAAGAGGAATGTAGCACAATATGGATGTGAAAGCAGTTTTAAATAGCCTATGTGAGTATAAAATTTGTTTTGGTTAAAATGGACAAATAATCGTGATAATAATCGTGATTATCATTTTAGCCATAATTGTGCAGCCCTATGTAGGAATCTAGTACAAGGTGGATGAACTCCGACTCTTGGCAGAGGGAAGATGTTGAGCAGTTGATGGCATTGATGACAACACTTGAAGTAGGGAATTGTGCTTGAGGCATCTGTTGCATCTTGGACATGAAGTCTACCACAACAGGAGTGGCATAACTAGAATCAGGATTCCATTGGGTGAGATCAAGTTGAGGCTCAATCTCACTGACAAGTTTTGAAAAGGGGAGATGCTGAAAGCACATCATGAGAAAGTATCTGCCTGATACTAATGCCCCACTCCTTAGCAATGTCCATAATCTTACGTGACTCAGCCATGTCTTTGGAGGAGACTAATTTATGCTCCTTTATGCTGGAGATGGCATTCTGTCTGTTTCAAAGTTTGGGTGTTGGTGAGAAAGTTGAGGATATCACTGATCATTGCAATCTCATGAAACAAGAGCTCAAACTCTACTACAGTGTTTCATTATGCATAATGTGTGGCTCCTGCTACATAGTGACCTCCAGGACCATTTAAGACTCACTGAATGGTCTGCTCAACCTTCATCACACCTCTCACAGCCCAGAACCAGCCAGGGGGATACTGCACAGCCCACTGGCCCATAGAGAAGCGCCAACAGTGCTCAGGATGTGTAAACTCTAGCACCTTGATTTGTTCAAGATAACATGAGCCATTACATAGGTAGTTTATGCAGTGACATTCTGCAAAGATCGGCGTATAATCCTCTATAGTAGCTATGTGTAGGTTCCAGTTTCCGTCTCCTTCAGAGACTACAGCATTTTTGTTGATGGCCATCAATTCCAGCCAAAAGCCAAAGAATTGTCTTTTCTTTAAACTCCTCTTAAAGCTCCAGGAAGTCCTGATTCAACTTCTGCACTTGTTCAATCAAGGCGTCAAACTGGGCAATGTTTTTAGCAGCCAGTGTAGTGTGCACAGACTCACAGGCTCATGTAACATTATACCATAAAACTAATATTATCACAATTATTATCACAATGCTAACCAGTCCTCCAAACTACTGGGAACAACAACATATGCTCTTTCTCTCTCTCTCTCTCTTTGTGAGTGTTTTCTGATGTTGCTCCCCTATTGGCATGACGTCATTTGTGCATTTCCATACACACAGTTTTATGTGCATTTTCCGTTTGTGCGTAAAAAAATGGAGTGGAATCAAAAGGATATTGCAAAACAGTTTTTATGTTTGGCATTGGTGGAAAAGTTAGTTTATCAATTAAATCAAAATGAGATGAAACAGACTTAGTGAATAAATTATTCATGCGTACATGAAGCATGTGTCTTAAACATCTACTCGAGCTTCCTCTGAACAGAAAAAAACCATCAGATTTGTGTGGAGTGATGGGGATTCTTCAAATATGCAATTATTGTTGACTATCCCTTTCGTAACACTTCTGTGAATCAGTAACATTTTAAGTTAGTTATACTTTAATATTTCCTCTTTAGTTTCAGGAATTACCACACTTTCAATAACAAGTATGCCACTTGGAGATGCAAATACAATTATGAAGAAAAAGCTCATGCATACTGTATATCCTGTGAGATGTGTCTTCTCTGAAAGCCACCTGTGATTAATTAAACTGCAATTACAGCCGGCTGCGTGAGGAACCCTTAGATGATCAGACTAGTCCCCTCTAGACACCTTATGTTAAAGAAAGAAACACCTTCAATAAACTTCTTAACACCCGCATTTATATAGACTTGATCTTGTTTTTATTTGTAATTTTTGCTTAATTACTGTGGTATACTTGAGTATGCTTGAGTTGAACTTAGTGAAAAAAAGTGGGGTTTAGATACATTTTGAACTCATTTGCTCTACAGCTGGAGGCAGTTGTGCAGGCTGAGGGCCGATGTTATCGTCTTAGTAGGCTTTTTCGTCAGAAGGGTAGAGGTGTAAAAGAGAAGATGGAAAGAGGGATGAGTTCAATTATAAATCTTTCAGCAGCTGCAATCAAGCTTTTTCTTACTCGTCTCCCAGAGTTACCAACCTGAATCCATAACTTAACAGCGTCTTTAACAGCTGACGTCAAATAAAAAAGCCCTTCAAATCACAGCCCTACAGGTTAACATATTGAATTCACAGTAAATCATATGCATAGATTTTCTAAATTATACTGCAAATCAATGGAAAATATCATATAGATTTGAATCAATGGAAAATATCATATTGATTTAGAAATGACAGGATTTTAACCAGGAGAATAGCCTTAGAAAGATTTTCTCCTGTTGTGAATATCACATATGCAGGATAAAAGATGTTAACATTTACTTAGAAAAAAGATAACTAGATTTTGTTTTTCCATCCATAAATACACAGACATCTGGAGCAAATTATCACCACAGGTATAGCTGGATATTGTTTGGAAAAATGTCAAATACTGGAAGCTCCCATGAACATAAAATATAATTTTTTCATACAATAACTGTTGCCCGGAAAGTAATGGATAAGTATAATATAGATTCCTCTAACAGCAGCTGTGCAGGATCTGCTTCCCTTACTTTCTTTGAGGGCGTAGTTTTACTCGGTAAGGCAAAATTACTTTAAGCTGTGTCTGTCTTTGTAGCTAAACGAACAACTCAGCACACTTTCGTCAAAGGTGCCTTTAAACAACTCAAAAGCCTCCACATCCCCATGTCAAATTTTATGTATTTAAAACGAGAAACAACGAGACCTTTGGTTTAAAAACCCTACCGTTTGCAGGTGTTTACTGACCATCAACAGCTTTAACAATTGCCTTGGTGACTCTCTGTAATAATAATACTAAAAATAATACATATTAAATTGAGGCGCCTTTCAAAACACCCGAGGTCACATTACTGTACATTAGATAAAAAGATAATAAAACAGCAAGACAGCCAATGACAAAGACAAAAGACGACACAACAAGAGACAAATGTGACACTAGTTAAAGTTAAACGTAAAACTGTCCCTGCTGTTCACACACCCTCCAACTCTGAACTTAACCTGGCCAGAATGTAGGCTTTAGCCTTTAAATTAATGAAAGAGCAAAAACGTTATTTGCCTTAAAGTTCCCCAGTTGAAAAAATGAAAAATCACTTTTTCTGGGATTTGGGGTGTTATTTTGTGTCTCAGGTGCTTCCACACCCATGCAAACTTGGGAAAAAACAACCATGCTGTTTTGAGTGAGATACAGGTTTCTGAATGTCCTCTGCCTTCAGTCTCTGGGTGAGCTGTTCAAACTCTGCACGGCTCTCTACGTCACTAGCCGAGACGAGGTGCAGAAATGTGCAGTACAACAAAATATGGTGTTTTTTGGAAAGGAAACCATGTAAACCTATTCTGGTACAACCTCTAAATACAATTATGAACCTAAAAATTGGCATAATATTGGCAAATACACCTTTTTACCAGTTAGCATTTTAACAGACTATGCTCACTGTCTACTGTACAGTAGAAGGCACAATACATTCTAAAGACTGAACCATCCATTTTGTTTTAGCATTTGACCCAGTGGTCCTGTGTAAAATGTGATGTGTGTGTGTGTGTGTGTGTCTCTAGTGAAGCTAGAGATTCATTCATTGCAAGGGACAGATAGAGAGGGTATAACCCGTGATTGCAATAGAGCTGCTCCAGTAATGGATGCTGTCAGCCCACCGTTTCCAACGGCTGCAAGCCTCTGTGTAAACACCGTTGGAAGTGGATAATGGAAAGAAAGAGATGAAAGAAGGATGAGATGAATCACAAGCAACCTTGTGTTGTCTTCCTCTGAAGTAAAGCTTTTGAGATACTTATACACAGATTTTCTTTGAACAGAGCCCAGTGAAGTGCCCGGCTTCTCCCCTCTCTCTTTCTTTTTCCTTGTTAGTTTCTCCATTAGTTGCACATTTAGATTCAAAAGAGACGCTGTTTTGGATTTGCATGCTTTAATTTAGTAGAGAAAAGCAGTTTGATCAGAGTAACTGATGGATCAGCAATTTCTGTTTTTGGTAGAGGATTTTATTGAACACTGTGAAACAGAATTTACGCATGTCTAATCAGTGAGAAAGACTGGAACATCACAATATCTAATTTATAAATTGCAGATTGGTATTCTCCTTGATACTTTGCCAAGTCTTTGTTAAACCGACATAAAATTATTAATACAGCACAAGAACTTTTCAGGACAAAATTGTTACTCTTTTAGGGTTAAAATAGGCATCAAAATCAGTTTGAGCTATTTCCAGTACCCTCTCAATGATGCCATTCCTTATTTTTTGACTTCAAACTGCTGGTCGGATTTGCATTCTTGCTGGTTGTGTGATCCTAATCTGTAGTTCTTCCAAGCATTCACTCACTATCTGTGGTGATATGATTTACAGTGATGCCCTGCAGGGAGCTACAGCAATCATTTCCATAACCCAGCGGGGAAGGCATCGCTGAAAGGCGCTCTGGCCTGAAGCTTCAGCCACACAAGCAAATGGTTAGATTTCTTAAACCTAATTTGACATGCAACATGCATGTAGATCACCAGAAGTAAACAGAGTGCACAAACATCCACAGTATGGGTATCTGCTCCAGCAGTGGATGAAAAAAAACAGTATTTTTTAGATAACTTAGAAGGCCTCATGTTGCGACTGTATCCACTCAACAAAGTCCCATGATGGAGAGAACTGTTTGGCAGTTGTTTAGGGAAGCAGCTGTTGTGGAATGGCTGAGTTGGGGGGGGTTTATTTGTCAATGTGATGTGCTGTGCACCCCATTAGCGCCGATTCCCCTACTTATCCTCTTTAAGGATTACATTTTTAAGTGAAGTGAAGGAAGAACCAGAGACCACAAAGGTGTGTGTGGTATTCCGCATCTCATTGTGTACTTCATGCTGAGTGTGTATTAATGTCTCCACTGTCTGACACAAAGCATGGAACATAAATGAGCTGTTCAGCAAGTACCCCAAGCGGGAAGGCTGGCTGTGTAGTTTGATATCCTAAACACGAGTGACGCACATGCAACATAACAGAATAGTGTGCGGTTCTCACCATGGTAGTTATCTATATGCATTTTCTTGTCGAGAGTTTGCAGAGGACTTCGGATGTATTTGCCAATTTGGTTAAAAGAGAAGAGTGTATTCCCAGAAAATAGCGACAAGCATGATTTTATGTACAGCAATTACTTATTTCACTGTGAGAGTAGAGAATCAAATCATTTAGCCAAATGTTCTTGTGTGTATACGGTAGTTTGGTTGGACACAAATTAGAACTCGGAAATTGTATATGAGGGATGGCTGTGGGGGTTCAGTGTTGCTGCTGGTCTTTATGTTGATGCACATCAAATACTCGCACAAGGACTGAGCTCATTCTCGCCTGAGCCCCCTTACTCATCCTCCAGTAGGCTATAGACCAAGAAGACAGGGTTAAAAGCTCTGTCGAGGTTCAGGGACCTTTGAGAAGAATTTGCTGACAGGCAGAGTTGACGCTTAGTCAGAAGTTGAAGAGAAAGCTTAAAAGCTTATCCAAAACTTGGTTGGCATGATGACTATTTATTTTTGTCCAGTTTTTGATAAGTATCCTTGGTCTTTCCACATTTAGTCCTCCATATAAGGTAGCTTTCTTGTTATTCTACAGTTTTTCTTTATACAGGGTTTTATTCAAAATGAGATATAAACACCTTATCAGCCCTAAATACAGTGTGAGGAGGGCCTTGCTATTCATGGTTTTCTGACCGTAATGTTAAATGACATAGAAGCTTTTTACAGAATGATTTTACAAGAGTGCTAACATGGTTGGTGTGTGTGATAAATGTACAGACGGAAATAATAAATTGGTGTGTTATTAGCGCTGCAGTGAAACTGTAATTCCAAGCATTTGCAGTGTTACACAGTCATTACAGTGCCACCATACAGAAAATGGACATTTTGTTTTGAAAATACGTCCCAATTGCGGCATTTCTGGAGAGGGACGACAACTCTCACATTTCACTGAAAATACTCTAGGGACAAGTTTCTTAGTGACACCTTGTTGAGATGCAAGTGCTTAGGAGTTGAGCTAGAGCTGGGTGGTATACTGTGAGAATAGCAAAATTCATGGGTAGAAAGTGTTTAATATCCCAGGAGGGAAACGTCTTCTCCAGCACAGATTAAATAACTCATGGATGCAATGTGAAGAACAAAAAGGCTCTCTGTTGTATGCATACAGGTGTACAGCATACATCTATATCAATAGCTTCTTGGACTGTCTTGTATACATTTGCAAGCAGGTACATTTAGTTACATTGAATGGTGATGTTTGGGCCTTTTTGTTAAACATGGGCTAATTCCCATTATTTATACGATTGTAGGTGTAACGTAGCAAATGTTACCATATTCCTAAATGTTGTGTCGTGTGATGATTTCGTAGAGACATAGTCCTGTTAAGCCAGAAAGGAAACAATGGACTCAGACCATGGGAAAATAGAGCTTCAAGATTTTTGACCCTGGGCCAGCAGGGAAATGTGATCCATTACAACATCCAAGTGCAGCAAGACTGAGAGGAGGAGTTAATTGAGAGGCTTATCAAAGTCACTGTCCCAAAGAGGAAGAAAACCTTCGGGAAACTCAATTAATTGCATTGCCACGTGCATTGGCACATTGCCAGATGTCCTACTTTGCCCCTTCCCAACAAGAAAATGTATCAAATAGGTTTGTAGGAAAAAAAGAAGAAAAATGTCTGCCCCTTCACAACAACGACAACCTCCAAGCTTGTATAAAAACATGAATCGTGCAATAAACCAGGCCTGCTTGGTTCTTTCGGGGAATGGATTGTAAAGATTTACAAAGAATATGTATGCTGCATTTACTAATTATCTAGGACCTGGGACCTTTAGGGACCGATTGGCAGTGATGCTTGGGAATAAGTACACACTGTGATAAACAGGTTAGAGAAAAGGAGGTTTAACCTTGTTTAATTACCTGGCTAATTTAAATAGCTCTCAGAGAGCACGGAAGGCATGTATCATGTGGATGTAAAGACGTGGATGCATTTGTTGCCATTACTTGCAATTCCCCAAGAAGGAGGCACAAACTCCATACTATAGCTTTAATAATGTATGTGGCGTTTTCTTAAGCGGGGTGCAAATGTTCCACCAAAACAATTTCCTCCCCACGACTATTTTACTGAGTCACTGCCTCCAGGAACTTACTGCCACACAACAAGATTGTGATTGGTTTAAAAACATGCATAAGAAATAGGTCCTCAGTGCACAACTCACATAAAAACTTAAAAGACAAATAATATATGATACAGTGGGTACGGAAAGTATTCAGACCCCTTTAAATTTTTCACTCTTTGTTTCATTGCAGCCTTTTTCCAAA